>NC_041392.1:616188318-616232182 GCF_002162155.2 Triticum dicoccoides
GGGGGGGGGGGGGTTCCGGTAACCCCCGGTACTCTGAAACTTATCCGAAACGACCCGAACCATTCCGGTGTCTGAATGTCGCCTCCCAATATATCAATCTACATGTCTCGACCATTTCGAGACTCCTCTCATGTTCGTGATCACATACAGGACTCCGAACAACCTTCGGTACATCAAATCACATAACTCATAATACATATCGTCATTGAACATTAAGCGTGTGGACCCTACGGGTTCGAGAACTATGTAGACATGACCGAGACTCATCTCTGGTCAATAACCAATAACATAACCTGGATGCTCATATAGGTTCCTACATATTCTACGAAGATCTTTATCGGTCAAACTACATAACAACATACGTTGTTCCCTTTGTCATCGGTATGTTACTTGCCCGAGATTCGATCATCCGTATCATCATACCTAGTTCAATCTCGTCACGGGCAAGTCTCTTTATTCGTTCCGTAATGTGTCATCCTATGACTAACTCATTAGTCACATTGCTTGTAAGGCGCATAGTGATGTGCATTACCAAGAGGGCCCAGAGATACCTCTCCGATACACGGAGTGACAAATCCTAATCTTGATCTATGCCAACTCAACAAACACCATCGGTGACACCTGTAGAGAATCTTTATAATCATCTAGTTACGTTGTGACGTTTGATAGCACACAAGGTGTTCCTCTGGTATTCGGGAGTTGCATAATCTCATAGTCATAGGAACATGTATAAGTCATGAACAAAGCAATACCAATAAACTAAACGATCATAGTGCTAAGCTAACGGATGGGTCTAGTCCATTACATCACTCTCTAATGATGTGATCCAGTTCATCAAATGACAACACATGTCCATGGCTAGGAAACTTAACCGTCTTTGATTAATGAGCTAGTCAAGTAGAGGCATACTAGGGACACTCTATTTGTCTATGTATTCACACATGTACTAAGTTTCCGTTTAATACAATTC
Organism: Triticum dicoccoides; assembly: GCF_002162155.2. NCBI lineage: Eukaryota > Viridiplantae > Streptophyta > Magnoliopsida > Poales > Poaceae > Triticum > Triticum dicoccoides. The sequence goes on from NC_041392.1 coordinate 616,189,289, forward strand.
TAGCATGAATAATAAACATTTATCATGGTATAAGGAAATATAAATAACAACTTTATTATTGCCGCTAGGGCATATTTCCTTCAGTCTCCCACTTGCACTAGAGTCAATAATCTAGATTACACAGTAATGATTCTAACACCCATGGAGTCTTGGTGCTTATCATGTTTTGCTCGTGAGAGAAGCTTAGTCAACGGGTCTGCCACATTCATATCTGTATGTATCTTGCAAATCTCTATGTCTCCCTCCTTGACTTGATCGCAGATGGAATTGAAGCATCTCTTGATGTTCTTGGTTCTCTTGTGAAATCTGGATTCCTTTTCCAAGGCAACTACACCAGTATTGTCACAAAAGATTTTCATTGGACCCGATGCACTAGGTATTACACCTAGATCAGATATGAACTCCTTCATTTGCTCCTTCTGAATCAGCTATGTATTCAGATTCACACGTAGATCCCGTCACGACACTCTGCTTAGAACTGCACCAACTGACAGCTCCACCATTCAATAAAAATACGTATCCAGTTTGTGACTTAGAGTCATTCAGATCAGTGTCAAAGCTCGCATCAACGTAACCGTTTACGACGAGCTCTTTGTCACCTCCATAAAAGAGAAACATATCCTTAGTCCTTTTCAGGTATTTCGGGATGTTCTTTACCGTTGTCCAGTGATCCACTCCTGGATTACTTTGGTACCTCCCTACTAAACTAATAGCAAGGCACATATCAGGTTTGGTACACAACATGGCATACATGATAGAACCTATGGCCGAGGCATAGGGAATGACTTTCATTTTCTCTCTATCTTTTGAATTGGTTGGGCACTGAGTCTGACTCAACTTCACACCTTGTAACAGAGGCAAGAACCCTTTCTTTGCTTGATCCATGTTGAACTTCTTCAAAACTTTATCAAGGTATGTGCATTGTGAAAGTCCAATTAGGCGTCTTGATCTATCTCTATAGATCTTGATGCCCAATATATATGCAGCTTCACCGAGGTATTTCATTGAAAAATTCCTAATCAAGTATCTTTTTATGCTATTCAGAAATTTAGTATCATTTCCGATCAGCAATATGTCATCCACATATAATATCAGAAATGCAATAGAGCTCCTGCTCACTTTCTTGTAAGTACAGGCTTCTCCAAAAGTCTGTATAAAACCATATGCTTTGATCACACTATCAAAGCGTATATTCCAAATCCAAGATACTTGCACCAGCCCATAAATGGATTGCTGGAGCTTGCACACTTTGTTAGCACCTTTTGGATCGACAAAACCTTCTGGTTGCATCATATACAACTCTTCTTTAAGATATCCATTAAGGAAAGCAGTTTTGACATCCATTTGCGAAATTTCATAATCATAAAATGTGGCAATTGCTAACATGACTCAGACGGACTTATGCATCGCTATGGGTGAGAAGGTCTCACCGTAGTCAACTCCTTGAACTTGTCGAAAAGCTTTCACAACAAGTTGAAATTTGTAGACAATAACATTACTGTCAGCGTCAGTCTTCTTCTTGAAGATCCATTTATTCTCTATTGATTGCCGATCATCGGGCAAGTCAACAAAAGTCCACACTTTGTTCCCATACATGGATCCCATCTTAGATTTCATGGCCTCAAGCCATTTTGCGGAATCTGGGCTCATCATCGCTTCCTCATAGTTCGTAGGTTCGTCATGGTCAAGTAACATGACCTCCATAACATGATTACCGTACTACTCTGGTGCGGATTTTACTCTGGTTGACCTATGAGGTTCGATAGTAACTTGATTAGAAGTTTCATGATCATCATCATTAGCTTCCTCACTAATTGGTGTAGGAATCACCGGAAATTATTTCTGTGATGAACTACTTTCCAATAAGGGAGAAGGTATAGTTACCTCATCAAGTTCTACTTTCCTCCCACTCACTTCTTTCGAGAGAAACTCCTTCTCTAGAAAGGATCCATTCTTAGCAAAAAGTATCTTGCCTTTGGATCTGTGATAGAAGGTATACCCAATAGTCTCCTTTGGGTATCCTATGAAGACACATTTCTCTGATTTGGGTTCGAGCTTATCAGGTTGAAGCTTTTTCACATAAGCATCACAGCCCCAAACTTTAAGAAATGACAACTTGGGTTTCTTGCCAAACCATAGTTCATATGGTGTCATCTCAACGGATTTCGATGGTGCCCTATTTAATGTGAATGCAGCCGTATCTAAAGCAAAACCCCAAAATGATAGCGGTAAATTAGTAAGAGACATCATAGATCGTGTGACACCCAAAAATTTTAACCTTGTTTTATTAATTAAAATTGTGCCAGGAAAATTAAACTTTTCATCTTTCTGGGTTTTCTTTGATTTCAGTACCACCCTTTTCTTGGTTTTTTATGGAGTTTTATCCCAAGTGAAAGTTTCCAAATATATTATTGGACTTGTTTGCCCTTTCAAGAAAAACATTACTATCATCAGTAGAATTGATTTGCACAATTATTTCTCTCTGAGCTTTATTCCCTAAAATTATTTTTTCCTTTAGTTTTGGAGCTCTTTTGAACTACAACCACTTGATAAATTTATTTAAAATTTTCACCAAAATTTGGAGGTGTCATGTGATGTTTTTAAAACACTTTTATGCAAAAATATATTTCATTCTTTTAATATTTTGAGCTCTACCCCAAGTTTAAAAATCTGGTCCAGAGAGCAATTTTGCACTACAACCTAATTAAATATTTCTTTAAAACTTCCACAAAAATTGTGGGATGTTAGTAGTGGTATGTAATTCAACTTTATGCAAAAACCCAGTGGTGTTCTTTGAAAAATTTGAGTGAATCAACCTCTTTTGCTTTCTGGTCCAGTTTGGCTTTTTCTACTGCAACCCTAGTTAAATTTTCTCTAGTACTCTTGAGCTTTCTCCTGCTTATATCCCATGCTACAAAACCCTTAAGTCGAGAAGAGTGCACCCATTGGAGAATTTTTAGTACATACAACCATGCCTTTTTCTTTCTGTCCAAAACTGATGTTTTGCAAAACTTGCACTAACAAGTTTCTGATTTTGTCAAACTAACCTCACCACCCTCTTACTCGTCCAAGGAGACACTGATCTGGAGAATTTGGCCACCCCAAGAGTTGCCTAGATGCCATTGACATTTTGTCAAACACCCTGAGTGCATGACCAGTTTTGGCTTAGTTTCTGGTTTGTGTTATGAACTTGATCCCCTGACTAGACCAGCATGTCACATGGATTTGCCCAAGCCTATAGCCCCACCCTGCTAACTCTCTTGTGGATTGGAGCCCCCTAGCATGCCCTGGCATTTGGTCGAACACATCGCGTGCGTGATCTGGGCACGCCCAGAGCGCACGTTTTGCACGCGCGTGCACCGAGTCGCCGCGTCGAGCCCCGGCCCTTGCTCGCCTGCAGAGCCGCACCCCCCGACCTCATCCGCTCGCAGGAACCAGCCAAGCCCTCCCCTGGCGCCCTACAGGGCTGCCATCAGGTCGGCCACGGCGGCAAGCGGCCGGCCACAGTGGCTCCTGCCCCGGTCGGCGCCGCTCGAGCCACCCCGGCTCGCCACCTGCCCCCTGGAGCAGCGCGAGCTCATCCACAAGCGTGTCCCCTAGCGCTTGTCGCCGCCACGACCCCCTGCAGCAACAGAGAGGCGGTTCGCCGGTGACCTTATCCACTGCCGCCGCGGAACCGACCTCGTTGCACTATAAAGAGAGACCCCGAGCTCATATGAGCACCCATGCGATCTCAGTCCACTCCCCTAGTTCCCCCGTAGCCAACAATCGAAGAGAAGAGGTCATCTTCCCCAACTCCGGCAGGATCAACCGCCGCCGCCCTCCAGTCCATTCGGTCACAACCCGAGCCCCTCCCGTCAAACTAGCGCCACCATTCAAATCCCCGTGATCCCGCAGAGCTGCCCAACACCTCAATCCAGCTCGGGAACCACCATAGCCCCGGCCCCCAAAAGCTCCCGAGGCCACCTCCGCCGAGGAGCTTGCCGCCGGCAGCTCCCTCCGTCCCCTCCGGCCTGGCGACCACCGGGAGGACCGCCATGGAGTGGCGGATCCATCCCCACCCTCGGGGCCCTGTGAGGAGATGCCAATCGCCGGCGACGATCGCCGGAGTCCCTCCCCCTCTCGGGTAGAGGAAGAAGAGGGAAAGGAGACCGGTCAAACCTGACCAGTGGGCCCCGTGGACCCACTGTCAGTGACCCCGCACCGGTCCACGTGTTTAAGTGAAAGTGCATCACCCCAGAGTACGTCTCCTCTGCTCGAAAGCGTATTCTCATCAAAGTGTTTTTTCTTTTTTTTGTTTTATTTTAAAAACAAATTTTGTCTAAACTTTGACTGGCTATAACTTTTAAAATATAAATCCAAATGACTTGATTCTTTTTCTGTTGTTCCTCAAATATTGTCTAGTTTATTTTCATATTTATTTCAAAATTTTCCAACCAACATTTTTGTACTCTTTTTAAATTATGTGATAATTTAAATATTTCCAAAAATAGGATTTTTTGGAGAAAGAAGAAAACTTTCAAGGTGTTGAAATGCACCCTGCCTCTACACAACTTAAAGGCAAGCATTCTGAACACTGGCATAATGTTTTTTGGGTTGTTCGATACGGTTATAACACCACCTCCACATGAAGCATTGGTTATTTTTATATGACGATATGATCATACACCTTAAGTGCATAAATGAAAATTCTTGCTGTTGGAAATGGATAAGCTTGTGATAGCAATCACCCTCATATGCCTCTCATGTCTACCGGGAAGGACCCGGGAAAGTCTCTGTCTTGTGTAGACACGAGCTTGTCCCTCGTCGAGACGGTTATGACAGGTAGGGCAGGGGGAGGTATGATAAGTGGTGGTTGTGTCTGATGGCTGTGGAATATAATTCTTGAGCTAACCATGCAGGAAATACTTAAGCCTCCTGAGTCGGCCGTAGATCGAGTCTTGTTCCAGTAACCCCCATACTTGTTTCGTGCTGCCACTTGCCCTTGCCGTAGGTAGGGTACGGTTCAGTAAATTGTCAACCCCTGTCCTAGCACACACCGTACAGAGAGGCCATGGTGGATGATACCGGTTGTAGCTGGTAGGCATGCCACCTGGTCCGGGGGCATGGGTGTTTCCGGTTGGGACCGAGAGGGGAGGCCACCCGTTAGAACGTGCGATAAAAATTTGATCCCATGCTACGGAAGGTTGTAGCCTCCCCACTTAGAGTTTTGCTTAACAGGTGTCTGGGTGATTCCAGACACGTGTAAGGTTAAGCTGGTGTGTGCAAGTCAGGCGTGTTTTCGACTAAAAGACTGTAGACGGAATTAGTTCCGATGGACTAAAGAAATCCGTTACTCATGGGTAAAGAGTACACCCTCTGCATAGATATTGAACCTATTCGAATAGCCATGTCCATGGTTAAGGACTACAGTCTGGGATGGGTCAAGCATCGGTCTTAGTGTCGGCCTTCGGAGGAGAAACTATTAATCCCGAATATTGATCATGACTTGTGATGTATGATGATTATGATTATTATTATTATGGACTAACCATTTATGTTATTTAAATTATTGGGTATCTCTGGAACGGTTCTACCTCCTGGATATTCACCATGATTATGTGTATATATAAGCCCTTTATGTGGTGTCGCATAGACGCCCGACTGTGGCATGCTTGTCATTTCATTTACTTATAAGCCCTTTATGTGGTGTCGCACAGACGCCCGACTATGGCATGTTTGTTATTTTATTTACTTATAAGCCCTTTATGCGGTGTCGCACAGACGCTCGATTGTGGCATGCTTGATATTTTACCTACTTATAAGCCCTTTATGTGGTGTCGTTTAGACGCCCGACTGAGGCATACTTTATATTGTTACCCTTTCGAGGCGTCGCTTCAGACACCCGATCGGTGCATTATATTTCTACTCGCTGATTACATATTCATATATGACATGATTAACCTACTTGCATGCATCATGAGCTTCATTTATGACTGACGAAGTAATTATGGAATATTTCAAAGCATGATTATCACTGGCTATATTATACCTGTGGTCTTAATGTTTGCGAGTACATTCAAAGTACTCACTGGCTTGTCCCTGGCTATTGTCTTGGCCAGATTTCTTGCGTGGAAAGGAACATTGCGATGATAGCCCCGGAACCTACGCAATGGAGATAGCAGACTCGCGAAGATAGGAGTTATCCTGGTCAGCTGTTCCTGTGGGAAATGGAGTCCCATAGACGCTAATGATCCACAAACCGCTTCCGCCATCAACCACTAGAAACCAATTTTTGTACCCATAGGCCAGAATGGTCTTGTACTACATATTTTGTAGTTTTCTTGGAGTTTCTATAACAAGTTGGTGTCTCATCAGCTAACAGTAATCCTGGGGCTGGTGAGCACAAGGGCCGCTTTTGGGAAATTAATATCCCGAAAAACCGGTCCTGACAAACTTGGTATCACAGCCAGGCTGACCATTGGCTAATCCTATCTTAACCAGATCGAAAAACCTAGGTAAACCAACCCACGAGACCTTAACCAAACCCCGGCCAAGCTTCTCGTGTAAGATAGGCTCACAGTGACCCAACACCTTTTGGCAGTCGGTGCCCAACCTATCAGCCTAACTTGTCAGTCACATGCCAGTGACCGTCCCCTGAATAGTCTTTTTCGCAAGCGTACGAAGGAAGACTTCGTCCCCTTTTTCTATAAAAGGGCATGCTAACCTCAGCCCAGCACAGCACAGCCTCTAACCCCAAACCAAGCTAAAATACCAGGACCCATTGTTCAGAATGAGACCACAGCAACCAACCTTGGAGGTTTCGTGACCATGCTAGCTAACCTCACCCACCGTGCCTTCGTGTTAGAAGAGCCCCCAGAATATGTTGTGTACCAAGGGTCCATGAGCGGTGAGAGCCGTCAATTTTGGGCCACTGTGCATGTCTATGGTAGGGGACTATCACCAGAATGCCCCTTCAGGTTCACCGGAAGGACAACTTCCTTTGAGCCACAAGCCATCCAACTAGCTGCTCGAGAAGCTATAGTTCAACTCCGGCACTTGTCACCCAGAGTTAACTGTCGCTCCTTCTACTACTACCCTAGCCGTGATGGGTATGGTAGACCACCCCAAGTTGCCAACGGAGACCACGACACGGATCCTGCATTGTTGCATCTGGTGCGCTATGTAAGTGCACTAGAGGGGCTGTTCGATCAAATCACCCTGGATCTGATCGCAGCTCGTAGAGAACTGATCCACCGAGCCCCAGCAAGAAGAGAAGATGAGCCCGACACCGACAACCTAGTCGTGCTGTTCGGACAACCGATCGAGACCCTGAGGTCAGCCCCAGCCATCAACCAAGGTGCCTTGATGACCCCAGAAGTGCTTCGTCGCCTTTTGGGAACCCACTCCAACAGGATTGTGGCCAACAATCCCCGTGATGGTCACCATCGCTACCCCGACCCTGCAGTTCCTCAACCCCCTCAGGCCAATCCCGATGGTGAGGCCAATGGAGAAGCCTCGACATCCGCAAGGCACGCCCGCTTAGATATAAATGAGGTGGACTAAGCCACTCGAGTAGTACCCAGTCTCGGCTTGTCCACACCCAGTGATTATGTGACCTCGTATTACCATAACGTTGCATGCCTGTGCGCCCCTATTTTTAAAGTAGTTGTGCATAAGTGTGTTGATGTACAGTTGCATTTTTAATTCCGGGCGTAGCTACCAAAACCAACCCCGACGGCACCCACAGTAACACGTCACTTTTGTGAGATGTGTGTATCTGTGGCTTTGACCCCGACCCCCATGAGAGTAGAACCAGCAAACTAGTTGCCCTTCACCGCGGTAAATAACCCAGCCCAGTTGCTTTATAAAAGGGACAACTTTTGACCTTGCCGAGTACCCCTCATCTTGTGCGCAACCCTCACAACCATTTCTTGCCATGCCGAGCCCTAGCATTTATCTGAGAACCCCAGATGCAACCCCGGGTAGTTTTGTTAGAATATTGTGGGACTTTACCTGCAGTACCATGGGTTCTACCCAGCCACCCTAGTACGAGTTGCTCAAGTCGAGGATCACCTCATCCGCCTCGAAATATTGGGCAGTAGTGCACATCCCTCCTGTAAACTCAAACCAGGACCCAACGGAAGCCTCCTTCCTAGGGAAATCTAGGCCGACTCCGCAGATGGCCATAGAAGCGGCTGCACACGAAGCGATTGTTCGCCTTCAATTCGCGATACCCTATGCCAGCGAACGAGGGCATTATTACTTTCCGAGCCGTGCAGCACCCGGGGAAGTGACATCCTTTCCCAGTGGACGAATTGAGAGAGACCCAGTACTGGCCAACCTTGTCCAGTACGTCATCGCCCAACAGCATTTGACCCAGCGAGTAATGGGTTATCTCCAGAGCCTCGCTGATTTAAATCCTCAAATCGCCATCGGCAGACCACTGAGGCCCGACCAGGAAAGATGCGTTCATCGACTGATCAATCCGCTTCCCCCGATAGAAGAAGAGTGCGCCCCAGTACCAGAGACGTTTTCTCGGGACCCCGTCCAGTTGCCATTTTCATTCTAGACGTCACTGCTATGTTCTTGTATTCTCGTATTTAGTTAAGTGTTGTAACTCATGCGTGTTATTCTAAACCTTGTGTGATGAGATGAACTTTTGGTTTCAATTGTAATGAGTAATTTTTGCTGCTGTAAATTTTGATTAACTAATTTTTTTCCTCGCGAGAAATCCTGGAGTGAGATTTCTTTTCCCTGAGTTGCTACAGCATATGTCTCCTCACGACATGGAATTTTATTCATGCAGCACCACGGCAGCAGACTCACAACCGCAACCACTCGAACACATACACTACTTGCAACACCATGTAACCGTGTTGCATCTGGCTAATCATCTCCCTAACGCACCACAATCTCTGAAAGAGAGATTAGTGGATAATCATCCGGATGTGAGTTACCTCCCGCACACCAACAACAGTTAGCACCCGAGACCACACCTACTCCTCGTGATCACCGCCACCGCGGAGAGCCAACACTCGAGCGGCAGCATCACGACGATCATCGAGGATCATCGCACACAGGAGCACGGAGAGCCCCAGCAATGCTGCCAGCCCTCCGCACGTCAGGATCATGTACCAATCCGGCATCGCCTCCGCCATTAAAACCTCGTCTCTAGCTTCTGTAAACGGAAATGGAGGAGGAAGAAGGAGAAGCGAGGCCAGGTGTGAGGAAGAAGAGAGAAGCACCTCAGCCATTTTATAGCTCGAGCTCGGTGTACGGTGGGCAAAGTCCACCAGCGCCGCTCGTCACCTGATCGCCGATGTTCGGAGGCGAATCCGCGAGCAGTGCCGATAGCATGCTGGCCCGCGAGGTGAGTACATGCTGCACCGGCAGCTAGCACGCCACGCACTACCGCGGTACGGCCTAGATGCCCTACGCGCTAAACGTCACCGGTGGAGAAAGCACGGGAAAGCGCGCGGGAGAGAGGAAGAAGAGAGAACTAGAGGAAGAAGAAGAGGCTGACAGTGGACCCCGGGGAAGAGGCTGACAGTGGACCCCGGGACCACCTGTTAGCCAGAGAGAGCACTGTGCTCTCGGGTACGACCAGCATATTTTAAATTTAGAATTTATTCTAAATTTACTATATCCAACGTAGAAATCTCTCGTTTTCCCCCTAACCATAGATTTTTCCACGCAGCGCCAGTGTTCCACACTGTGGTTTTACACCACTTATTGCCCTCTCACTGTAGCCACATTTTATTGCATATATTTTCTTAAAACAGCTTTTAACAAATCTCAAGGACGAGATTTTTCTTAAGGGGGGTAGTGTTGTGACACCCCAAAATTTTAACCTTGTTTTATTAATTAAAATTTTGCCAGGAAAATTAAACTTTTCATCTTTCTGCGTTTTCTTTGATTTCAGTACCACCCTTTTCTTGGTTTTTTATGGAGTTTTATCCTAAGTGAAAGTTTCCAAATATATTATTGGACTTATTTGCCCTTTAAAGAAAAATATTACTATTATGAGTGGAATTGATTTGCACAATTATTTCTCTCTCAGCTTTATTCCCTAAAATTATTTTTCCTTTAGTTTTGGAGCTCTTTTGAACTACAACCACTTGATAAATTTATTTAAAATTTTCACCAAAATTTGGAGGTGTCATGTGATGTTTTTAAATCACTTTTATGCAAAAATACATTTCATTCTTTTAATATTTTGAGCTCTACCGCAAATTTAAAAATCTGGTCCAGAGAGCAATTTTGCACTACAACCTAATTAAATATTTCTTTAAAACTTCCACCAAAATTGTGGGATGTTAGTAGTGGTATGTAATTCAACTTTGTGCAAAAACCCAGTGGTGTTCTTTGAAAAATTTGAGTGAATCAACCTCTTTTGCTTTCTGGTCCAGTTTGGCTTTTTCTACTACAACCCTAGTTAAATTTGCTCTAGTACTCTTGAGCTTTCTCCTGCTTATATCCCATGCTACAAAACCCTTAAGTCCAGAAGAGTGGACCCATTGGAGAATTTTTAGTACATACAACCATGCCATTTTCTTTCTATCCAAAACTGATGTTTTGCAAAACTTGCACTAACAAGTTTCTGATTTTGTCAAACTAACCTCACCACCCTCTTACTCATCCAAGGAGACACTGATCTGGAGAATTTGGCCACCCCAAGAGTTGCCTAGATGCCATTGGCATTTTGTCAAACACCCTGAGTGCATGACCAGTTATGGCCTAGTTTCTGGTTTGTGTTATGAACTTGATCCCCTGACTAGACCAGCATGTCACATGGATTTGCCCAAGCCTATAGCCCCACCCTGCTAACTCCCTTGTGGATTGGAGCCCCCTAGCATGCCCTGGCATTTGGTCGAACACGTCGCATGCGTGATCTGGGCGCGCCCAGAGCGCACGTTTTGCACGCGCGTGCACCGAGTCACCGCGTCGCGCCCCGGCCCTTGCTCGCCTGCAGAGCCGCACCCCCCGACCTCATCCGCTCGCAGGAACCAGCCAAGCCCTCCCCTGGCGCCCTACAGGGCCGCCGTGAGGTCAGCCACGGCGGCAAGCGGCCGACCGCAGTGGCTCCTGCCCCGGTCGGCACCGCCCGAGCCACCCCGGCTCGCCACCTGCCCCCTGGAGCAGCGCGAGCTCATCCACAAGCGTGTCCCCTAGCGCTTGTCGCCGCCACGACCCCCTGTAGCAATAGCGAGGCGGCTCGCCGGCGACCTTATCCACTACCGCTGCGGAACCGACCTCATTGCACTATAAAGAGAGACCCTGAGCTCATCTGAGCACCCATGCGATCTCAGTCCACTCCCCTAGTTCCCTCGTAGCCAACAATCGAAGAGAAGAGGTCATCTTCCCCAGCTCCGGCAGGATCAGCCGCCGCCGCCCTCCAGTCCATTCGGTCACAACCCGAGCCCCTCCCGTCAAACTAGCGCCACCATTCGAATCCCCGTGATCCCGCGAAGCTGCCCAACACCTCAATCCATCTCGGGAACCACCATAGTCCCGGCCCCCAAGAGCTCCCGAGGCCACCTCCGCTGAGGAGCTCGCCGCCGGCAGCTCCCTCCGTCCCCTCCGGCCTGGCGACCACCTGGAGGACTGCCCTGGAGTGGCGGATCCATCCCCGCCCTCGGGGCCCCGCGAGGAGACGCCAATCGCCGGCGACGATCGCCGGAGTCCCTCCCCCTCTCGGTAAGAGGAAGAAGAGGGAAATGAGACCAGTCAAACCTGACCAGTGGGCCTCGTGGACCCACTGTCAGTGACCCCGCACCGGTCCACGTGTTTAAGTGAAAGCGCATCACCCCAGAGTACGTCTCCTCTGCTCGAAAGCGTATTCTCATCGAAGCGTTTTTCTTTTTTCTGTTTTATTTTAAAAACAGATTTTTGACTAAACTTTTACTGGCTATAACTTTTAAAATATAAATCCAAATGACTTGATTCTTTTTCTGTTGTTCCTCAAATATTGTCTAGTTTATTTTCATATTTATTTCATAATTTTCCAAGCAAAATTTTTGTACTGTTTTTAAATTATGTGATAATTTAAATATTTCCAAAAATAGGATTTGTTGGAGAGAGAAGAAAACTTTCAAGGTGTTGAAATGCACCCTGACTCTCCACAACTTAAAGGCAAGCATTCTGAACCATGGCATAATGTTTTGTGGGTTGTTCGATACGGTTATAACACCACCTCGACATGAAGCATTGGTTTATTTTTATATGACGATATGATCATACACCTTGAGTGCATAAATGAAAATTCTTGCTGTTGGAAATGGATAAGCTTGTGATAGCAGTCACCCTCATATGCCTCTCATGTCTACCGGGAAGGACCCAGGAAAGTCTCTGTCTTGTGTAGACACGAGCTTGTCCCTCGTCGAGACGGTTATGACCAGTAGGGCAGGGGGAGGTATGATAAGTGGTGGTTGTGTCTGATGGCTGTGGAATATAATTCTTGAGCTAACCATGAAGGAAATACTTAAGCCTCCTGAGTCGGCGGTAGATCGAGTCTTGTTCCAGTAACCCCCATACTTGTTTCGTGCTGCCACTTGCCCCTGCCGTAGGTAGGGTACGGTTCAGTAAGTTGTCAACCCCTGTCCTAGCACACACCGTACAAAGAGGCCATGGTGGAAGATACCGGTTGTAGCTGGTAGGCATGCCACCTGGTCCGGGGGCATGGGTGTTTCCCGTTGGGACCGAGAGGGGAGGCCACCCCTTAGACCGCGCGATAAAAATTTGATCCCATGCTACGCGAGGTTGTAGCCTCCTCACTTAGAGTTTTGCTTAACAGGTGTCTGGGTGATTCCAGACACGTGTAAGGTTAAGCTGGTGTGTGCAAGTCAGGCGTCTTTTCGACTAAAAGACTATAGACGGAATTAGTTCCGATGGACTAAAGAAATCTGTTACTCATGGGTAAAGAGTACACCCTCTGCAGAGATATTGAACCTATTCGAATAGCCGTGTCCATTGTTAAGGACTACATTCCGAGATGGGTCAAGCGTCGGTCTTAGTGTCGGCCTTCGGAGGAGAAACTATTAATCCCGAATATTGATCATGACTTGTGATGTATGATGATTATGATTATTATTATTATTATGGACTAACCATTTATGTTATTTGAATTATTGGGTATCTCTGGGACGGTTCTACCTCTTGGATATTCACCGTGCTTATGTGTATATATAAGCCCTTTATGTGGTGTCGCATAGACGCCCGACTGTGGCATGCTTGTCATTTCATTTACTTATAAGCCCTTTATGTGGTGTCGCACAGACGCCCGACTGTGGCATGCTTGTTATTTTATTTACTTATAAGCCCTTTATGCGGTGTCGCACAGACGCCCGACTGTGGCATGCTTGATATTTTATCTACTTATAAGCCCTTTATGTGGTGTCGCTTAGACGCCCGACTGAGGCATACTTTATATTGTTATCCTTTCGAGGCGTCGCTTCAGACACCCGATCGGTGCATTCTATTTCTACTCGCTGATTGCATATTCATATATGACATGATTAACCTACTTGCATGCATCATGAGCATCATTTATGACTGACGAAGTAATCATGGAATATTTCAAAGCATGATTATCAGTGGCTATATTATACCTGTGTTCTTAATGTTTGCGAGTACATTCAAAGTACTCACTGGCTTGTCCCTGGCTATTGTCTTGGCCAGATTTCTTGCATGGAAAGGAACGTTGCGATGACAGCCCCGGAACCTATGCAATAGAGATAGCAGCCTCGCAAAGATAGGAGTTATCCTGGTCAGCTGTTCCTGTGGGAAATGGAGTCCCATAGACGCTGATGATCCGCAAACCGCTTCCGCCATCAACCACTAGAAACCAATTGTTGTACCCATAGGCCAGAATGGTCTTGTACTACATATTTTGTAGTTTGCTTGGAGTTTCTGTAACAAGTTGGTGTCTCATCAGCTAACAGTAATCCTGGGGCTGGTGAGCACAAGGGCCGCTTTTGGGAAATTAATATCCCGAAAAACCGGTCCTAATAGATCGCACCATATCTAATAAAGTGCGGTTACGATGTTTGGACACACCATTATGCTGTGGTGTTCCAGGTGGCGTGAGTTGCGAAACTATTCCGCATTGTTTGAAATGAAGACCAAACTCATAACTCAAATATTCACCCCCACAATCAGATCGTAGAAACTTAATTTTCTTGTTACGATGATTTTCCACTTCACTCTCAAATTCTTTGAACTTTTCAAAAGTGTTAGACTTATGTTTCATCAAGTAGATATACCCATATATGCTCAAATCATCTGTGAAGGTCAGAAAATAACGATACCCGCCACGAACATCAACACTCATCGGACCGCATACATCAGTATGTATTATTTCCAATAAGTTTGTTGGTCATTCTATTGCTCCGGAGAACGGAGTCTTAGTCATCTTGCCCATGAGGCATGGTTCGCAAGCATCAAGTGATTCATACTGAAGTGATTCCAAAAGCCCATCCGAATGGAGTTTCTTCATGCGGTTTACAACAATATGACCTAAACGGCAGTGGTACAAATAAGTTGCACTATCATTATTTAACTTATATCTTTTGGCTTCAATACTATGAATATGTGTATCACTACTATTGAGATTCAATAAAAATAGACCACTCATCAAGGGTGCATGACCATAAAAGATATTACTCATATAAATAGAACAACCATTATTCTCTAATTTAAATGAATAACCATCTCGCATCAAAGAAGATCCAGAAATAATGTGCATGCTTAACGCTACCACCAAATAACAATTATTCAGGTCTAATACTAATCCCAAAGGTAGATGTAGAGGTAGCGTGCCGACGATGATCACATCGACTTTGGAACCATTTCCCACGCGCATCGTCACCTCATCCTTAGCCAATCTTCGATTAATCTGTAGCCCCTGTTTCGAGTTGCAAATGTTACCAACAGAAACATTATCAAATACCCAGGTGCTACTGCGAGCATTAGTAAGGTACATATCAATAACATGTATATCAAATATACCTTTCACTTTGCCATCCTTCTTATCCGCTAAATACTTGGGGCAGTTCCGCTTCCAGTGACCAGTCCCTTTGCAGTAGAAGCACTCAGTCTCAGGCTTAGTTCCAGACTTGGGCTTCTTCACTTGAGCAGCAGCTTGCTTGTCGTTCTTCTTAAAGTTCCCCTTCTTCACTTTGCGCTTTTCCTGAAACTAGTGGTCTTGTTAACCATCAACACTTGATGCTCCTTGTTGATTTCTACCTCTGCAGCCTTTAGCATTGCGAAGAGCTCAGTAATTGTCTTATCTATCCCTTGCAAATTATAGTTCACCATGAAGCTTTTGTAGCTTGGTGGCAGTGATTGAAGAACTCTGTCAATGACACTATCATCAGGAAGATTAACTGCCAGTTGAGTCAAGTGGTTGTGGTACCCAGACATTCTGAGTATATGTTCACTGACAGAACTATTCTCCTCCCTCCTGCAGCTATAGAACTTATTGGAGACTTCATATCTCTCAATTCGGGCATTTGTTGAAATATTAACTTCAACTCCTCGAACATCTCATATGCTCCATGACGTTCAAAACGTCGTTGAAGTCCCAATTATAAGCCGTAAAGCATGGCACACTGAACTATCGAGTAGTCATCACCTTTGCTCTTCCAGATGTTCATAACATCTGGATTAGCTCCTGCAATGGGCTTTGCACCTAGCCGTACTTCCAGGATGTAATTCTTTTGTGCAACAATGAGGATAATCCTCAAGTTACGGACACAGCCATGTAGTTGCTACCATCATCTTTCAACTTAGATTTCTCTAGGAACGCATTAAAATTCAAAGGAACAGTAGCACAAGCCATTTATCTACAACAACATAGGCATGCAAAATACTATCAGGTACTAAGTTCATGATAAATTAAAGTTCAATTAATCATATTACTTAAGAACTCCCACTTAGATAGACATCCCTCTAGTCATCTAAATGATCACAAGATCCATATCAACTAAACCATGTCCGATCATCATGTGAGATGGAGAAGTTTTCAATGGCGAACATCACTATGTTGATCATATCTACTATATGATTCACACTCGACCTTTCGGTCTCAGTGTTCCGAGGCCATATCTGCATATGCTAGGCTCGTCAAGTTTAACATGAGTATTTTTCTTGTGCAAAACTGGCTTGCACCCATTGTATGTGAACATAGAGCTTATCACACCCGATCATCACGTGCTGTCTCGGCACGATGAACTATGGCAACAGTGCATACTCAGAACACTTATACCTTGAAATTTGGTGAGAGATCATCTTATAATGCTACCGCCGTACTAAGCAAAATAAGATGCATAAAAGATAAACATCACATGCAATCAATATAAGTGATATGATATGGCCATCATCATCTTGTGCCTTTGATTTCCATCTTCAAAGCACCATCATGATCACCATCATCACTCGCTTGACACCTTGATCTCCATCGGAGCATCGTTGTTGTTTCGCCAACTATTGCTTCCACGACTGTCGCTACCGCTTAGTGATAAAGTAAAGCAATTACATGGCGATTGCATTTCGTACGATAAAGCGACAGCCGTACGGCTCCTGCCAGTTGCCGATAACTTTGTTACAAAACATGATCATCTCATACAACAATTTATATAATCATGTCTTCACTGTATCACATTACAACATGCCCTACAAAAACAAATTAGACGCCCTCTACTTTGTTGTTGCAAGTTTTACGTGGCTGCTACGGGCTTAGCAAGAACCATTCTTACCTACGCATCAAAAACCACAACAATTTTTCGTCAAGTATGATGTTTTAACTTTCAATAAGGACCGGGCGTAGTCACACTCGATTCAACTAAAGCTGGAGAAACAGACACCTACTAGCCACCTGTGTGCGAAGCACGACGGTAGAACCGGTCTCATGAACGCGGTCATGTAATGTCGGTCTGGGCAGCTTCATCCAACAATACCGCCGAATCAAAGTATGACATGCTGGTAAGAAGTATGAATATTATCGCCCACAAGGCTTTGTATTCTACTCGTGATTAACATCTACGCATAGACCTGGCTCGGATTCCACTGTTGGGGAACACAGTATTTCAAAAAAATTCCTACGATCACGCAAGATCTATCTAGGAGATGCATAGCAACGAGAGGGGAGAGTGTTTCTATGTACCCTCTTCGACCGAAAGCGGAAGCATTTAGTAACACGGCGGATGTAGTCGAACATCTTCCTGATCCACCCGATCAAGTACTAAGCGCACGACACCTCCGTGATTTGCACACGTTCAGCTCGGTGACGTCCCTCATACTCTTGATCTAGCTGAGGCCGAGGGTGAGTTCCGTCAGCACGACGGTGTATTGACGGTGCTGATGAAGTTACCGACACGGGGCTTCACCTAAGCACTATGACAATATGACCAAGGTGTAAAACTGTGGAGGGGGGCACCGCACACAGCTAAAGATCAACTTGTGTGTCTATGGGGTGCCCCCAACCCCTTTCCTAGTCCAAGTAGGAGAAGAAGGAAGGAGAGGAAGAAGAGAACGAAAGGGGGGGGCGCCCACTAGCCCTAGTCCAATTCGGTTTGGGCTGCGGGGGGGCGCCACACCTTGGCCTGCCTCCTCTCTTCCACCATTAGGCCCATGAGGCCCAATAAATTCCCCCGGGGGGGGGGGGGGTTCCGGTAACCCCCGGTACTCTGAAACTTATCCGAAACGACCCGAACCATTCCGGTGTCTGAATGTCGCCTCCCAATATATCAATCTACATGTCTCGACCATTTCGAGACTCCTCTCATGTTCGTGATCACATACAGGACTCCGAACAACCTTCGGTACATCAAATCACATAACTCATAATACATATCGTCATTGAACATTAAGCGTGTGGACCCTACGGGTTCGAGAACTATGTAGACATGACCGAGACTCATCTCTGGTCAATAACCAATAACATAACCTGGATGCTCATATAGGTTCCTACATATTCTACGAAGATCTTTATCGGTCAAACTACATAACAACATACGTTGTTCCCTTTGTCATCGGTATGTTACTTGCCCGAGATCCGATCATCCGTATCATCATACCTAGTTCAATCTCGTCACGGGCAAGTCTCTTTATTCGTTCCGTAATGTGTCATCCTATGACTAACTCATTAGTCACATTGCTTGCAAGGCGCATAGTGATGTGCATTACCAAGAGGGCCCAGAGATACCTCTCCGATACACGGAGTGACAAATCCTAATCTTGATCTATGCCAACTCAACAAACACCATCGGTGACACCTGTAGAGAATCTTTATAATCATCTAGTTACGTTGTGACGTTTGATAGCACACAAGGTGTTCCTCTGGTATTCGGGAGTTGCATAATCTCATAGTCATAGGAACATGTATAAGTCATGAAGAAAGCAATATCAATAAACTAAATGATCATAGTGCTAAGCTAATGGATGGGTCTAGTCCATCACATCATTCTCTAATGATGTGATACCGTTCATCAAACGACAACACATGTTCATGTCTAGGAAACTTAACCATCTTTGATTAACGAGCTAGTCAAGTAGAGGCATACTAGCGACACTATGTTTGTCTATGTATTCACACATGTACTAAGTTTCCGTTTAATACGATTCTAGCATGAATAATAAACATTTATCATGATATAAGGAAATATAAATAACAACTTTATTATTGCCTCTAGGGCATATTTCCTCCAGTTGTACATTATTATTGATGCGTATATAATAAGGGTTTTTATCATTTCTGCCACTAGTTGTGTCCCACTACTCAGTTTTGCCATTAGAAGTTACAACTACTCAAAAATGCCATCGATTCATGAGATGCTTGCTCAAAAATGCCATTAGATATCTCAAAAATGCCATCATTCCGTTAGATGTTTGCTCAAAAAGGCCATTAGACACTGCTATTTTCACGTCAAACCCGTCGACCATGTTATATGACAAAAATAAGCCTAGACACACATGTCAGTTCTCTCTATCTCACAATGATAAGTGTGGCCCCACTTGTCAGGAGTAACCAAGCGAATAATTTTACAGGAAAATAAGAACGTTGTTGGAAACAAATGGACCCCACACTTTTGTAGTGAGATAGAGGAAGAGCTGGCATGTTGGTTCATAGGTATTTATGTCATTATAACATGGCAAAAGAGATTTGAGATCACAATAATGATGTCCAGTGGCATTTTTTAGCATGTGTCTAACAAAGCGATGGAATTTTTTAGCAGTTGAAATTCCTAGTGGCAAAACTGAGTAGTGAGACACACCCGGTGGCATAAATGATAAAAACCCATATAATTAACAACGTAAATAATGTGCCATTTGGAAAAATATGATTGGAGATGGAGATGGAATTTTGCGTAAACGCAGATATGCATGTCTATGTCTCTGTGTGTGTGCGCGACGTCTCTCGCGACCTGGAAGCGGGGGCGTGTTTTTGATCGAGTTTTCTTTCTTGGTACATCAAAAAAATTCGTCCATCAGTTTTCATTTCTTTTTGCGAGGAACACACGTATTCTATTTAAAACCACTGCTATGGAGAGATTTTTTTACTCCATTGTATATATAGCCTCTTGTTTGATAGGGTTTCTCGTGTCTTGCTCTCTCACCCTCTCCATATCAAAACAAGATGATAGTGTCCATTCTATCTCTCTCCTCACCGGTGGTCACAGATCCGGCCGAATCCTGTCCGCTGCGGGAGGTGAGGAGGTGCAGCGTTGATGTTGTCGCTGTCGGTGATGCAGGAAGCCGATGCGCACCGTCCTCTCGGAGTTGGCGCTCATGTGGTCGAAGGTCCTCCGCGCCCTTGTTCACTGCCGTCGTGTGGGTAGATCCCGCCCGCCCGCGTAAGCAACATCTTGCGCACCTGAGGTATAACTTCTTTTGGATTTTCATGCTTCATTGTACTATTCCAGATCCCGAGGTCGATGCATGCGGGTTTTCTTCTATGCCACTACTCCCCAGCTCCCCATGTACAGTAGCTAGGGTTCGTCGGCTGGTCCAACATCACCTATTTTTTACTATTATAAAGGACATGTCAATCGAAAAGTTGTCCTGGTTTATGCCTCGGTGGAGGTATACATGTTTCGACCAAAAGTGCATGGTGGTTGTGCGGTCATTGTCCATATGCTCCTATTGCTGCTGCTAATCTAATACTATCACTGGTTAAATGAAGAAATGTTTTTTTCTCGGGTGTCCTGGTTTGGTTCCCATCAAGATAATCATGATGCTTCTGTTTGTTGGTGTACTTTTCATTAATTCTTATTGAAAATTGAGATGTCACTATTAATCTTGTACCACTGCCAAAACAAAGTAACAACACTATATCCCTTTTTTATATTTTTGGCTGGGGATGCTGATACGTCTCCGACATATCTATAATCACTACTAGGGAAAAGCCTAGCAGCAGCGCGGGTTTTGGGCCTATTAGCAGCGCGGGGGCCGGTGCTACTAATAAGGCGCTACAGCTAACGTATAGCAGCAGCGCGGGTGCCACCCGCGCTACTACTATGTCCGTTAGTAGTAGCGTGGGTAAAAACCCGCGCTACTACTAACCCGCGGAATTTTTTTTCGAATTTTTTGCGCGAATTTTCAAATTTCTGAATTATTTTAACCTCTAATCTCTAATCACCCTCATCGCTGCTCAATTTAATCTCTAATCACCCCTCATCATTCCAAATCATCTAACTTCCCGGACGGTCACCCATCCTCTCACTACTCCAGCCTGAGCACGCTTAACTTCTGGGTTCTATTCTCCCTCGATTCCAAGTCTGCACTTGTTGTTTTCCTGACAATAGTAAGATGTCAATCCTATTAACCCTCGGGAGTTTAGCTTGAGCATGAAGTCACACATTTCGTTGTTTGAGTTTAAAACTATTGTTCTAAAATACAATAATTATTTAGTAACACTAATATTTCTTGAATAAGGAGTTTGACCACATTTTGACCAAAGTTTGACCACAGTTTGACCAGATTTGACCAAAATTCCAAAAAACTGAAATAATTATTTAGTAACACTAATATTCTTAAATAATTATTTAGTAACACTAATACTTCTTGAATAAGTAGTTTGACCACAGTTTGACCAGATTTGACCAAACTTAAAAAAACTGAAATTTGAGCATAACTTTTTTTCCTTTTAGAATTTGAGGATTCTAAAAATTTGCAAACAAGCCGTAGGCGGTCTCCATCGTATACGGATTTTCGTGCTGAACATTTTGATATATTATACATTTTTTTCTAACATCATATGCAAAAGTTATAGCCGTTTTACATTTTCCCTACACTTTTTGCAAAACATGTCCAAATTTAAGTTTTTAAATTTTCCTAACTAGTAGATGTAGTAACATAACTACATCTCAAAGGATTTTAATTTTTGAAACATTTTGATATATTATACGTTTTTTCTAACATCGTATGCAAAAGTTATAGCCGTTTTACATTTTCCCTACACTTTTTGCAAAACATGTCCAAATTTAAGTTTTTAAATTTTCCTAACTAGTAGATGTAGTAACATAACTACATCTCAAAGGATTTTAATTTTTGAAGTTTTTATCATTTTCTTTTTCTTTTTACAAAACCGAAAAGGCGATCTACAAGGGGGGTGGGGGGTAGAGTTTCAAAATGGGACCTTTAGTAGTAGCGAGGGATTTTATCCCTCGCTACTACTATGGCATGTCCTGGAGGGGCACGGTTGAGACCTCTTAGTAGTAGCGTGGGGTAAAAACTTAGTAGTAGCGCGGGTTTATAACCCTCGCTACTACTATGGCATGGCCCAGGGGCACGGTAGAGACCGCTTAGTAGTAGCGAGGGGTAAAAACCAGCACTACTGCTATCAACTTAGTAGTAGCGAGGGTTAAAAACCCGTGCTACTACTATGGCATGTCCCGGGTGACACGGTAGAGACCACTTAGTAGTAGCGAGGGTAAAAACCAGCGCTACTGCTATAAACTTAGTAGTAGCGAGGGTTAAAAACCCGCGCTACTGCTACTTAGCAGCAGCGCCTGATTTTAAAGCACGCTGCTGGTAAGATTCTGTGTATAGGTTTTTCCCTACTAGTGAATTTTTTATTGTTCCATGCAGTTATATTATCAATCTTTGATGTTTTATAATCATGTTATAGTCATTTTATATCATTTTTTGGTATTAACCTATTGACATAGTGCCAAGTGCCAGTTGCTATTTTGCATATTTTTTACATCATAGCTAATCAATATCAAACGGAGTTTGAACGCAGTGAAACTTTTTGTGGATTTTTTTGGACCAGAAGACAACCAATGGGTCGAAGAAGCACCTGGGGGATGCTCCGAGGGGAGCACAACCCACTTGGGCACGTCTGGAGGCCCAGGCGCGCCCTGGTGGGTTGTGCCCACCTCGAGTGCCCCCCGGACCGCCTCTTTACTCTATAAATACCCCAATATTCCAGAAACACTAGGGGAGTCGACAAAAATCAATTCCAGCTGCCGCAGAGTCTAGAACCACCAGATCCAATCTAGACACCATCACAGAGGGGTTCACCACTTCCATTGGTGCCTCTCCGATGATGCGTGAGTAGTTCTTTGTAGACCATCGGGTCCTTAGTTAGTAGCTAGATGGCTTCCTCTCTCTCATTTGATTCTCAATACAATTGTCTCTTGGAGATCCATATGATGTAACTCTTTTGCGGTGTGTTTGTTGGGATCCGATGAACTTTGAGTTCATGGTCAGATCTATCTCTTTTTCTCCATGAAAGTTATTTGAGTTTCTTTGATCTCTTATATGCATGATTGCACTACAAAAAATGACACATTCGTCACATTTTGGGCCGAACAAAATTATTTTTTGTCATACCTATGACACTTCTATGATGATAATTGTGACAAAACCCGGTATCATCAGAGATGAGGTGGGCTCCTACTTCTATGACAAAAAATCATGACTAAAAATGGGCTTTTCGTCTTAGGCGGGCCAGAGACGCAGCTGCATGACATTCTCTGGGCCGTCCATGATGGAATAAACTGTCGTAGAAGAGAGGGCGAGGAAAATATCGGGGTGTTCCTGGTTACGGTGGGTGGTCGGGGCCGATCGATGCATGGAGGTTTGCGTGTTTCTCTCATACACGCACGCACGTGGGTGCGAGACTTTGGGCTCTAACTGAACCCGAGTGATTACACTATAGGCTACACGTTACTCAACCCGAGCGATCAATCGATGGCTGTTAACTGAACCCAATCGAGCGATTCATTCGCTACTGCTGCTAACTGAAGCCGATAGATGCTTTCTCTGGATGAACAGTGAGCGTTGGGGGGTTTGGATGAACAGTTCCTGGTGGGGTGGATGAACAGGACCCCGTGGCATTGCCTCTGGATAAACATGAGCCCGATCGATCGAGCCGGTTGGGGCTGGATGAACAGGACCCCATGGAGGGCTGGATGAACAGGACCGCCCCATGGAGGGTTGGATGAACAGTAGACGGTGGAGGACTGGATGAACAACAGCCCTTGGAGGGGTGGTTGAACTAGAGCCCGTGGAGAGAGCTGGTTGAATAGTAGCCGGTGCAGTAGCACGAGGTGGAGGCTGGATGAACATGAGCCCTTGGATGAACAGTCGCAGGTGGAGACTGGAGGAGGTCGACGGTGGATGAATAGTAGCCCGTGGCGGTTAGAGGGGGTCGACGATGGAGATGAACAATATCCCTTGGAGTCCCGTTTTGCGGTACACCACACCCCTCCCGATGAATAGGATCCCCGTTTCTACCATAGCACTCCAACACAAGACCGTTTCCTCCGTTTTGCGGTACGCCACACCCCTCCCGATGAACGGGACCCCCGTTTCGACCATAGGAGGTCCGTTTCCTCCATTTTGCGGTACGCCAGACCCCTCCCAATGAACAGGATCCCGTTTCAAACGTGGTCGGTCGAACACAAGGTCGTTTCCTCCATTCTGTGATACGTCAGGCCTCGTTTCCATCAGCTGTTCCATCCATGCCCTCCCGATGAACACGACGACGCATTCCGTTCCAACCCAGCCAGTTGGCTCCCCATGAACATGACGACGACGCATTTCTCCATTCCGACCCAGGCATGTACACGAGCCCTGGCCATACGTATGCGCGAGTAGGCATTCGAGACCCCGCTCGTATGTACGTACGTGGCTATATTTTCTTTCTTGCATAGTGGCCGATGTACGTACGTGTACATGCTACATGCGCGCCTCTACTACGACATGTGCGCGCTCTACATCGACCAGTATGTAAGTACACGTTCGCGACCAGAATGACAATGCTACGTATGCTTCGACCAGGTGGGTCCCGACTGTCAGGCACTTCCTCGCGTGTGAATATATAGCTGGTGGGTCCCAGCAGTCTGGGGGGCGAATCATTTTTTTCCTGGACACACTTCCTTGCGTGCGAAGATGTAGCTGGTGGGTCCTAGCAGTCAGGGGGAACGTTTTTTTTTCACGAAATATGGTGGCCCGTCCGGTGGGTCCCTGCTGTCAGGTGCAGGAATAATTATTTTCCGCGTAATAAGGAGGCACTTCCTTGCTGCGGCCGTGGACCCAGCTGTCAGCCTCTCCACGTACAGTCCACATCCGATGGAAGCCATTCCTTCACCACGTTGACCACGCCGCGCCGAGAGCACCAGGGCGCTAGATGATGCGGAGCCGGGGAAGATACGGCAGTGGATGCCCACACGTAGAGGAGTATGACGGTTCATTGGTTCACTATGGTGTGAGGCTGCTGTCGCCGTAGAATAACAGGGGGTGTGGGTGAGTAGAGGGATGGCCTGGCCAGCGGTGGGAGTAGTAGGGGGCGGTGAGGCCTCCACGGCATCGCAGCCGGCCATGGGAGGCAGGAGCACGAGGCACGACCGGCGCTGGTTTGGGCGGCTGGAGCAAGAAGACCAGAGGTTGAAGAAGCACTATGGCCGTTGGATGGACATCGTACGGTCACTGGAGCTAGAATCGTGCATATTGACTAAGTTGACAAAGCCCTCAATCCCCTTCAACTTAGTAGGCCCACAAGTTAGCCTCCCACTATACTGGGTCCCAGCTAGTAGGGGGAGTATTCATTTTTTGTGTGTAATAAGGATGCACTTCCTTGCGTGCGAAGATATAGCTGGTGGGTCCGAGCTGTCAGCGGCGGTAACGTTTTTTCGTGAAATACAGAGGCCCTTTCGGTGGGTCCTAGATGTCAGGTGGATGAATCATTATTTTGCGCGTAATAAGGAGGCATTTCCTTGCGTGGGGCCGTGGACCCAGCTATCAGCCTCTCCACGCACAATCCACTTCAGATGCATGTCGGTCGTTGACCATGTTGACCAGGCCGCGCCGAGAGCACCAGGGCGGTGGATGACGGTGAGGCCTAGGAAGGGAATGACACGAAGCCAGGGAAGACTCGGCAGTTGTTTCCCACGCGGTGGGGAGTACGACTATATGAGGGTTTACTGGTTCGTCTGCCGTCGCCGCAGAATCACAGCAGGTGTGGGTGAGTAGAGGGATGGCTAGGCCAGCGATGGGAGTACGGTGGGGCGGTGAGACCTGCGCGGTTGCACAGCCGCCTACGGGGAGGAGGGAGCAAGCAGTCCCGTCAGCGCTTGTTTGAGCGGCTGGAGCAGGAAGAGCAGAGATTGAAGAAGCACGACGGCCGTTGGATGAACGTCCAACAGTCACTGCTTGTGCATCAACCTTTTTTTAGGAAAGCCTCAAATATGTGGAAAACAACATACAAACCATCTTCCATTATCTATACCTATACTAATTACAGACTTCCAAGTAATTACCATGTTAATTAGAATTTATGAGCCGTTAATCTAGTGGGTCCAAATTATAACGGTGTAGATCTTTCAGAAAACTTCACAACAGAAAAAAATAGGTATATGAGTCGTCCACCTTATAAGACCGCAAGGAAAGCAATCGTAGTATCTCTTTCCTTCCACGAAAAACGTAGCCTCTCTTTCTCACGTCCTCTCTTTCTCACGTCTCTCTCCCGATCTCTCATGTCGCTCTTCCTCTCTCATGTTTCTCTTCATCCCCACATGGAAAATTCTTCTCCTCCTACAGTCCTACCAAGAAATCGACCCACCTACCTCTTCTTATTCATCTCCTCCGCTCTATCCTCAATGATGAGGTATTTCAGTCTGATATCACCTCCTTCTCAAGTGTATGCCCCTCCTCCCTGTCGGCGCTGTTGTAGATCCGTTTGAATAACTTCCTCCATTTATTATTTGCAGCAGTATTTTGGTAGTTTTGTTGCCCTGGAACCGATCTAGACCTTCTTGCCATAGCTAATGATCAAAGCATTACCGTCTCGCGGTTTCGCCAGCCCATCCTGATTGCTCGAGATCGCAGCCGCCGCCTTTGCTATGGGCCTGGTATGAAAGAGCACCTGAAGTTAGATTTGTTTTTCTTCACATGTGGTGTTGTGGCACCAAAATTCAGATTATATGTTTGTTTGACCCAGCAATTGTCAGCAATTCAATCTACGTACAAGCTCCCCCTGCAGCCTCGCCCTCCATCGCAAGCTCGATGCTGATAAGGTCTGAGGCTCAGCTTGCTCCGATCAAACTTCTTGGGCTGCAACGCCTAGCAGGAGACCGCAACCCTGCAGTCTGAGGTACTCCTGGTCGTGGGGATTATCAAGTGTTTGAACCCCTAGCAGGAGACCATGTCGATGCACTCTGAGGTATTTGCTATCATGGGGGTTTAAACTGATAGAATCTCGAAAAAAATAGCTACGGTAAAATACCGGAGTCGGCAGATCATGACTACTGCCATGCCAGCTATCTCAAGTCAACATCTCATGTTATGGTCTAGCTATATCTATCGATGCCGTAGAGTACTATCCGGGACACCACTGTCATTGTCAACACTGATGGGGTTCCCGGTGAAACCCCAGATGCATGAACTCACAAGAGACAATTGATTCATGGCTGGTGTTCACGTGGTGTCAATTTTCTGGATTATGAGGATAGTGATTATGTTCTGACGCTGCTATGTGTTTTCTCTTTTCAGTTCTCTCCTCAGCCAGAAAACGCTTCAATTTAAATCAGCAGATCAAGGTTTCCTGCATGTTGGACATTGGGATGTAGCCAGCCACGACGTTGCATCATCACCTGACAGAAGACAAAGTGTCGAGCAGACTCGCGAAAGCCGGAAGGCGAGATTACGTGCTCCTCTGCATGTCAGGCTACATCCTTTGTATTCAAATGAAGCCATATTTCCTACATGTTCAGAATTTCAGATGCAGCCTGTAATTTCGTCATCTTGGTTCATGTTCAACTAAGTTTACTTACAAGATTAATCAGAAAATATTATATTTTCTTTTGTTTACATGCTTTGCTTAGTGGGAATTTCCGCATAAATCTATTGCATTGTACAGGATAGACATGTGGCGTGTTCACAGAAAAGAAGTTTCCTCTCCTTGGTGCATGTATTCCTGTCACATCTCAGGCATGTTGTACACAACTCCATGTGTGTACAATGTTTCTTTTTTGTTTGTCCTTGCACATAGTTTTTCAGCGTAATCATCGGAAGATCTATTAACATGTAAATGAAGTCATGCACCAAACGAAAACTACCAGAAATAGTGGCCTTCATATTTTGTATATACTAATTATACCTTTTGAGATAAATATCAGATTGGACTATATAAAAATAAAAGGACTTTATCATGTATCTGAAAGAGCGATGATGCATATTGGTTCATTTTATTGAAGTTGACCCAACACAAAAATGATTACAAAGATTAGCTAGGTGAGAAGCACACACCTGGCAAATTACATGGGCGACGGCATAGAACTGATTCATTGTATTTTTAGACCATGCACACTGCCTAACTGGTGACTTATTGATGCGTGCCTCATGTCAAGTTGAATTGGCTGAAGGATATAATGAACTAGGCACATATGCATGAATAAAGGACCCCCGGTTGGTATAGGAGGACACTTTTGTAGGCATCTTGCCATTTAATAAAATTAAGAGTAAAACACAAATGCCAGGTATATATATCTACGACGTAAAAATTATTAGTTTCTTTAACCACTTATTTTAATAGTATCTATCGTAGCACATACAGATGTCAAACAATATTTCATGGTAATGAATCATGATTGCTCTCATGAGTAAGGTTAGAAAAATATTTCTCGGTGCCTGTGCACCACGATTACTCTCATGGTTTAGGTTAGTATAGTTTCTGGCTAATATTAGTAAGAATGCTCCAATTCCATCTAATATTCAATATATTTGAAGTTAGAGCAAACATTGAATTTATAGACCATGATATATATATTTTCCTGTATTCGTTTTTCATATATTTATGTGCTTATTTATCCTATGATGGACATGAAAAGTTCTATACTGCAGAATCAATGATTAAGCAAATTAATATATGAGATAAGTGGTACTACATATAATGCGGCAAATATAACAAAAAAGTAGTACAAAAAAGGAACCAATTCTACTGTCCAAAATGTGAAGAAGAACCTAAGAAGACACGTCCAAGGTAAATTTGATAATATCTCATTATTCAGGCAGAAATTTATTCTGCACTAACCACATGTCCCATTTTATTCTTAGGTAGAACCTTAAGATAGAGATACATGATCTTATTGCAATGATGATTTGCACCATGTTTGAGGCAGAAGCAAAACAATGATTAATCAATCTACATTATTCTTGATAGATTGTGAAGATTGTCATATACATAAGGAGTAAGTTATATGCACATAAACTACACATGAAGGTAACAAATGAACTAGGCGTTATACAGAAAACAAGGCTGCACTTCTTGATGAGTATTAGCAAAGCCCGTTAGAAGAAACACAAGATATGAGGGCATTTATTTGATCACCTACTTTATATAATTATCTAATAATATATAATATAATTTACTTCCGAGCTAAAATAGAAGATGCAGTTTCTTATCAATTAGTATCTCATCTTCATATCATTCAGTTTTTTCAAATATATATGTCATCAACTTTTCTAAGCTATGTTTCCACAACTCATAAAATAAATCAATATATAACACATTACAGTGACTACAACATTGTCCCTTCGAGTAGGAGAATTGTGTCTGATAAAACAAGAAATAAACAATATAAATTAACTAGCCTGTGCGAATGCACGGGTTGACGACTAGTTTCTAATAATTTACAGCCCATTTGCTAATTCTTAAGGTTTTTTTGGAGCCCATATTCTTTTTGTTAGCATTACAACCCATATTGTGTCCACGTTAAAAAATTATACTAAATTTTGCATATTTCGGTGCGGTCCGAACTGTTTTTAATCCCGAAATTTCGAGTCACATTCAAACAGATTCTAAAAATAAATGTATATCAATATAAAATCCAACAAATTGTCCATGCATAAGAATCAATGCAATTTAAAATCTCGAAATGAAAAAAAGAAATTTGAAACTAATTTCTAGTTTGATGTGTTTTAAAAATGTACAACCCATTTCTCATTACTGATAGGCCATTTTCTCGGCCAGCCTAATGAAGCTCTCCTCGTCTTGAAAGATTTGCAGCCCAATAGGCTTGACAAAGCGACTTATTTGGCAAATCACAAAAAAAAACAGGCTAGCCATTTTTAGAAAGAAAAAACTACTGGGCTGGTCTGTGGTAAACATAAAAGAGAAGGTTGTCTAGACAGGCCAGAGTGCCCCGCACAGCCCAGTTGACACCCTGCTTCCATCTAAGAAAATTAGATAAATGCCACTCCAATTATGGCGACTCATAAAAATGCCACTGCAATTTCCAAACTTTGAAAAATGCCACTGCATTTTTTGCAAACTTTGGAAAACGCCACTTCAATTTGCAAACTTTGAAAAATGCCATTCCAGACTTCAAAAAATGCCACCAGAAATGGCATTTTTCAAAGTTTGGAAATTGCAGTGGCATTTTTGGAAACACCAGATTTGGAGTGGCATTTATCAAATTATCCTAAAACAAAAATAACTGGGCGAGCTGCTGGGTCCCTGGTGTCAGCCACTCGTTGTGCAATTCTCTCGTTTATTGACTACGTTGTTAATTGGCATGAAATAAGGAGGCACTTGCTTGCGTACTTCCATGACCTTGGCGGGTCCCTGCTGTCATCCTCTCCACGTACAATCATCTCCTGATTGTGTACTCATCAACTTGGTAGGCCCACAAGTCAGCCTCTAAACTCGTGGAGGACAAATACAACCCATTTATATAAAAAATAACAGCCCATTCCATACGTTCAAACGAAAAGTTCAACATTCAGAGCAAAGTAAAAGGTCTGATCCATATATAGTGTACTGAACTTCCATGTTGATAACCATCATATCCAAGTTAACTATCTACTCCCACTAATACTCTAGTAGTGTACAAGTACTAATTTACTCTTAGCTAACTAGAAGATGCCGGCTGCCATCTGTGGTACATGCTAAACACCGGCACCGGCGTCCTCCGCCTCACCTCGGACTTGCCAGAGCTGCGATAGGGTACGTTGCTCGCGCGCGTTGGCCCTTTCCATGACGGTGTGGTCCACCGAAGCTTCAGCTCGTAAGTGGGAAACCCACTTGACGAGCTAGTAGTAAAAACCGGCGTCACGAACGCGTGCGTGCCCGACAGCCTCCAGGGCTATTTGCTAGGCGCCGGCCTTCACGTAGTCAGCCCAGTTGCGGGCACTCTGCTCGCGACTCAGAGCACCGGTGCGCTACTGCTCCATGTCCCGCTAGCGGCGGAAATCGGCAATACGTTGCTCCTCTGCCAGACGGTCGTGCTCTAACAAATCCTCATAGTCCGCATTGCCATCTAAAGACCGATAGAATGCCTCCTCCCTCCGTCTGCCATCTGGTGAAAAACCGAACACTAGTTCCAGCGGTGACCGCCTCTTGTGTCGCCTATCGCGGATGGGCGAGGGCATGGCGAGAGCGAGGATAAGTGGCAAGCGACGTTGGTCGGTGGGGGCTTATGAGGATAGGGCGAGTTGGGTGATGGTGCCACCAAAGAAGCCCGGGAAATAGTAATTATAGGCGGAAGGTAGGCGAACTAGCGTGTTGCGGGAAACGCGACGGTCATCGCAGTCATCGGAATTCAATGCATAAGCAGGCATGGCTTAGCAGGCTAGCTTGCCGTGGAAAACTAGAAAAATTGAAATTATGACTGTGCCGTCCCGTCCCGTCAGTGGTGCGTCCTGTTCGTGCTGGGTCGCATGCCGGCATGACGGTCAAACGAGTCCACTCGAATCATCCGGATGAGGTACTCCCTCCTTGTCAAAAATGATTCCACCACTTATCATCTACCTTGGTTGGTTAGATTTTTGAATTAATCCCTGCAAACCGGAAAGGAGGTAGTACATGCGTGATATGCTATTTATTCACGTAGGATCGAGTAGGTCGTTTTTTGAATTGAGCACTACAAACCGTAAAGGAGGTAGTACGTGCATGATCCGCTATTTATCCGTGTAGGATCGAGTAGGTCGGATAGTGTATGTGTAGGATCGAGTAGGTCGGATGGTGTACGTGTACGATCGCATGAGCTGATGAACATTCGCTGGGAGATAAGGCATTTGCGAACCTTTTTGCTGGCAATTTCTTCAGATTCACATGGCATTTTCTTTAGACCAGCTTGTTAGTTTCTTCATAGGTAGGCATTTTTATTCAAAAAACTACCACTTCGGATCTTGCGTCAGAACTAAAACTGCCAGGAGCACATTAGTAGGCCAGTTAGTGATCGATCAGTAAGTTGTAAACATTGAGCGAACAGAAATAAGGAACTGTTAGTAACTTGTAAACACTGAGAACACAGAAATAAGGATCATGCTGTGCACAGCAGTAAGAGCCGATCCATTCAAAATGTTCACACGAGACTCACAGGCCTGGCATTGTGATATGTTCACGTTAGTAGCCCAAATTCAAAACCAACTAGTACGATTCCCATACATAAGTTGAACATGTTAATGTATCTCAATGATTCACAGATCATATATAAATGTGTAGCTCCAAAAGCAAAGATCTAGAAAAAACATCTGTTCTTCCTACTAACATGGATGCTTCTCTTGGCCAACCTTCAGTACAGACTGAAAGACAAATTTGTTTGTGAAGTCTACAATTCCTCTTGCAAACATAAGTGGTTTCACCAATAGTTGGAACCATGAGAATGAGCCACACATGATGGAGGAACATCCACTACAATATGATTTGGTCTTCTCTCGATCACACAGTGAGACTATTTTCGGAATACAAACTTTAACTTAGGCAAAATGATGCCCATTGTATAATAACACCAAAGCAATGAAACACCTAGTGTTGGCCAATAAATAGTACAGTACTACTTTTCTGCAGTCCATGAAGTGACTATCCAATCTTTCTGTGTCTATTTTCAAATGGCACTGCATGCAGTGAAGATACTATTCTCTTGTGGAGTTCAACCAAAATTGTGGTCATTTGTGTGTTTGCCAAATAGCAACGGGCAGACATCTCTGTCTGCACAAATATCAAGCAGCTAGTAAACATATACCCCACCTTGTTTTTTTGGTTTAAACATGTCTGTTCCGCTTAGCATCTGTCATGTTTTGCATTGGACAAGTTGATACTGTCATGTTTTTCCCTGGACAATTTCATATTGAATTGATTTGCTGGTTCAGAGCAGAAATATAGCGCCTATTCTTCATCAGACCAAGGATATCCATGTTCGCAGTGATGGAAGAGGTGAAATCGATACAACCGAAATTGAGCATCCAATCATTGAATCTTGTCCTGCACCTAAAATGTAGGTCCACCCTGCCAATAAATTCACATGCAAACCACTAGTATTACTATCTAATGACAGTACAAAAAGAGTAGCAAGATAGTAGCAAACCATGTACCTTCGTAATGAATAGCTCACAGTGCCACCAATTGGATATAAAGGTTTGGATGAGAACATGCTCCTAATGTTGAACTAGTTGGACTTTTTGTGCAGTTCCACTAAAATCGAGCATCCCTGTTTGCCTAGATATTGAAAGTGTGATTACTATAAAAGTGGCACTAGTTGAAGCATAGACTCACAAATATAAGCATTCCAATTTCTTAATGGGAAAAGGTAGCAAGACTGTTTCTACCCACCAGTTTGAAGGAATAACCAAGGCAACAACGGCTGATGTCAGAAAGGCATATATAGTTATTTCTAAAAGAATGATCGATTCCTGACCTTTCCTCTTCTTTTAAGCATATTTTGTGCAGTTCAACTAAAATAAAATGCCATCACCGCCTTGACAATTCAGTGACACTATACAAAAGGAAATGACTTAACATTACATCATGATGTCAGGTATGTACTCGACAGGCATTAGAGAAAACATACAGACCTCCTCCAATAACATAATGAACATTAATTTTAACAAAGATGTGACTAGCTTTACCGGGATAATTTGAGTGAACTCTACACCCTCCGTTCCTTAATATAAGACATTTTCGCAGTTCAATTTAAAGTACCCAAACGTCCAAAATTTAGAAAAACAGGTAGTAGTTTTCTTGAGCACATATCTGGGAAAGCTTGCCACACTTTATATATGTCCATACGCTAATGCAACACCATTCGAATAGTACAAATATACACTAATCCAGTGGCTAGTGCAACAGTAGACTAGTTATTTTATTACAGGGTACAGTACAATGGTTCTACTGAACATATTTCCATAAGCTCTAGCACTGGAAGATTTCTATAAGAATTAACAATACAAAATGTAAAGGTAACAAGTTTCAGCATTGGTATACTAGCTGTGTAAGAGCATTAAACCAAATACAAAAGTCTGAAGGTAACTAGCAATATTAACTAATGACAGTATAAAAAATTTGCAAACCATGTACCTTCAAGGTAAATATCATTTAGAACTCGAGTGGACATGAAAAATTTCTATCCCAATCTTGATAAATCGACCAAACATAAAAACTTGATCGAACAAATCAATATAATAGCCAAAGGAGGAGGTGCACACTCTTGACCTTTCCTCTTGTTTTCATAATTTTTTGTGCAGTTTAACCAAATAAAATGACATCAGCGCCTTGGTATTTAGGTGACACTGTACAAAAAATTGACTTATCTCATGAAAGTGAGGTATATAATCTATAAGCATTAACAGTGCAAAAATCTAAAGGTAGTAACAAGATTCATCGTTGGTATACCGGCTGTGCAACAACATTAGAATGCCTTAGCTGAAAAATCTTTAATACATACATGCTACCTCTTGAGCACTGCGTTGGTTTTCCCTTGAAGAGGAAAGGGTGATGCAGCAGAGCAGCGTAAGTATTTCCCTCAGTTTTAGTGAACCAAGGTATCAACCCAGTAGGAGGCCATGCACGAGTACCTCGCAACCAACGTGATAAAGGGGTTGTCAATCCCTTCACGGTCACCTACGAGAGTGAGATCTGATAGATATGATAAGGTAATATTTTTGGTATTTTTATGATAAAGAGAAATAAAGATGCAAGTAAAATAAATGGGAAAGGAAATAACTAAGTATTGGAAGATTAATATGATGGAAAATTGACCCGAGGGCCATAGGTTTCACTAGAGGCTTCTCTCGGGAGAATAAGTATTACGATGGGTGAACAAATTACTGTTGAGCAATTGACAGAATTGAGCATAGTTATGAGAATATCTAGGTATGATCATGTATATATGCATCACGTCCAAGACAAGTAGACCGACTCCTGCCTGCATCTACTACTATTACTCCACACATCGACCGCTATCCAGCATGCATCTAGAGTATTAAGTTCAAGAGAACAGAGTAACGCTTTAAGCAAGATGACATGATGTAGAGGGATAAACTCATGCAGTATGATATAAACCCCATCTTGTTATCCTTGATGGCAAAAATAAAATACATGCCTTGCTGCCCTTACTGTGACAGGGAAAGGACAATGCAAGATTGAACCCGAAGCTAAGCACTTCTCCCATTGCAAGAAAGATCAATCTAATAAGCCAAACCAAACTGATAATTCGAAGAGACTTGCAAAGATAACCAATCATACATAAAAGAATTCAGAGAAGATTCAAATATTGTTCATAGATAAACTTGATCATAAACCCACAATTCATCGATCTCAACAAACATACCACAAAAGAAGATTACATCGAATAAATCTCCACAAGAGAGGGGGAGAACTTTGTATTGATATCCAAAAAGAGAGAAGAAGCCATCTAGCCAATAACTATGGACCCATAGGTCTGAAGTAAACTACTCACACTTCATCGGAGGGGCTATGGTGTTGATGTAGAAGCCCTCCGTGATCGATGCCCCCTCCGGTGGAGCTCCGGAAAAGGCCCCAAGATGGGATCTCGTGGATACAGAAAGTTACGGCGGTGGAATTAGGGTTTTGGCTCCGTATCTGGTAGTTTGGGGGTACGTAGGTATATATAGGAGGAAGGAGTACGTCGGTGGAGCAACATGGGCCCCACGAGGGTGGAGGGCGCGCCTAGGGGGTAGGCGCGCCCCCCTACCTTGTGCCTTCCTTGTTGATTGCTTGACGTAGGGGTCCAAGTCCTCTGGACCATGTTCGTTCCGAAAATCACGTTCCCGAAGGTTTCATTCCGTTTGGACTCCGTTTGATATTCTTTTTCTACGAAACCCTAAAATAGCCAAAAAAAACAACAATTCTGGGCTGGGCCTCCAGTTAATAGGTTAGTCCGAAAAATAATATAAAAGTGTATAATAAAGCCCAATAATGTCCAAAACAGGATATAATATAGCATGGAACAATCAAAAATTATAGATACGTTGGAGACATATCAATCCACAATCAACAGCTAACCCTGAAATAATCCAGAGACGTTAAATGGCATTGTTTAAATTTATCGGTGGCACTACACTGGGTGCGGCATTAGTTAAATGTGGCATCACTTTAGCAGTAGCAGTGGTTGACTTTACCGCTGGCGTTATACTAACACTAAAAAAGTGGCAATAAGAGCATGTGAGACCCATTCGGACAGTGGGCGCACCAGTATGATGTACCTCCATGGATGCATAGAGTGGTGAGGGAGGTATGGTTGCCCAGAGCAACAACTATCCAGGCAGCATATGTGGATTACATCCCATTTTTGTTCTCTTTAGCCACCTTTTTCCTATGTGAGGACAACAAACCGATCGATGTGGTCATTCTCTATTGCATTGTCATGCCTTTCTACCCTTGTTCAACCAAGAGACACAAGAGTCATTCCTTAGCTACTGATTTTCCCCTTTTCAACCTAGATGCGGGTTCAATGCCTACTCTCTTGGACAGTGCAATCGCCCTTCCTTTCCTTATTCAACCTAGACATGGATTAGTCTGCATGAAGTAGGCTTTCCTTTAATAGTGCAAATTAAGGTTTTCGTCTGCGTGACCAGCAGAGCAGAGGATAGGAAATTGGGAAGATGGTGGAGTGGAAAAAGATCCACATGCAGCGACGTGGCAGATGGGGCAATAGAACAAGGGTATGGTTTGAAAAGAGGTAGCATACCTGAGGGTCGGTGGGAAGTAGCTTCGCTCATGGTCGTTGTCCTCCGCACGCACTACGGCAGCGAGCTTGGGGATGGAGGCAATCCCGCACGGGCGCTAGGTCTGAGAGGACGGCCTTGTCGTCAGTGCGTGACCTCGCTCGCCGCCGATGAGTGCGTCAACGCTGCATGTCCTTTTCTTCCCCGGCGTATCTATGACCACCGCTGAGGAGGGAGAGAGAGGCTGTCTTTTTAGATCTAGAGAGAGGGTGATAGTGTGAGAAGCAAGTGGGCAGCCCTTAGCAAGAAAGCTCTGAAGCTCTAGCCTATATATCTTTTTTATACTACTAGTACTAGAGGTGGAGTAGAGGTAGAGTAGTTTATATTTTCTCTGCAAACAATACCAGTTAGTCATGCTTCAAAACTGAACGGCACGCCATTAAAAAATAAAGGTCGATAACTAATGCGGCACCTCAGGCCAACGCGACCAGATCGCATTTTGCACGAGAAATTACACACCATGTTTCGTTGACATGTGGTCTCGTTCCAACATGTCAGTGAGACGACGGTGAGTCCTTTTGTACAATTTCCGAAAGAACGTGTAGGCCGGGGCGCCTCTTCTTGTACCGTGGCAAACTGGCAACCGTCCTCCAACTCTTCGCCTTTCCCTCTCAATTTGGAACTGCTGTCGCACGCTCTTCCTCCCTCCTCCATTTTCCTTCACCCTTCCTTTTGCCACTATTCAATCGTCTTCTCCATGGAGGGAACAAGCCGGAAACGACCCCGTTATTCTTGTGCCGGTCTGAAAGATGAAGTGGTGGGGGAATTCATTGATCGATGCGACATCATCACCTCGGCTAGCATGGTAGGTTCGTTCAAGACCATTTTCGACTCAACTAATAACATCATTACAAGGAACCCAAGGGTCCAGGAGCGATTTGATCTCCCTTATCTTCTTCGCTATAAGCCTGTTCGCATGGCCGCGGACGACGGAGGCCTCGCCTTGTGCAAGTTGATGCCCCTTGATAATGTTACTGTGATGTCAAGATGCCATCGCTTCAGGGTAAGGCCTGAGCTGGCGCAAATGGAGATTGGGTTGTTTATATTAGTTAGAATTGCCAGTGGGAACTTGTGAATGTGTACACTCGTCAGGGATTCCACTTCCAAAAATCTCTGAGTGCCCTGAGGTTGAGCACACAGATGATCTATGTACGTTCAAATACGATCATGGTGACTGTCATCTACGGAAGATAGCAATTTGTCGAGTTCCCAACCGTTCTTGGAATTACAAGAACTATCAAGTTGTTGCTATCTTCGACAACCTTGTTGCCGTCCTTCGTGGTTCGAATGGATG
Source organism: Triticum dicoccoides (assembly GCF_002162155.2). Taxonomy (NCBI): domain Eukaryota; kingdom Viridiplantae; phylum Streptophyta; class Magnoliopsida; order Poales; family Poaceae; genus Triticum; species Triticum dicoccoides. The sequence continues at coordinate 616,227,033 of NC_041392.1, forward strand.
GATATTGCTGAAAATCAGTTTCTGTACACGGCTGAGTACTGTGATGCAATTCAATACGAGGGTCTTGTGTTTGCTGCCACCACTCGTGGCACTATTTTTGCATGGGATCCTCGTAGTTTCGGTACGTTTGTCTTCCACCGTAATTATAATTGTTTCATCCACATGCGTGAGCGTTAGCAAGTTTCCCTTTACTAATTAACCTTCTTCTTGTGTTTCCAAGGTCCTGTGAACATTCCACCACCTATACTTGAAAAATTTTATAACCAAGGGGGAGATGACGATGGTGATGATCACGAGCATGAGGATGAGAAGGGCCCATATGCTCACTGGCGGCTGGCAACTAATTCTGATGGATCACCCCTTCTTGTCTGTATACATCCCACTGTTGATGTTACTACTGAGGGAGCAGGTGTTGTCTCCCATGGTCTCACTCTCCGGACCTATTCCAACACCCATTGCATGGTATTCGGGATGGATACTAGTGTGCTAGCGCCAACAACTTCTCCCTGGTACAGTATTGATAGTCTTCGAGAAAACTCGCTCTTCCTTGGACAAAACTATCCAATCATGGTGAAAGGCGATCCAGCTGCTGTTGAAACAACATTACTACCATTTATGAGAAGCAACTGTATCTATACCTCGGACATTGTAGTGGTAACCTACCCTGGTCCTGATATATGCCGCTTCAGCCTAGATGATCAGTCCTGCGTCACTCTCGATATTGACAATAGTTGGCCTATCGGGGGGATGGACCCCGGGCAGGCAACGGAACTCGGATCCTCTTCAAAAATAACAGGGTTGGCACTGCCCCTCAATACCGGCACGCGCTTGGCCGGGTCACTCGACCAGGCCAAGCCCCGCAAGCCGGCCAGACTAGCCGACCCGGCAAGACGCGTCGACTCGGCCTCAACAATTAGCGCAAGACAGCCGAACCCGGCACAAGCAAAGCCCCCTCAACAAGCCAGCACCACCCGTGGCATGCTATGCAATCTGGCCACGGGTCAACTCCCGTCCCATCCAGGCAGTATGATGGGACGAGACTTCAATCAATGATGACCGAGGCAACAGTGCCCCGCCCATGCATCTGGTCAGCGGGTACGTAGCAACAGTGGCCCTCACCTTCACCGCTGACAACTACAAGCGGCGACTTGACGGAGAGCACTGTACCTGACTCGACTCGGCTACATCCTGATGATCGACAAGACGGCGCATAGTCCCCCTAGGCATACGGGGCCCGCACCTAGGGGAACCAAGCGAATCACAAGCCCTTAGCGGGACCCAGCCCGGGTTCCCGGACACCGACAATATGGACCCATCAACTTGTAACATTACCATTGTACCCCCGGGGGGTTGGACTATAAACCCCCGCGGGAGCCCGTGATCACAACACAAAAGAGCAAAGAGAACTCATTCCATCACACACACCTAGTTAGCAACACCCAAGGAGAGGGAACTGCCTAAGCCTTGGCTAGCTTCCTTCCTCCTCCATACAGCTCCAGGAGCAACATTGCACTATCGATCATCCAACTACACTCGGCAGGACTAGGGGTATTATCTCTCCGGAGAGCCCCGAACCTGGGTATGTCCGGCGTCCCGTGCCCGCTCATGCCAACCTCGCCTCTGGAGTCCACTAGCGCCCTCGAGCCTCCTCCTCTCTTTAGCCATCCCTTGGCATCTGCCGTGCACCCACCACGACAGTTGGCACCCACCGAGGGGAAGCTCGAGGAGCTGGCCGGGGACATGCTTCAGACGAGGCCCTTCTCCTACACCGACGAGTCCGTCGCGCTGGCGGACGACGTCGTCGGCGCGCTTGTCGCCTCCTTCGCCGCGCTACGCATCTCCGATGCGTTCGCGGCCGACGAGTACCCCAGTGAGGTGCTCAGCTACTCTGACTCTCCCCCCTCCCTCAGCGGTGGCATTTTCTCCGGGGCAATGGACGTCCGCGTGGAGGTCTTCGTTGCCGGCGACGGTGCGTCCTCCTCGTCAAGCAAGACGAGGAAGGCTGCCGAAGCCAAGGACACGGTGGAACGGATCGAGCCATCCGATCCGTTGCATGCCGCGATGCAGAGCCTCCGCATCCCCATCATCACCGACGTCGATGCCACCAACGTCGCTGAGGCCCGAACCCAGCTCGAGGAAAGACGCTAGCAGATGCTGGACCTGTCCGAGACGCTCGCCGTCACTCAGCGTCGCCTGGACGCCGCTCAGCTAGATCATGATGCTGCCTACGGATTCACGCCCACCGCGGCCGACCCAAGCCGGGTCGCCGATGTGCTAGCCCGGGGAGGAGCGATCGGCCGAGCCCTTGGTGCTGTCCAACCGTCTATGAGACCCCAGCGAAGAACATGCGCGCTGCCCAGGTAGCCGCAGCCGGCCTGGATCAGCTCGCGGGCGAGGAGCTGAAAGAGCGCATCGGGCGGATGCGCGAACTCCTCCACGCCGCCAACACCCAGCAGGACTGCCTCAACCAGCTCGCCAAGCAGGCGGGATCCAGCTCCACCTGCCTTGGTGGGTCTGGCGAACTTCTGCACACTGCTTCCTCGCCCCCCGGTGAGGCGCACTCCGGTCGAGCCCGGACTCGGCGCGACGCGGCCGCTGCAGCCGCCGGCGGATTGGGCGACGAGCCCGTCCTAGAGATCTAGCGCGGACCCGACCGGCATGGCCGGTGTCCGGCTCCAACCGACCCGGCCCCCCGTGGCCCGGCCGCAAGTCGACTCGGCCCGCGCGCCATCGACGATGCCGACGCTCGCCACCGCCTCGATCGGCTTGCTCACTCCTAGGAGATGGAAGAGAGTGGCAATATCGGGCCGGCGTGCTTCGTCCCCCGCATCCGGGAGGAGCCCTTCCCCAAAGGATTCATGCTCCCCCACGACACCCCCAAGTATAATGGGACGGTGAAGCCAGAAGACTGGCTCACCGACTACACCACGGCCATTGGCATCACCGTTGCCAATCGTCGTCTCACCGTGCGCTATGCACCGCTCATGCTCCAAGGGTCGGCCTGCACATGGTTAAACAGCCTGCCGATGGGCAGCATCAACACATGGGTGGACTTCGAGGAGGCCTTCATCCGTAACTTCACGGGGACCTACAAGCGACCTAGCCGCCCTAGCTAGCTCGCCATGTGCGTGCAGGGACCTACGGAGACCGGCCGCGAGTACCTCGCATGCTAGACAGCTGCGAGGGCGTCCATGAAGTCCAAACGATCCAGTACTTCATCAACGGGTGCTGAGACGGCACCCTCCTCAAGCACAAGCTCTTACACTCCCAGCCGGCCACCATGGCCACGCTCATGGTGACGGCGGACAAGTACGCCAACGCCGACTCCGCCATGAAGATCTAGGTGGCGCTGGATGAAGCCGGCAAGGCGAAGCTGGTTCCCCCTCCGAAGTCGGCTGGCGAAAGTAGCCAGCAGCAGCATCACCTGAACAACAAGCGCAAGGCCGACCAGCCAGTGTCGCGTCGCGACAACCGGCTCGACACGGCCGCCGAGCCCGTGGTAGACCCAGCGGCGAAGCGCTGGCAAACTGGCAAGACGGCATGGCAACCCTCCATGAGCTTCGAGCAGATGCTCGACGCCCCTTGCAAGCACCATAGCGACGCAAAACCCTCCATGCACACGCTTCGGCAGTGCGCCATCACCAGGCGCATCATGAGGGGCGACGTCCCGCCCCCTCCGTCTCCAGCTCTAGGCGCGGGACAGCCGCCTCCGCCTCCACCGCCGCCTCCAGCTGGCGGCGCGATGCGCAACGATGCCTACCCGAACCAGTACGCGGCCTACATCGTCTTCACCAGCCTCGGCGACGACAAGCGCAGCGAGCGCCTCCTTCGGCAAGAGGTGAACACCGTCGTCCTGGCCAAGACGGAGTTCATGCATTGGTCAGATCGCCCGATCACTTGGACCCGGGAGGATCACCCGGCAGTCATGTCGAGTCCGGGTGGTTACGCCCTCGTCCTCAACCCCACCATCATCGCGCGGCGCACATGCAAGTTCTCCCGAGTCCTCATCGACGGCGGCAGCAGCATCAACATCCTCTACCGCGACACGATGACCAAGCTCGGCCTCAAGGCTGAGGACCTGGAGCCGACCCGAATGATCTTCCACGGCATAGTGCCCGGCCTCTCCTGCGCCCCCATTGGCCCGGTCCAGCTGTAACACCCACGATGCGGCTATATCTCCCACGTGTCGAAGCACGACTTAGAGGCATAACCGCATTGCAGGCATGTCGCTAGAGGGGTAATCTTTACACATCCCATGTACTGAAATAGAAAGAGGTACATAGTTGTCTTACAATCGCCACTTCACACAATTCATAAATATAACATTACAATCATCCAGATATAATCAAGGTCTGACTACAGAACCAAAATAAAGACAACCCCAAATGCATAAGATCCCCGATCGTCACAACTGGCTCCACTACCGATCGTCTGGAAAAGAAACATAGTATCATCCTGAGTCCTCATCAAACTCCCACTTGAGCTCAGTCGTATCTCCTGGAATGGTATCATCGGCACCTGCATCTGGTTTTGGAAGTAATCTGTGAGTCACGGGGACTCAGCAATCTCACACTGAGGTGGAGCTGCAGCAAGCACTAGCATATATGGTGGCTACCTTACGCAGATGAGAGCAAGAACACTACTAGGAAAAGGGCTATAGATGAAATTGACACTAATGGCGCACCAGAGAAGTGGTGCGCCACTACTATATACTAATGGCACACCATGTGGTGATGCACCATTAGTGTGGAAGACACTAATGGCGCACCAGACACAAGGTGCACCACTAGGAACAAATTTTTTTCAGTTTTCCAAACATACTAATGGCGCATCCAGGCAAAGTGCGCCATTAGTATTTCTAACTAGTAATGGCGCACCAGCCACAGAGTGCGCCATTAGTTGTTTTGAAAAAAAAGTTAAAAAAATTTGTTAGTAATGCCGAGCCCCACTTCCCCTCGCCCCGTCGCCTCCCTCTCGTCGCCGCCCCGTTGTCCCACCTCCCCTCGCCCCGTCGACGCCTCACTGTCCCAACCACCCGCCACCGCCCCCTCGCCCCATCGCCCCTTGCCCCATCACCCCGTTCCTACGCGTCGCGCCCAGCTGGCCGAGGCCCCCGCCGCCCGCCGCCCAGCAGCGCCTCGCTCCCTTCC
>NC_041392.1:616232562-616245613 GCF_002162155.2 Triticum dicoccoides
GCATCCTCTGCCTGTTCAATTTCTGTTTTCCCGATTCTTCTGTCGAATGAGTGTTTTTTTATTCTAGAAGAATACGTGTCTGATGAGTTCTTGCTATAGTAGATTGGCTGGTATTGCAAGAAGGATGTATGCAACGATGGATGTTCCTTGACGAGTAGTTGCCGCGTGATTTTCCCAGAGCGTGTTCGAGTTCACTTGTGTTGCCTGATAGGTGTTTGTGATAATGCTTGTAGGGGGCAAATCTTCACGAACCGTAGTTTGAATTTTTTCAGATGAGCAAATGTACATGTTAGCAGCAGCGAAACATGTTTGCATCAATTCTAGCTCATTATTCAGTTCAGCCTCTGCTTGCTACTTAATTATGGTGGAAGCTAGTTTAATTTAATGATGTGGCCTGCCTGGAGCATCATTTTTCTTGCTAATAACAATCTAGAGACAGATAAGGTGCTACCTAGCTAGCTACTTTAACAATAAATCTCTTGGCAAGGTCTTATGCTCTGGAACTTTTTTTACTCATGGATTTGTCCAGCCGAGAGAGAGAGAGAGAGAGAGTTCGGATCGTGGTTGCTTTTTGATTCATGACTGCTTGTTGATCCAATATTTTCTCAAATTAATGTTGTTTAGTGTATGTCTGCAATATATGCTAATGGTGGATAATGTTGTCTAGTACGAGCCTCCTCTGCAGCAGAGCTCCGGCTATGTTGGTAGTCACACCGTGGCACTGGTGTGGCTGAGTTTCTGCTACGGCTACAACCCCTCTTGGTGAGCTCCTCCTTTCCTGTCTCTTTTCTCTCTATGATCTAGCCCTAGTTCATGTTTTAGATGCTTTGGTAGTCCTGCTAGTTCTGGCTGTATGTTCCAGATGAGCATCAATTAATTTTGGTGCTCTCTGTGATAGCTATATCTTGGTCTAGGGTTGCCAGTTGTTGTGCTCTAGGTCATTTGTGATGGCTCTCTGTGGTGGTCATCTTGCTCACTGAACTTGCTGCATACATGCTCCTGTGGGTGCTGTTGGCTATCTAAGTGTGTGTGTAATTTAACTTGGGTGCTGTTGGCTATCTAAGTGTGTGTGTAATTTAACTTATGCTAGGGCTCTGGGCTGTTAATTTAACTTGGCTGCTCTCTGTATTTGTGGCACTCTAATTGGCTTAGCTATTGGATTTTCTAACCAGTTTTAGTTGCTCAAATGCATAGGTACACATGTGCATTTGTGGTGGCTTTAACTGGGTAAAATCCAATTGGTCTTGGTCATTTGGACAATGCAAATGATCTGGTCTTGCACTACTGGTTGTTCTGTTTTTGTTGCTGCTGCTGTTTTTCTGCCTATAAGGGCTGAATTCGTTCTACCATGCTGCTAGACATTACTAATGTTTGATTAAATAAGCATGGGAAACATTTAGATGTTAACTTCTTTTCTTTCTACCATGCTGCTAGACATTACTAATGGCATGTTCAAGCTTCTTGGCAGCATGTTAATAAATAATATGCCATTTGATTGAATAACTTTAAATGCAAACAAGATTAGATAAGCATGGGGGGAAGCAGCCACCGCCGCTCTGCCTCACCGGAGTATGAGTTGGATGCTTTCGAGGTCTTCAGTATCAGCCACGAGGCAGGTATATAAAACGAGAGATCTCCCCTTCACCCATCTCATTATGATAACTCTGTTGTTTGCTACATCACTCCTTGTCCCAAATTGCAGAGGCTGCCTGAAACTTTTATGAAGATGCTGGGTGAAGATCCGCCAGATAATGTGAAGCTCCGATAGGCCGGCAGCGGGGTTCGCAGGCTGTGGGACGTGGAGTTGGTGATCGAGGAGGGCCACATGTACCCGTGCCATGGTTGGGAGAAGTTCTACAGTGCCTATGACCTGCGGACCGGGTACTTTCTTCTCTTCAGGTACTTTTCTTCTTATTCTTCTTCTAGTATTCTTCTAGTGTTCTTCTTCTTCTAGTATTCTTCTAGTCTTCTTCTTCTTCTTCTTCTTCTAACTTGTTGTTTATCATTTTGCAGATTTGATTTAATTCATGGAAGCTTGCATGGATGGAGTGCTTCTTTTCCATTTGTGTTTTTATTTTGTATCAATGTGAAACTTTTGTGAATTGATGGATAACGGTGTTGGATGATGAACAATGTGAAACTTTTGTAATATGTAACGATGGAACAATGTGTTGGCTATGTATATATATATATATATGATGAAACTTGTGTGTTGGATATGATTGTTATATGGATGCTTGTTGTATATATATATGTGTTGGATATCTCATATGTGAAATATTGACCTGAGATTAAGAAAAAAACAATTTTTTTTAAAATGGTTACTAATGGTGCACTTCCATGTGGTGCGCCATTAGTATGCCAGATACTAATGGCGCATGGTGTTGTATACTAATGGTGCACTTCCATGTGGTGCGCCATTAGTATGCCAGATACTAATGGCGCACGGTGTTGTATACTAATGGCGCCATTAGTAAGAAATACTAGTGGCATGATACTAATGGCGCACCAGTAGTGCGCCATTAGTAGGCAAAACTGGTGTGCCATTAGTAGCCCTTTTCCTAGTAGTGGAAGAGAAGGCAAAGCACGTTCGAGAATCTATGATCAAGAAGTGATCCTAGACTACTTACGTTCAATCATAACCCGAGACCGTGTTCTCTTCCCGGACTCCGCCGAAAAGAGACCATCACAGCTACACACGCGGTTGATACATTTTAATTAAGTTAAGTGGCAAGTTCTCTACAACCGGACATTAACAAATTCCCATCTGCCCATAACCGCGGGCACGACTTTCGAAAGTTCAAAACCCTGCAGGGGTGTCCCAACTTAGCCCATCACAAGCTCTCACGGTCAATGAAGGATATTCCTTCTCCCAGGAAGACCCGGTCAGGCTCAGAATCCCGGTTACAAGACATTTCGACAATGGTAAAACAAGACCAGCAAAGCCGCCTGAATGTGCTGACAAATCCCGATAGGAGCTGCACATATCTCGTTCTCAGGGCACACTGGATGGGCAAGACGTCGGGTTGGCATAGACCCTGGTTGCCCAGGGGGCGCCGGACATCGCCCAGTTTGGACCAACACTTAGAGAAGCACTGGCCGGGGGGGGGGTTAAAATAAAGATGACCCTTGAGTCCGCAAAACCCAAGGGAAAAAGGCTACGTGGCAAATGGTAAAACCAAGGTTGGGCCTTGCTAGAGGAGTTTTATTCAAGGCGAACTATCAAGGGGTTCCCATTATAACCCGACCGCGTAAGGAACGCAAAATCAAGGAACATAACATCGGTATGACGGAAACTAGGGCGGCAAGAGTGGAACAAAACACCAGGCATAAGGCCGAGCCTTCCACCCTTTACCAAGTATATAGGTGCATTAATTAAATAAGAGATATTGTGATATCCCAACAAAAAAACATGTTCCAACAAGGAACAAACTCCATCTTCACCTGCAACTAACAATGCTATAAGAGGGGCTAAGCAAAGCGGTAAGATAGCCAAACAACGGTTTGCTAGGACAAGGTGGGTTAGAGGCTTGACATGGCAATATGGGAGGCATGGTAAAGCATGTGGTACGTATAATAGCATAGGCATAGCAATAGAGCGAGCAACTAACAAGCAAAGATAGAAGTGATTTCGAGGGTATGGTCATCTTGCCTGGAAAGTTCTCCGAGTAGAGGAAAGCTTGATCCTCGTAAGCGTACTCAACGGGTTCCTCGAACACGAACTCGACTCCCGGCTCTACCCAAGAAAAGAACACGAGCAAAGGAAACCACAATCAACCACGGTGCAATGCGCAAGTGTCGGTGGGAACGACACCTATGGGATCACAAGAATCCCTACTACGGTTGCGGGGCGCGGGGTCGCGAGAAGAGCGGATCAAACAGATAGCACACGGTTCATTTATCCAGGTTCGGGCCGCGAGGATGCATAAAACCCTACTCCTGCTTTGGTGGATTGTATATCTTTGTTCTTGAGCTAGCTATGGGGCGTGAGGAGCTCCAAAAATTCTAATCCTCCTCCTGGTCGCCTCGGGCCTCCTTTTATAGGATAGGGGTTGCCACAGTGACACACAGGAGGTGGAAAGGGTACAGTGATGTGAGGTTATCCCTCGCATTACATGACAAGGCGCATTTAATGTGTCTTGCCCAGGTGTCCTTGCTTTATCAGGGACGGGGGAGAGCCATGTCTCGTCCGTCGCCGCTCCCTCTTGTGTGGACACGCGCCCTGGCCAGCGGCGCCTGCGGTGCCATGTAGGCAGTTAGGCAGCTGAGGTGGCATAGTGGTGGGTCTCCACGAAGATCCGCATGCCGTCACGCAGGTGCCTGCCCAGCTGGTTGGGTCGGTAGCTGCGTGCGAATGGCGGTGGAGGTTTGACTGGCGTGGGCCTGATGGTGGCCCTACGGGTGTTCTTGGCATGGGCCTTGCCGGGGCCCCGGCAAGGGTGTTGCCGTGGCGCCTGTTGTCATCCCCAGCAAGGCTCTTGTCGGGGGCCTTGTGGTCCTCCTTGGCTGGGATCCCGCCAAGGATCATCATCTTCTAAAGGGTGTATCTAATCTTGAATGTCTTCACAAAGATCCGCATGCCACCACGGGGATGTCTCCCGAATCCTTGCCCCATGGGGGCAGTGGACTCAAGGGTGACTCACTCCGTAGGTGTGGGGCGAGCTGCCACGGCAAGGGTCTTGCCGGGTTTGCTAAAACCGCCTCCCGGCAAGGATCTTGCCGGTGGGGTCCGCTTCACCCCCTTTGCTCTTTGTGTTCATGGTCTTGGCGTCGTTCTGCTTCTCCTTAGCTTCGGCCTTACCTTGGCTCACCTCCCTTGCCTTGCTTAGTGTGGTGGTGCCCGTGGCTCAGACTGCCCGTGCACAGTTATAGGGGTACAAAAAGCGTACCCCTCTTTTTGTACACCGATAGGAGCCCCCGGTCCTGGGCCACATGTAAGCGCAATCCCTTCATTGGGCTAGGCCCAAAAACGGTGCGCGGGAAGGTGGGGCAGTTTGCACCGCCGTAAGTCTCTTCGCGCGCTGCGCTTCCCATGCTTCCCGCGCGTGGCGCAGCGTGGGGAGGCGTGTGTGACGTGGGCGGCATGCGTGGGGTTGCTTCCCGCGGGCATGCGTCACATCACAGTTAATGTCAAAGGAGGCGGCCCGCGTTTTCCCCCATAAGAAGGAATAACTGTGGGTGCGCTACTCACTTTCTCCTCTTCCCTTGTGCCTTTTCCAATCTCAGAGCCGTTGTTCCCTCTCTTCCTTCAGCTTCTGCTCCCCCTTCCATCCGCCATGGAGAGAGGGAATCCTGGTCCTTCAACGGTGACGGCGAGGGTCCCGCTCGACAATTCGTCCCTCCTTCTCCTGCACCCATGGTGGCAGAGCCAGCCGCTAGGGGAAGGGGGAGGGGGCAAGGCCGTGGGCGAGGCCGAGGCACTCGGGGAAGAGGAGGACGGGGCGGCGCGCCGGCCTCACCTCCGCCAGCAGTTCCTCCCCCCATGGAGGGCCACGTTGGGGATGACCCTTGCGAGTTCTTCGTCAGGCTGCGCCGGCCGCCTCGCCGTCGCCTTCGCATCCCGGCTCCATTCGCGCAGGAGATGGAGCTGGATCCGCCGGAGTCGATGCGGCTGCACATGAGGGGATGTGGGATCAGCGCCACGCGGGTTCACGTCGACTTCCCAGCCCCTCACGTGATGTATCTTCGTCGAGGATGGAAGACGTTCGCTCATATCCACCGCTTGACGGAGGGGCTCACTCTCCATTTCAAGCTGATGGAGGGTGGTCTTCTCTCCGTCAAGGTCTTCGGGTGCTTCGGGACCCATGCAAGGTGCTGCGTGGAGAGCTCTTCTGATAGCAAAGACTCCTCCTCGGGCGAGAGTGACGAGGAGGACAGCGGCAGCAACGACGAGGGTAGTAGGCGGTAGGATGACGGGTCCGATTAGGTGTCGGGCACCGCTCCGTGCGGCACCGGCGACCCCATCATCCGTGTCGCCGGCTCCCTGAACTTCTCGGGGTCGTCTCCTTGGGCGGCTGGCGTTGGGAGGCTGCGGAAGAGGAAGAGGGCGGGCGGCAAGGCCGTCAAATCGGAGTACGCGAGCACCGACGCCTTCGACGCGTGCTGACGTCCTGCCACCTCGTCTTCGAGCTCTGCTACCGGCGCTGCCATCACCATCCAGCCTTCGGACGGCCACCGAGATGTTCTCTTGGTGTCTTCTGCCACCCGTAGCTCGCCTAGGCGCCCCTTTTGCCCTTTTCGCCTCCTTGACCTGCCTCCTGAGGAGAGGGACAAGAAAGGGATTACGGGCACCTTATCTCTTTTTAGTTTGTAAGCCTTCAGGCCTTAGCTGAATTTAAAACTTGTAACCCCATCATTCATGTTTTTCATTCCCTATGTACTGTACCTAAGTGGAATGTTTTTAATGAAAAAGGGATGCTTGCCGGGTTATTTGTTTGCGGGTGGAACCCACGACAAGGAGTAAATCCTTGATATCTTCAAGATAAACATTTCCTTGCCCGGCAACAGGCCTTGCTGTCTCCCCACTTCGCTCGACCTTCATCACGCATTTGGCAGAGGCAGGGATGAGGCGGGTTCTGGCTCCTTGTTTCATCCTTTCGCTGCCGCGACTACGACCAAACTTGGCCCAGTAACGAGCCCTAGGGCCTAGAGTTATGGGAGCACGGTAGCTTAGGGGAAAATGAGGTTTCACATACCTCAGTCCATAATGGAATGCATGATAGGGGATGAAGAACTTATCTGAAGACGTAGCCCCCGGCAACCCTGGTTCGCCGTGGGTGAATCTTTGCTCTTGCAGCCCCCGGCAATGCTGACTTGCCGGGGGCTAGATGCTGGTTTGTTCATCTTCTTTTCCTCCCCAAGTGGTTCGGCACGGATATCCATGTGTCTTGTGAACCAAAGAAGACAAAATAAAGACAAAGAGACGCACACTCGACCTCTAAGCTAGGGGTTAGTCGCCGCTAAGCACTATCAACCCTAACCAAGGACGAGACTCGACCTAGCATGCATGCTATAACTTAGGGCGCCAGCGATTCATTTATTTATGCTCAGGGTTTGCGCCTGGCTTTGTACAAAGGGTTACATGCATCATCGGCAATGCTTGGACAAAAGGTGGCTTGCCGGGGGGCCAGCAAGCCGCGCCTCACGGGTAAAACTTGCGAAGATGCTCAATGTTCCAGGAGTTACTCACCGGAACGGCATCTTCGGTCTCCAGGCGGACTGCGCCGGGCCTGGTGACTCGTATTACCCGATAAGGGCCTTCCCACTTTGGCGTCAACTTGTTGGAATTCTTGCCTGATTGAACGTGCCGAAGGACAAGGTCGCCTTCCTCAAGGCTTCGGGCATGAACCTTGCGGCTATGGTAGCGGCGCAAGGCTTGCTGGTAGCGTGCTGCTCTCACAGCCGCCCGAAGACGATCTTCCTCAAGGAGCATTGCGTCATCTTGCCGCAGTTGCTCTTGCTCAAGCTCATCATAAGAGAGCACTTGAGGTGACCCGTATATGAGTTCAGTGGGGAGAACTGCTTCTGCCCTGTATACTAGGGCAAAGGGTGTCTGGCCGGTGGCTCGATTTGGCGTCGTCCTGATCGACCAAAGAACTGTTGGCAACTCATCAATCCAGCGCCTTCCACTCTTGTGCATCCTGTCAAAGGTCTTGGTCCTTAAGCCTCGCAGTACTTCAGCATTTGCCCTCTCAGCTTGACCATTGCTTCGTGGGTGAGCAACGTAAGCGAAACAGACTTTGCTGCCGAGGTCTTGGATATATTGCATGAAGGTGCAGCTTGTGAAATGTGTGCTGTTGTCGGTGATAACCCTATTGGGTACACCAAAACGGCACACTAGTCCCTTGAAGAACTTGACGGCTGACTGAGCTACGACCTTCCTCACTGCCTCCACCTCCGGTCACTTTGTTAACTTGTCGATTGCAACGTACAAGTACTCAAAGCCCCCGACAGCGCGAGGGGAAGGGCCTAGTATGTTGAGCCCCCAGACCGAGAAGGGCCAGGAGAGAGGAATGGTTTGAAGGGCTTGAGCTAGCTGATGAAGCTTCTTTGAACGGAACTGACACGCTTCACAACTGGTGACTAGTGTCGTCGCATCCTGGAGGGCGGTGGGCCAGAAGAAACCTTGCCGAAATGCCTTGTCGGCAAGGGCCCTTGACCCGTTGTGGGATCCACATATGCCTCCGTGTATCTCCGCCAACAGCTCCAGTCCTTACTCCCGAGGGATACACTACAATTTCAGACTGTTCGGCCTCTTTCTATACAGGAGGTCATCCACGAACTGGTACATGGTAGAGTGACGGGCTACTTTTTCTGCTTCTTCCTGCTCTTCAGGAAGTTCCCCTGTTTGGAGGAATCGGATGGTATGCTGTGCCCACGCTGGAGCCTGGGCCTCGACGGCGAGGACTAAAGGCATTTCCTCCGCTATAGGAGAGGCTGTCTCGACAGCAAGAGCTTGACGCTCCGCCGGAGCTAGTCGTCCCGTGGCGGGCTAAGTGTCCCTGGCAACATCCATGCCGGCGGCTCCGGGGAGCTCGGCGGGAAAGTACTTGCCGGGTCCTCATTTCCTCCTCTTGTTCTGCTCTGTTGATGGATCAACGGATGGCTGAGTTAGCTGGAGCACAAAGGTACCTGGTTCCACAAGTAGCTTGAGGTCAGCAAGTTTTGACAGGTAATCGGCGATATCATTCTCCGCTCGGGGAACGTATTCAGCCTGTATACCGTCGAAACGCTCTTCAGCTTTCTCAGTTCATCGACGTAGGCCTTCATCAATGGGCTCTGGTAGTCCTTGTTGACTTGCTTGACGACGAGCTGCGAGTCGACCCTGACGATGAGCTTTTTGATTCCGACGTCCGCTGCGATCCTAAGACCGGCAAGCAGCCCTTTGTTCTCTGCTGTATTGTTTGTTGACACCTCCTTAGGGAAGTGCATCTTCATCACGTACTTGAGGTGCTCTCTGTTGGGCGCGACAAGCAGTACGCCAGCCCCGGCGCCGTGTAAGGAGAAAGCTCCATCAAAGTACATGATCCAACTGCAACTTGCCTCCTTGCCGTGGAGAGCAGTCTCTTGGGTAAAAGCCGGACAGCCTACCTCGTAAGGTAGGCCTCCAGGGCTCTCCGGTGCCGGGTGGTTCACAGCAGGCCCTGCTCGCCTGTCTGACTGGTGGCGCGCTCCGCGCCGGCGCTCGATAGTGGTTCGAGCGTCTTCAAGTTCTCGTTCCCGAAGGACTTGGCGCTGGTCACAGTGGGTCCATGGGTCGGACGATGCTATGGAGATTTCGTCGCCCACAACGTCGCGACGGTCTAGCGTCCGCGGTACCGGGCGAGGAGGAGGCGAGTGCACCGTGGTCGTGGCGCCGACGGTTTTCCTACCACTGGTGCGTGGGACTCCGTCGGAGCGTCGGCCCGGGGGCTCCACCGGACTCGGTTCGTCTTTGTTGGCCACCGCAACAAGGCTTCGGATGGTGGCTCTCCATTCTTCGAGTTTCCCCATAGTGGGAGGAAAATCGAGGAGCAACTCCGTGCGCGCCAGGGCTTCTGCTGGCGTTGGTGGCAGCAAAACCTGCACGGATCGCGACGCGCTTCGACTTCTGACCATGTCAGAAGGAGCTCTATCATGACCTCGCAGTCGCATGCCATCTTCACCAGCGCCTCGGCGAGCAGGCAGGTGTTCTACCTCCCGGGAGTGGCGCTCGGGGCTCTTCCCGTGGCGACACCCGGGGTCTTCGGCGTGATTGCGCTGTTCGTCGCGCGCCGCTTGAGAGGAGCGCGCCATCGGCGCCGGCGTGGGAGTCTTGGAGGCCCTCGCATCGCCTTCGGGCGGGGTGGTAGCGATCTTGGAAGGCCCCGCGCCACCCGCGGAGGGCCTCGCTCCGTCTTTGGATTTGGCGGCGTGCGGCCCGTTACCAGGCGCACGAACATCACCGCCTCCCAAACTCCGGCTGCTGGGACGGTGTTGGTGTTCGCGAACGGCACCTCGGGTCCTTTCTGCGATCGGTCCGCTGCTCGCCCGCATCGGGACAGGATGTCCGGCTTCCGATGGGCCAACTGCCACCGTCGTCTTCTTCTTGGGCGCCATGACAATGAAGAAGCATCGAACTAACTGGTAAAGCTGATTCTCACAACTGCGCCCCCTACCTGGCGCGCCAAAGATGTCGGTGGAAACGACACCTATGGGATCACAAGAATCCCTACTACAGTTGCGGGGCGCGGGGTCGTGAGAAGAGCGGATCGAACAGATAGCCCACGGTTCGTTTATCCAGGTTCGGGCCACGATGATGCGTAAAACCCTACTCCTGCTTTGGTGGATTGTATATTTGTGTTCTCGAGCTAGCTATGGGGCGTGAGGAGCTCCAAAAAGCCGAATCCTCCTCCTGGTCGCCTCGGGCCTCCTTTTATAGGAAAGGGGTTGCCACAGTGGCACACGGGACGTGGAAAGGGTACAGTGATGTGAGGTTATCCCTCACATTGCATGACAAGGCGCATTTAATGTGTCTTGCCCAGTTGTCCTTGCTTTATCGGGGATGGGGGAGAGCCTTGTCTCGTCCGTCGCCGCTCCCTCTCATGTGGACACGCGCCCTGGCCAGCAGAGCCCGCGGTGCCATGTAGGCAGGCAGACAACTGAGGTGGCGTAGTGGTGGGTCTCCACGAAGATCCGCATGCCGCCACGCAGGTGCCTGCCCAGCTGGTTGGGTCGGCAGCTGTGTGCGAACGGCGGTGGAGGTTTGACTGGTGTGGGCCTGATGGTGGCCCTACGGGTGTTCTTGGCATGGGCCTTGCCGGGGCCCCGGCAAGGGTCTTGTCGTGGCGCCTGCTGTCATCCCCGGCAAGGCTCTTGCCGGGGGCCTTGTGGTCCTCCTTGGCCGGGATCCCACCAAGGATCATCATCTTCTAAAGGGTGTATCTGATCTTGAATGTCTTCACAAAGATCCGCATGCCACCACGGGGATGTCTCCCGAATCGTTGCCCCATGGGGGCAGTGGACTCAAGGGTGACTCACTCTGTAGGTGTGGGGCGAGCTGCCACGGCAAGGGTCTTGCCGGGTTTGCTAAAACTGCCTCCCGGCAAGGATCTTGCCGGGGGGGGGGGTCTGCTTCATCCCCTTTGCTCTTTGTGGTCTTGGTCTTGGCGTTGTTCTGCTTCTCCTGAGCTTTGGCCTTACCTTGGCTCACCTCCCTTGCCTTGCTCAGTGTGGTGGCGCCCGTGGCTCAGACTGCCCATGCACAGTTATAGGGGTACAAAAAGCGTACCCCTCTTTTTGTACACCGACAGCAAGCAACATGATACAAAACATGGCATGATATGCGGGATGTGATATGCAATGCATATGCAAGCTCCGGAAGGAAAAGATTGAACCAGACCTCAACTTGGCAAACCAAGAGTGCCGCTGGAAAGATGAGTTGATCTCGGTCGAAATCGATATAAGGATCACCGGAAACGGATGCACGGTTTGCACATAGCAAGAAAAACAATAATGGCACTAATCTGCGATTAACAGCACGATGCCATCTAAAATGCAACAAGAAAATAAGCTACAACACTCTAACATAACAACAAAGCACATGACAGTGATCCACTCAAGATGCTTGACAAAATATGAACACTGAGCTACGGCTAAATCACACAATAGCAGGTTCAAACAAGCATGGCAAAAGTGCAAGAGATATCAGGTTCACAGACTTAGTGAAAATAACATGTCAGGATTTAACATCAGGAAGCAATGTTGAGAGCAAGAAAACAACATGCTATAGGAACATAACATGGCAAAGCAAGGGATGGCATGAAACTACTCAAAGCATATAACAAAAGTCCTTTACTGACCATAAGCCAAAAAGGATCAGAAGAAACAATGGCAACCATGTGAACATAGCAAGTTTCGTTAACAGATTAAGACTTAGTAGAAAACTGGACATGGCATGAACAGAATTACGTAGGCATGTTTGTGAGCTCGATGCACTCACCACAAGGCATTGCAGGACAAGCTAAGCATACACCCAGCAAGAAGACATGTTCAAGAAGCTAACCATGGCAAGAACAACCTCATAGCATGCATGGATCAACTACAACAACCTTGGCACAATTGAATAACATGTAAACAATTTTCCATGAACATTTTATAGCAAAAGTAGAGCAAGATTGAGTCATGCTAGGGTGCTCCATAATGCAAACAAAGACATGGATGGATAGAGCATAAAAATATCTCAAAATCATCCTTACTGAACATGCCCAAAAGAGGCATGGATCACTCTGTAGCAACATGAATATATGGCATAAAAAATATCATCAGGGAAATGACTTGGAAGAATTCTAAGTCCCTGAAATCAGCAACATCACGAGAGCTACTTTGCATCCTTTTGCTAGTCACCAGATTGATCACAAAAATACATGGCATACACCCCTGTAAAGATGGCATGGCATAGCCCAAAACACAAGTAGGGCTCAAGTTCATAGGAGGCACACATCAATCATGGCAAAAATGACAAATGTCCATAATCTGTTAAGGAACAGAAACTAACATTACATAGCACTCTTGCAACAGCATTTAGGGCATCAAGATGAACTCAAATGAACATGGTGCAATGGAATGAAATGAAGAGCACATACAGACAAACAATTTGATATATCATGCGCGCGAAACGGAGCTACGATGATGAAGTTATGATGCGATGAACAGAGCATGAAAATGTCACAGATCTGGGACTTAGCCAAAATATCACCTCCGCGAAAAGTCAATGTGGGACGGAGCGGTTCCGGGATGAGCTGATCCGGGCAAGGGGGAGGCCGTTTTGATCGGTGAGGTGGTGGATCTGATCCATTCACGGTGGACCCGGCCGGTGCGGGCTCCGGCTAGGAGGGCGGCAAACTCCGGCGATGTGAGGTGGCGGCTCCGGCGGCTGCGCCGGCGAGCCGAGGCTAGGAGGCGGCGGCGAAGGGAGCGGGTGGCACGCACGGAAGAGGCGGCGTGCTGCCGGCGTCGCGTGGCGGAGTGCAGCGCATGGTGCGGCGAGCGGCGAACGGGAGCGGCGGTTGGAGGTGGTGCGCAGCGAGCGGGC
>NC_041392.1:616246025-616267688 GCF_002162155.2 Triticum dicoccoides
TTTTAGGGTTTCATCTGCGGAAACTTCGGGGGTGAGGACATATATATAGGTAGAGGGAGCTAGGAGAGTCCAAATGAGTTGCGGTTTTCGGCCACGCGATCGTGACCAAACGACCGAGAGGATAGATGGTGTTTGGATGGGTTTTGGGCCACTTTGGAGAGGTGTTGGGCTGCAACACACACGAGGCCTTTACGGTTCCTCGGTTAACCGTTGGAGTATCAAACGAAGTCCGAATGGCACGAAACTTGACAGGCGGTCTACCGGTAGTACACCAAAGCCGCTTGGCAAATATCTGTCCAATCGGAGAACATTTAACACCCGCACATGAAAAGAGGCAAAAGGGGACACCAGATGAGATAGGAGCGCCAGATTGCAAAACGGACAACGGGGAAAATGCTCGGATGCATGAGATGAACATGTATGCAAATGTGATGCACATGATGACATGATATGAAATGCATGACACGAAAACAAAATACAAGGCAACACACACGAATAACTGGAAGATACCTGGCACGATCTCGGGGCATTACAACACTCCACCACTACGAGAGCATCTCGTCCCGAGATCTAGCATGGCACCGGAGGGAAAAGGAAGAGGAAGATGGGAGGTAAAACTAAGTTGCTTCTTTGACAAATGAGTGAAACCAAAGAACCTTGAGATGTTGAACAAATAGAAAGGAAGAAAGCCTCAGACATGAACAAAGTTGTAAACACTTTGTTAGGAAAAAGGAACAAGGAAGAACAAATTCGGGCAGCACTCTGGTTAAAAAGTGATATGAAACTTGATAAGATGAAAAGAACTTGAGCAGAGGGAACAACACTCCGGTTAAATGGGTAAGCAAAGGAAAAGAACATGATCTTGACAAAACAATATGATGGGTCGAAGAGAGCACCATCCCAGTGCCTCCGGAAGAAATGAGAGAATGGAAAGGAATGAACGGAGGAGAAAACAACATGTTCTACCTCAAATGAGCTTGAAAAGCATCTTTAGGAGAAAGGTCGAACGGAGTTGTTGGAAAACCAACAATGAAAGGATAAGCTTTATGTGGCCTTATGGAAGACATCTCAAAACTATGAGGTGAAATTCCGCCACTAATGGGAATGATAGATTGTATTGATATGAACAAGGAGACGAGGAGTTTATTTCACCGGGAGGATAGATGAAGAACTTGGGTCATTTATGAGCACCATAAATAGCAACAATCCTTAGGGAAGGCTTTAGGTGAAACATGACACAACATAACTCCAACGAAGAGGTTGATATATTTACAATACCTCATTCTTAACAACATGTGAATCATGAAACATGAACTCAAATTGTCAAGAATGACATAATACCACCTCCAATGATACGGAAGAAAGAATTGCACTCCGGATTGCAAGATGAAGAATGCTTGAGCTCCTCTGAAAATAATCTTGATGAACACTTCAAGAAGGAATTTAAGTCCTTGATGAACCAACATGTAGAGCCTACATGAAGAAACTCCAGTAACAAAAGGATAAAGAAAAGAAAGAGAAGTTGAAAACACAAGGTGAAACCTTGTAATGATTTAGATGGATCTCCGTGATAATTAGAGCTTGGAACTCCAAGAAAGAAAAGATGAACAAAAGAAAATCAAGAATTTATTTATCATGAACAAACTCGGAACGAAGGAATTTATCACTTGGATGAAACAAGAATAAGAATTATGTTATGCGTATCCTTCACCAATTTAAATTGATGACAAACAATGGATTTGGCACACTACTTATTCTCATAGAAAGGATTAAGAGAGATATAGCGCAAACTTGAGAAGGTCTTGCACGAATCACCGGTCAGGTTGAAACAACAAATAAATTGATATGTCATCGAAGGAAGAAAAAAATCTTGGAAGAACCACCGTAAGAATTGAAAAATGAACAAAGTAAAGGGATGAATCATCGGTAAGAATTAGAGAACGAATGAAGATACTTGAGATAATTTAGATGCAAGTGAACAAAGAGATCCCAAACTGATTAGAGAAAACTTGAATGATGCACTGGTATGATTTGGAGAATGATAGCTGAAGGCTGAGAATGAATAAACCCGAAATGATGATCTTCGGAGAATCGAACTGGAAAGACTACTGAATTGCTCCAGATGGTTGAAAAGAATTCTCATAATCAAAAACAATTATGCGAGGATGGCAACAAGCTAGAATCACGAATCTTGAAGAGAATGGAGCAAGATTTAAGAGAAACTCTTCTTCGGTCTTCAAATGTTGATAATGGCGATGAGAAACACCACTTTGAATTGTTGAGGCACTCCAGAATGAAGAATAGAAAGGTTGAGCCAACGGTGATAAGAATTTGACCGATCTTGGAGAAATACATTTGACTAATGATAATTCATTCTTATGTCAAACTTTGAAATGAATTTTCGAATAGCTCCGGGAAAATTAGAAGAGTCAGGTAAGATCCTGGGAAAAGACCTGTGGGTTAGGGCCCACTCAAAATAAACACCGTTGCAGGATTGCTTGAAAAGAGAGATTACACCGGTTCAATTAAATGGCTTGAATTTGATAACAACCTCGACATAGGTTGAATGGATCTTGGATGACAAGACGAGCCTTGTGAGATATCTTCAGCACTCAGGAACAATAGAATAGCAAGAGTGGATGATTAAGAGGTGCATCGGCATGAGAACACATTTGAAACGAGGAAAAAGGATAAGATTGACAAAGCTTGACTTGAATCCATCGGAGAAGAAAAAAAGGAAGAATGCAATACTTGAAGCTCAGTTAAAATCTTCCTGAGAATCACAGGATAAGAACATTGACGGAAACGAATGGAGAGACTTCACATCCATATGATGGATACTTGAATAAGAAATCTGAGTCCTCGAAGAAAAAGGGTGGGAGGGCG
This sequence comes from Triticum dicoccoides, assembly GCF_002162155.2. Taxonomy (NCBI): domain Eukaryota; kingdom Viridiplantae; phylum Streptophyta; class Magnoliopsida; order Poales; family Poaceae; genus Triticum; species Triticum dicoccoides. Next base: position 616,248,912 of record NC_041392.1, read on the forward strand.
GGAAAAACAAAGACAACTTGGAGACGGATGAAACAAACACCGTTGACGAAAACTGAGATTGGATCTTGCGAATGGGAAAAATGATAGGATCATCTTGAAGAGAAACACACCGGTTGAAAAGAAATTGAAGTGACAAACTAGATGATCGAGAAGGATTAGTATTCACATAGGAACATGGGAACACCGCTTAGGAAAAAGGTATCGAATCAACACTGGACATGGAAGCAACTCGAATACCACGACTGAAAACAAAACAAAGGATTGGCTTGCAGAATAAGCCGGAAACAAACATATGATAGATATTTCGTCCAAAGTTTTCGTGGTGGGGCCCACAGGGCTCGATCGTACAACACCATCATGTACAAGGCAGTGCACATGACATACGAAGCGTCCCTGAGTCAACATAGCCAAGGACTCATTAAGACACAACGAGACCACTGTAAAACCAACCATAGGAGCTACTTGAATTCCCACTTATAAACTCCCGAAACTTTCCGGTTATGCAATCAGGTGTTGGGGATAAAGGAGAAGCATAATATCTCACCCAAAGCTAGCAAATCCTACATACAGCTGTATCCATCCTTCAACACATAATCAAGAAACCTTCGGAAATCATTTACCTCAACCTTCGAAAAGCATCCGTTATACGAGTTATGGCAATACTCCTGAACTCCCAACCCAGTACTGGGTGGTGTCGAGGTTATCTCACCAACAACTGCATAAAAGAGATTTTTGATGTCGGCGAAACTCAGGTATTCCAGAACTACAACGATAAAATTGTGACGACAACACCTCAGAGCTCAACTCCCCGGGACACTGCCACAACCCCTAAATGTCAGGAGGCACCAAGAACAATGTTCTCGTCACAAAACCATCAGAACGGTTCCAAGATACCCGCGTGATCCTAAAAAAAGATTTAGTGAAATTTGAGGAGAGAAGAGTCAAAATTCTACGTCAGGATGCCTCAATAGAGCGACGAAGGGACTGAGGAGTACAAAGAATCCTACTCTCCGATATATATAATCCTAAAAGACTCAAAACATTTTTCTAGACTCAACAACGCCAGCGATTCGATCAAGCAGGGGGCTCCTAAGTCGGGGAAGGCTCTAATTACCAACTTGTAACACCCATGATGCGGCATAACCGCATTGTCGGCATGTCGCAAGAGGGGTAATCTTTACACATCCCATGTACTGAAATAGAAAGAGGTACATAGTTGGCTTACAATCGCCACTTCACACAATTCATAAATATAACATTACAATCATCCAGATACAATCAAGGTCTGACTACGGAACCAAAATAAAGACAACCCCAAATGCATAAGATCCCCGATCGTCCCAACTGGGCTCCACTACTGATCGTCTGGAAAAGAAACATAGTATCGTCCTGAGTCCTCATCGAACTCCCACTTGAGCTCAGTCGTATCTCCTGGAATGGTATCATCGGCACCTGCATCTGGTTTTGGAAGTAGTCTATGAGTCACGGGGACTCAGCAATATCACACCCTCACGGTCAAGACTATTTAAGCTTATTGGTAGGTAAAAGGTATGAGGTGGAGCTGCAGCAAGCACTAGCATATATAGTGGCTACCTTACGCAGATGAGAGCAATAAGAGAAGGCAAAGCACGTTCGAGAATCTATGTTGAAGAAGTGATCCTAGACTACTTACGTTCAATCATAACCCGAGACCGTGTTCTCTTCCCGGAGTCCGCCGAAAATAGACCATCACGGCTACACACGCGGTTGATGCATTTTAATTAAGTTAAGTGTCAAGTTCTCTACAACCGGACATTAACAAATTCCCATCTACCCATAACCGCGGGCACAACTTTCGAAAGTTCAAAACCCTGCAGAGGTGTCCCAACTTAGCCCATCACAAGCTCTCACGGTCGACGAAGGATATTCCTTCTCCTAGGAAGACCCGATCAGGCTCGGAATCCCGGTTACAAGACATTTCTACAATGGTAAAACAAGACCAGCAAAACCACCCAAATGTGCCGGCAAATCCCGATAGGAGCTGCACATATCTCGTTCTCAGGGCACAACGGATGGGCAAGGCGTTGGGTTGGCATAGACCCTGGTTGCCCAGGGGGCGCCGGACATCGCCCAGTTTGGACCAACACTTAGAGAAGCACTAGCCCGGGGGCGTTAAATTAAAGATGACCCTTTAGTCTGCGAAACCCAAAGGAAAAAGGCTAGGTGGAAAATCGTAAAACCAAGGTTGGGACTTGCTGGAGGAGTTTTATTCAAGGCGAACTGTCAAGGGTGTCGTGGAGTTGTCACGGCAGATGTCCTAGAGCAAGGACTTAGTCGTAGGGCCATCGCACTAGGAAGCTTAAAGGGGTTAATCGTGACAAAGGACACGAAAGAGTTTTCATACTAGTTCGGCCCCTTACGATGAAGCTAAAGCCTACGTCTAGTTCGGATTGGTATTGCTAAAGTTTCGATCTCTAAGGGACTCAACTCACCAGCTTGGTTATTGATTTGGTTGTTTCTTGCCCTAAGCCGCCACAGGGTCGTCCCCTTATATACATGGGTTGACGCCTAGTGGCCTACATAGTCCCGGCCGGCTCATAATCGTGTCCGGCTCGGTGACTTCCTTTACATGCCTTTTTTTACAAGTCTTTCCTTATATACGACGGTTTACAATATCGGGCCTTAAGCCGGGCCCGGGCCTTTGGGCCTTCTATATGTTTAATAAACTATCATCTTGAATGTATATTGGGCTTCTTATGTAACCCGCCATTAGGGCTGACCCGGCCCCTCCTGGGCGGGTCATACTGGTAATAATATCCCCAACATTTGGCCCTAGTTTGACTTTGAACTTTGTTCTTTGTCAATCTTCAATACTTAGATGAAATCCATATTTTGTCTGAAAAACTCTGGAACCCGCCGTGACGTCATATTTTGAAAACACAAAAAACTTTCATGACGTCATCTTCCAACGGACCTTTTATCTTTAATGCTTCCTGAGAATAGAGGCGTCTATATAGCTGGATAACCATTATTTGGTTCCTCCTTGATTTTCATGCCCGTCTATTCGCATCTGCCCTTATAAATAGGCACGCGGCCGGTTTTTCTCATTCTCCCCTCTTCTTCATCTTCTTCCTCTCAGAATCTCCGCTGCTTCTCGTGCTCCGCCGCCGCCGCGACGCTCATCATCGTCCTCGAGCTTGGCTGCTACATCACCCTGAACTGTCCAGATAAACAGCGATGACCCTCCGCAACAAATCCGCATCCGTAAGTCTTGCCTTCTCAAACTTTTTAGATCTGCATTAGGGCTTGCGAGTTCATCGGTGTTCTTCACTGTTCCTCATGAACTTTTTTGGTAATTCTTCCTCTGCAGCCTCTCTTGATCCAAAAAGGAGCTATAACTCGCGCGGTAGTTGTTTTGCGTCCATTTTTGATAGCAGTAGATCCTTTTTTCCTGTATAGATGCTTCGTTATAGCTGATGAACTCATCTGTACTAGATTTTTAGGTCTAGAATTTTTTCTTTTTGGGACAAGCATTTGATCCAAAATAATAATGATAGTTTGGTGAAACTTGTTTACGCCAAGACTTAGTTGGATTCACTTTTCTGAAAGAATCTGTCGTCATGGCGGCTGACCGCTTCGGCTTTCTTTTCCTTATATGTCATTAGCCCTTAGTTAAGCCGTCGTTACTTGTTTTACATCTTCAACCTTTAACTATTAATTTTGCCGTAAACTGAACCGACATGTTGTTTTTTTTCTTTTTCAGTTCCTTGCACATCATGCCATCAAAGACACCCACCATCTGCAGATGGGTCCCCTCAACCATAATTGAGGATCATTTAAAAGAGTTCTTTCTCATTGGGTTTCTTCCCTCAAAAAGCATCATGTCTTACCGTGCTCCTGACCTGGAAGAAGAACGACCCAATCCAAAAGATCGTGAAGTGATCGTCTTTGCTGACCACATGAACCGTGGCTTCTCACTGCCCGGTTCAATGTTTTTCAGAGAAGTTCTTCACTTTTTCAAACTCCATCCTCGGGACATTGGGCCCAATTCCATATCCAATATTTGTAACTTCCAAGTGCTCTGTGAGGTATATCTTCAGCAAGAGCCGACTGTGGACCTATTTAGAGAATACTTCTATCTGAACCGGCAGAACGAGTGCACCAATGGCCTTAGCTTAGAGCTTGGAGGCATCTCAATTCAGCGCCGGCAGGGTGCTGTCTTCCCTCTCATAGTTTTACCAAGTCACCCAAAGGACTGGAACCAAACTTGGTTTATTGTCAGGACATTTCACCCGCCAACGAGAAGCCACTGCCGGGTTACTGCCCCGATCGTCTTGACTCCAAGTTCGCACTGCCAGATAAACTTACCATTGTGGAACACAAGAAGATGCTTCCATCTATCAGAAGAATCAACGCTTTGTTGGGGAACGGTTTAACCGGAGTTGATCTGACCCGCTGCTAGATCTCATGGCGGGTTATTCCATTAAGTCGTCGTTAAAAATTGATGTATGCATATGGTGGATGCCTAGACGACTCTCTTCGTCATACCCCGGTTCAACTAACCAAGGAAGACATTGTCTCAATGTCAAACCTTTTGGTGAATGGGAAGTATGAAGATTGCAGTATTGTTATGTTAAATCCCTTCTGTAAACTTAACCCGGTACCAGAAGTAAGGATATTCTGATCTTTTTTCCTTTGTATTTTGTCCAGCCGTATTGTTTATCACTGATCCTTCCTCTTGTCTTTATAGGCCAATTCTGATTTTTCGAAAGTGAAATATGATCACGAAGCTGCCAAGAAGGAGAAACTCGCTGCCATGAACGCCAAGAAAATGACCAGGAGATCAAAGAAGAAAAAGAAGACCACTGCTGAAGATTTAATGAAACTTGATGACACGTCTGACTCAGAGGTAGCCCTTGATTCCCTTGGCCAATTTTTTAACAATCTTATTGACACTAATCCTTACCAGGATGACACTGGGGCCAGTCAGGCTGGGGAAGCAGAGGTAACTATCATTTCCTCCGACTCAGAGCCCTTACCAAGACATAAAGTTCAACGAGTGATCCGTAAAGTAAGGTTTTCTAACCCCTTAGCTTACTTGGATCCCAACTTTCATTTGAAAAAGCAGCAACATGAAAGCCGTAGCAAAGTTGGGATTGAAGATGAACCGGTTGTCGTCCTTCAACAGACCCCCCGGAAACGCCCGAACGAGGTTTACTTATTGCTGTTTTTAACTCATTTTAATGAATCCTGCTCCTTGTATTTCTTTTAACTCTTTCTTTTATCCTTTCAGGAGGTGTCTCGTTCCTCAGGCGACTCATCACAAACACAATTTCCGGCTTTCAAGACTGCTCCTGGGTTATCAGAAATCCTCCTTTCTTCTGGGTTGCTCAATTGTCTCTTTATGCTGACAATCCTACAATATTTTTCCTTAGCGGCAGGCTAAATCCAAGAAGGCGAAAGCAGCAAAACCGGCGGGAGACCCGCCAGTGTTGGCATCTGACCCTGCTAGGCCGCCTGCTCCATTAACTGATGCTCCAGAAGACCCGCCTATTATCAATGAAGCAAATCCTCCGGACCGTCTTTTAATGAAGACACTATGAATCCTTCTACAGCTGGACCGTCAAGCTCAACCGACCCGCCGTCTCCACCTGCTCAAGATGTTCAAATTACTGGGAGACGCTTTGTTGAGCCGGGGAACCCAACGGTGCTGGCTCGGTGCACAACAAAGCAAGAGGCATTGGAGAGGCAGAAGGTTCGCTTTGACGTTGCCAACTATGACCGTCTCAATGCCAGTGACATTTTATCCGGCTATCTCAGTCATGTACACTCCAGTCGCGAGTCTGAGATCGAGATGGTTAAGCAGCTTCAGATGAAGTATGAGGTATGTTGTTTCCGTTTTACTAGTATTCCTTCAGCCCCCAAGTCTTCAAATTACGAGAGAAATGGGATAACCTGTAGACTTAAAACATAGGCCGAGACTTTTACCTCTGAATCTTTGCCTGACATTGATAGAACAAAACTTCACCTATAGTCCCCAAGGACCGGTTCATATTGATCATTAATGAACTGGTACTTTAGAATTTAAAATCGTCTTCAAAGTACTTAACACTCGGCTTAACCTTGATAAACTCGCTGAACTGCATACATTAGCCCCCAAGTGCCAAGTGTTGTTACTTTGTAAGGGACTTGGGGACTTTAAATATGTTTGTAGAGTCGTAAAAAATTGATTTGGCATACATTAGCCCCCAAGTGTCAAGTGGTTTATTCGTAAAGTACTTGAGACTTGAATCTTGAATTTGGATTTGAATTTGAAACCAAGTCTTGACTCATCTAAACGTTTCACAGAATGCCTTATCTAAATTGAACTCTCAATTTACTGACGCAAAGACCCGGCTAGCGAGTCAGGAGTCAGAAATCAAATCTTCCACCTCCAAACTGCAAATAAGCCTTTCTACAACGGAAAATTTGAAGACCAGCTTTGCTGCCAAGGAGAAGACTTGGGTAAATGAGAAAAATCTTCTGACCCAACGAGCTGAGATAGCCAAAACAGCTCTGAAAGAAATTTCAACAGAACTGAACGGTTTAAAGGGCCGGGTGTCTCAGATGGTCGCTGCTATCTTTGGTAAGCTGCCTGATTTGACCTTTCATATATTTTTTGCCAAACAGGAGTATAATCCGCCAACTGACTCTGTAAAAAATTTATGCAGGTCCGCGAAGTAAGAATCTGAGCTAAGACCCGTTGATTAAGCTGAAGGCAGTATGCACTTTGGTTGAACAATTGTATATCGGTGCACAACGGGCTCTCGCTGCCATCTCTCCTGCTAATCAAGGACCCAACCGGCTCAGCGACGTCCTGAAGAAGTTGTCCATCCTTCCTGCCAGGTTCCAACAAGTAAAATGCTCCTGTGCGCGAGCCGGAGCTTTGACTGCCCTAAGCCGCTCCAAGGCTTGGGAGCCAGACCTAGACCTGGCGGATGTAGCAAGGGGCTTTCCTACCGTGAAGGAGGACGGGTCTCCTTTTGATCAGGATGACTTCACAGCCTGCGTCCGCGAAGTCCGGCCTCAGGCGACTAGTCTTGGAGATGACACCAATGTGGACAAGTACTAGCTGGGTTTTGATAGTGAGAATAAGAAGATGGCCCCTCCCTCATATAAGGTAATAGACTTGATCCCACCAGTGAGAGAAGATACATTTTCCCCGGAGGTTGACCCGGTCGGCCTGATTGACGATGAAGCCAAATTTGTCGCCGTGAACGGCTTTTATTGGTTAAAACCCAACTTTTCCAGCTTAATCAAGATGGTGAACCGGCGAGGGAGGGACAATGATCATCTTCATGGGCTTATAAAGCCTTGTAATAACTTAGTTGTTAAAACACCGCATGTTTGCTTATGCCATCGTGCATAAAATACTTATATGTGAATCTGTGTTTCCAGAGGCCAATGTTTAATGCTTGCTTATGCATCGTTTAATGCTTGTCTCTGCAATGTTTGAACTCTGTTCCTGTAAATACAAAGAAAAGACTACCATGATGGTTTAGAACCAAACGGGTTTAAACACCTAATGTAGAGCCAATATACTTACCTCGATAAGAGCAGAGACAAATATAAATAAAGGATATGGGCTAATACAAACTCTTTTAGTTAACGCAGCAGGTAAGCGTGTAGAAGTAATGATCATAACTTATCCCTTTTGATCCTTAGATCGCCGGTTTAAATAATCCGGGTGATTGAATTTGATAACTCAATATTTATGAAAAGTTAATGTTTCTTGAATACTCAATGATCATTATACCATAGTAGCTCATACCTTTTGATCCTTCAGCCGCCGGCTTGAATGACCCGGGCGGCTGTGTTGTCCAACAATTGAGCCGGTGAAGAAGACCAGGATAATTTATTTGTAATATTGAAACAACAACAAACTAAAAGGCAAGCGACAGATAACAAGCATAATTTTCATCTTGTATTCAAAAGGTTAGGGGTTTCTAATTCGAATACGACCAGTAAACCGGACCAGAGGGATTAAGCTAAGGTTCGAATACGACCATATAGCCCCAGTGGCTTTGGCATTGCGCCGATCAAGAGGGTACCGACAACTATGTTCTCTTTGGTTCGAATACGACCTATGTTTGAACAGGAAACCCCCAAATGACCTTGAGAGGTTTTTAACGACCCTGATTTGAATACGATCCAAGTCGGACTCAAAGGGGTTAAGCTATGATTCAGATACGATCAAGAAGCACCCAGTGAGTTTTTGCCTTGAGCCAATCAAGAGGGTTACGATAGCTATGTTCTCTTTGGTTCCAATACGACCTATGTTTAAACAGGAAGCCCCCAAGTGACCATGAGATTTGTAGCTAGGTTCGGATACGATCATAAGCTGGACCAAAAAGGTTAAACTTGATTCAAATATGATCAGCTCCTTAATATTCATTTGTAAATAAGAAATAATAAAGATGCATAGTCTTTGAAAAAAAGAGACCGACCGTCTTACTTTATTGCTTATCATAGTATATACACCGTGAACGTATGTACATGGTGAGAGCTGGTGGCTCAGGTGTAATATGGCCAAAGTTGAGCAATGTTCCATGGCCGGCGGGTCTCCTCTTCTGACTTACATGAGTCTGCATGCTCTCGAATGTCAATGAGGTAATATGACCCGTTGTTTAAATTTTTACTGACCACAAAGGGTCCTTCCCAAGGTGGGGATAACTTGTGTGCATCTTAGAGATCCTGGATGAGCCGGAGCACCAAGTCGCCTTCCCGAAAAGTCCTGGATTTAACTCGGCGGCTGTAATAACGACACAGGTCCTCTTGATAAATTGTTAACCGGGCCGCTGCTAAGTCTCTTTCTTCATCCAACAAGTCAAGTGCATCCTATCTGGCTTTTTTCATTGTTAGCCTCAATATAAGCCGCCACACGGGGCGAGTCATGACGGATGTCACTAGGCAACACTGCTTCCGCTCCATAAACCATGAAGAAAGGTGTGTAACCTATAGACCTATTGGGTGTAGTATTAATACTCCATAACACCGAAGGTAATTCCTCTACCCAACAACTCGGCGTTCGTTGTAAAGGAACCATAAGCCGGGGTTTGAGCTCTTTCAAAATTTCCTGATTGGCTCTCTCAGCTTGACCATTGGATTGAGGGCAAGCTACAGAAGAAATATCGAGCCGGATGTGTTCTCGTTGACAAAATTCTTCCATAGCTCCTTGGGACAGATTAGTGCCATTGTCAGCGATAATACTGTGTGGAAAACTGAAACGGAAAATCACTTTTTTCATGAACTGAACCACCGTGGCTGCATCACATTTACTCACAGGCTCTGCCTCAACCCACTTGGTGAATTTATCAACTGCCACTAGGAGATGTGTCTTTTTATCCTTAGACCTTTTGAAAGGTCCTACCATGTCAAGTACCCAAACCGCAAACGGCCAAGTGATTGGAATCATCTGGAGCTCTTGAGCCGGCACATGCGCTCGTCGTGCAAATTTCTGACATCCATCACATCTACTGACTAGATCTTCTTCATTAGCATGAGCCGTCAACCAGTAAAAGCCGTGATGAAACGCCTTGGCCACTAAAGATTTTGACCCGGCGTGATGACCACAATAGCCTTCATGGATCTCACGAAGGATTTCTTGACCTTCTTCGGGGGAACACACCGCTGAAATGCTCCGGAAACACTGCGATGATATAACTCTCCATCTGAAATCATCATGGACTTAGATGGCCGGGTTATCTGTCGATCCAGGGTCTCATCCGCTGGCAACTCTCCCCGGGTCATGTAAGCCAAGAACGGCACCGTCCAATCTGGGATGACATGAAGAGCTGCTACCAACTGCGCCTCCGGGTCAGGAATAGCTAAATCTTCTTCTGTGGGCAGCTTGACAGAAGGGTTATGCAAAACATCCAAAAAGTTGTTAGGTGGCACCGGCTTACGTTGAGACCCCAGCCGGCTTAAAGCATTAACTGCTTCATTCTTTCGATGGTCAATGCGCTCCACCTGATAACCTTTAAAATGTCCTGCAACGACATCAACCTCTCGGCGATAAGCCGCCATGAGAGGGTCCTTGGAATCCCACTCGCCAGATACCTGTTGAGCCACTAGATCCGAGTCGCCAAGACATCTGACCTGGCTCAAGCTCATCTCTTTTGCCACTCGAAGACCATGGAGCAAGGCTTCATACTCTGCTGTGTTGTTAGTGCAAGGAAACATCAACCATAACACATAACAAAATATGTCACCTCGTGGGGAAGTTAGCACGACTCCAGCCCCCGAGCCTTCCAACTGCCTGGAGCCATCAAAATGAATAGTCCAATATGTGTTGTCTGGCTTCTCTTCTGGCATCTGCATCTCTGTCCAGTCATTGATGAAGTCAACCAGGGCTTGAGACTTAATTGTAGTATGTGGAACATACATCAACCCATGAGACCCAAGCTCAATCGCCCACTTGGCGACTCGCCCAGTGGCTTCTCTGTTTTGAATAATGTCTCCCAAAGGAACAGAGCTAACCACAGTGATTGGATGTCCCTGAAAGTAATGCTTAAGCTTCCGGCTTGCCATGAACACCCCATAAACAAGCTTCTGCCAATGTGGATATCGTTGCTTAGACTCAATTAGCACTTCACTGACATAATAAACTGGCCATTGAACCGGATGCTCTTTGCCATCCTCCTTGCGCTTGTCAGGACTCCGATTCCAAGTCACATCGATCTAGCATGTAACACCTCATATCGCTTTGTGGCCTCACACACGGTATTCCCACGGGTGTCGCCTTACTATGGCCCAAGACCGTTTGCGTCTTTTGGCTCACGTATATGATAGTGTCGCTAGCATCCATATGACAGAGAAACCGGGCCGACATGGCTAGTCGTGAACCCAAAGAGGCACCAACCTATGGGGACAGGCATACATGTATCACATCGAGCATGTCGGTCAGCAGCGTGTGAATCCGGGCTGTAGCACTGGGCTAACAGGACTCCGGGAACCCGGGCTGTAGCAGGCTAGGCAGGACTCCGGATGTCACCGCATGACATTTCCCCGAAGGGACAGACACAAGAACGAAGTGAAACACATGCCGTCCAGTCAAGTGTCCTGAGCAGTAGTGCTAGGCTAGCAGGACTCCGGTGAACCGGGCTGTAGCGGACTAGTATGTCTCATGGAAGCACAAGACTACATTTCCCCATAAGAGAGGCTACCGAGGATAAACAACTAGGTTGTCGGATCCCACACATACCAAGCATTTCAATCATACACACAATATGCTCGATATGTGTAAATACAACATGGCATCACAACATAACTCGACGACTCAAGTATTTATTCATTAGGCTCCGAAGAGCGAGATATTACAAACATGGGTCTCATGACCCAACATTCAGAGCATACAAGTCAAAGCACATGCGGAAGCTTAACATGTCTGAGTACAGACATCTACAAATGAAAAGGGCTGAGAAGCCTGACTGTCTACAAGACCCTCCCAAGGTACAAGATCGTAGCTGAGGTAACAAGCTAAACGTCGAAGTCCAAGTGGAACTACTAGCGGGACTGAAGTCTCTCTGCAAAACATAAAATAAGCAAACGTGAGTACAAATATACCCAGCAAGACTTACATCAGAACTAACTACATATGCATCGGTATCAACAAAGCGGGTGGTGGAATTTAACTGCAGCAGGCCATCTTTGACCCGGTGGCTATCCTGAACTACGACTGCAAGTAACTCTTTGAGGTGGCGCACACGAGTCCACTATGGATCCGCTCCCGTCTCCCTGCGAGAACGCCATCCATAGCACTCACACTTATCTTGCGCATTTTAGAGTATCCACTTTCGCTTGTCTATGAACTATGCAAGGGGTCCAAGTTTCCATATCCGAGGAATCCGGCTATTCGAATAGATAATGATAACCCTGCAGGGGTGTACTTCTTCACACACGCTCCCGCCACTTATCGCCCTGTACATGTCATGTACCTCGACAACCTTCAAGCGGAAGCCGGGTGAGGGAGTCATCCACGACCTGACTAACCAACAAGTCTCTAGTCCAGGTTTATCGCCTATTCGAGTTACATCCGCAAGGAGATCCGGCCGGGGTGTCGCTCACGGCCCCAAACAATGTGTGCTGGGTTCCCAAGCCCACCATCCAGGTGCCACTTGGTACACCGTACCACTGTGCCTAGTCTGTCCCAAGCCCACCTGTATCGGGTGCCACTTGGTAGACTACTAACACTACCTACAAACACCAGAAACTAGTTGCAACTCCTGGACAGAGATCAAGTTGATTAATAAGCCGAGAGGGGCCGAGTTACCGGAACCCAATGTGTGGTAGTAACTGTTCATGGATCACAAACACAGAACTCAGTTCCTGAGAACGGCTGCAATGACACAACCCACCATGTACTCCTACATGGCCTCTCACTGCTACCTTTACCAAATCGTGTTCACACACTTAGCTCTCAACGGTAGGACATGTTCACCACGTTCCAATTCATTCCCGATGAATCAGACCGGACTCAACTCTAAGCAGTAGCAGGCATGACAACAAGCATGAATGAGTAGGCACATCAGGGCTCAAACAACTCCTACTCATGCTAGTGGGTTTCATCTATTTACTGTGGCAATGACAGGTCATGCAGAGGAAAGGGGTTCAGCTACCGTAACATGTAACAGTTGAAACGTTGTTGTCCTAATGCAGTAAAAGAGACCAGGAGCGAGAGAATGGGATTATATCAGGATGAACAAGGGGGTTTTGCTTGCCTGGCACTTCTGAAGATAGTAGCTCTTCATCGGTGTCATCAAACTCATCATCGGAACATACGTCTACTGAGGGGGAACAACCACCGACTAGCAAAGAAGGAACACAATCAATGCAATGCACATTCACATGAATGACATGTCATGTTAAGGTACTGAATTCGCCTAATGCAATATCTAGCAAAGTTAATTGAAGTGGAGCTCAAAGAAGATCAAATTCCAACTCCAAATGTTATTTCATAAATTGCCCTAATCATCATTTGTCCTATTCGGTGAGGTTAACTTGTTCAAACATGCATGAAAATGCCATATTCAGATTCTTTGGATTTTTCTGATCATTTTTCATATATAATTTGTTTAATTGGAGTTACGGTTGAATTACTATGAATTTTAGAAGTTTTGGCTATTTTCTGAAATTTCCTGGATTATTTTAAAACTAGAAAATCAATATTGCGCCAGGATGACATCATGCCGACGTCAGCAGGTCAACAGAGCTGACCGGGGTCAAACCTGGCATGTGGGGTCCACATGTCACTAACACAGGGGTTAACCGGATCTAATCCCACGTTGACTGGAGTTTGACTCACCGCGGGGCCTACTGTCAGTGGCTGTGGGGCGCCCAGATGGCAGGGATTAGCACTAATGATAGTGCCACGTCGGCTCACCGGAGTTTGGCCGGCGGCGACCATTTCGCGCGGCGGAGGGCGTCGGGTTTGAGCTACGGTCGACGGTTTCGAGCGCGGTTTGCGGCTATGGGTTGCTGGCGCACACGCGCATCTAAAGGAGGCAGCGGGAGTTGCCGGGGTGTAGGGTAGCGGCAGCGGCGACGGGCGGAGCGGCGGCCGGAGTTCGGTCGGGTGCGGGGACGCGGTTGCGGTGCATTGGGAAAGGAACTGGCGGTGGCTTTGGCTTCCTGCGGAGCTGATGAGCATGGTGACGCGCGAGGATGCGGGTTACGGCGGCTCAGACCACGGCGGTGCCATGGCCGGAGGCGGAGGGCTCTCGGGCTCGATGGGGACGATGCCTACGCGGCGCAATCGAGCAAGGGGAGAGGGGGATTCGGTACGTGAGCTCACAGCGGAGACGTAGGGAAGGTCAGCGTGCTCGGGGAAGGCCTAGGGGCGACGAGACGGAGGCTGCGATCTCGGCCGCCAGTGGTTGGAGATGATGTTGCGGGCGTCACTTGGGGGCTCTCCTCGTCGCGTGGCTCAGCAAGGAGGGACGAGGACGAAGTAGCAGAGCTTCCTAGTGCGTTGGCGAGGCGTGGGGTGGCCGGTGGCCGTGGCTATGGCGTGCGGCGACGATGGACGCGCTCGGGCATGAGAGAGAGGGAAATCCAGGGGAAGGGATGGGGACAAGAGAGTGTGAGAGAGAGCCGGGGAGGGTCGCGTGGCGCTCATCCAGACGCGTCGGGGAGGGGCAGGCAGGCAAGCTGCTGTCGGCGTGGCGCAGTCGCGCCGTGCGTTGCTTCCCCTCTGCCTTCTGGCGAGAGGAGGACGACAACTGGTAGGGGAGGTGGGCTGCTGGGCTGCATAGTAACGGCCGGCTAGGTGGGCTGCAGGTAAGTCAGGTGAGTTTCTACTCTGTGTTATAAGTCTGTTTTCTTTTCTTTTTATTTAATCATTTTGCCACTGATTCAAATTCAAAAGAATTTCAAAACAGTGACAAAACCATTTGAATATTTTTATGTTGCTAGATGGACTTTTCCAACAGCACATAAAACATTTCAAAGTTAATTGAAAATATATCCCATATATTATGAATATAATTCCAAATTCAAATACAATAATAATTTAAATTCAGTGCCAAAATAATTCCTTAAAAATGTTCAATATTTTTGGTTTGGATACAAACCCTTGCCAAAATTATCAAACATTAATGAAGGCCATTTTGGTTTCACTGAATGCAAGCTTAAGGGTTCTTGCCCCTTTTTTAATTTAAGTTTTTGAGGCTTCCACTTTCCTCAATTCAAGTTTCAGAAATTTAGACATGATGTAGGATGCTTATGAAACTAATTGCAATCAAATTCTAGGGCTGTGACAGCGCTCTACCACAATAGCCACACTAACAGCACGTGAGTTGGCAGCCACGTATAACAATAGCGGCTCTTTCTCAATTGGAGCAGCCAGGACCGGCGGCTCAGCCAACTGTGCCTTCAGATCCTCAAATGCAGCGTTCGCAGCATCGCTCCAAACAAAAACATCTATTTTCTTCATCATCTGATACAGAGGCATTGCCTTTTCTCCTAACCGGCTTATGAAACGGCTCAAAGCAGCAACACGTTTAGTCTTTGTCATTGTCATTGTCATTCCTGTCATTGTCATTCCTGTACTGAATCCATGTTGGGATGATATGTACATGACACCTAACAGCAACTGTTGCCTCTGATACTAACTTGGTGACTCTGTAGCATCACGTGGCCTTTTTAAACCTGCCTCAAAACGGATCTCCATTCTTCCTCCTCTAGATTTAGTTAACCTATCGAGCATTATCCCTGATGTTTGTTTCCTCTTGCGCCTAGGTGCTAGTCCAACAACAAACATAGGAAGTGTTAGTGTACATCAAACTGTGAGACTACATATAAAGAAGCATGCAACTGTAACTTGACTCCATCAACTACCTTCTTGCTGTTGAAGCTCACAAGGTTCATCTGATATTGCCAACTCGTCTTGTGTCAAGAGTGCTTGGGAAGTAGTGTCAGGTGGCAAGGGAGCTTGGGAACGTGCTGCTAGCTCAGTTGACACACGAGTACATCGTGCAACTGGTAGTACTATGGTAGGTGTTGCAAGAACTAGGGCTGTCTCTACTTGTTTGGTGGCAGCTATTTGTTTCTATTTGTCTTTTTTTGCAACTCGTGTAGCATGGGATGCCGTGTTTGTAGAATTTTCTGCTGGACTTTGACCTTCTATTGCACCATCAGTACCAGCAGAATTTGTAGGATTCATCCGCTTCTCATTCCCTGCCATTCTATGTTTCTTCCTCTTTCTCTGTGCCATGTTAAGTCAAGCCGACAAGAAAAGCGAATAACAATTTAGTTCTTCAGAACAAATTGATGCGTGATGCACACGAACTAAACTTTGTTGTTAGACAACCACATGATAGGAGGATGTAATATGTATGAAAAACAGGACGGAAGAGATAACCAGAACTATGGTGTGTAAACTAAGAAGAAGACATTTCACCAAATTAGAAGCAATGCAATGGAAGGTAGACACCATATGAAAGATGCTACAAATATCTAACAATATTGATTGGGCGATGTTTAATGTTGATACCTTTTTAATCAAAGTAGATATACTTTGACTATACATAAAACTTATATGTAAACTAGAAAGGATAGGAGGGAGTATATTGTACGTTCAAAAACGAAACGAACATTGAATACCCATTATATATGATTTGCGGATGCTATGATCACCGGTTCAAAATTTTGAATCCGCCTTAGGTATCACGTGCCCCCACTCGTTCCCTCTCGATTTCATCTTGGGGTCTGGAGATCTATTGAAAGAGGACTAGGGTGGGTACATGCGAATGATACTCGGCGGAATGTTCAAATGAGGCATGCGGGAGGATGGACTCGACTGGAGGGCGACATGATCGATGGAGAAGAGGGTTGGAGAGGAATGAGAAATAAGCAAACGCCACATGATTATACTTGAACAACTCAAATAAACAATAAGTTGTCTCGCTTGGCCTACATAGTGAAAGGCCTAATGCGCAACGCGGAGCATTAACACTCGAATATGGCCGGGAAAACAGGGAAACATACATGTGGGGCACACCCGTCGGGACGATGTAGTGTAGACTAGTCCAATGGAGGAGCTGGACCACGACCTCCTCGCCACCGACAACCGTTCATGTGGGTCATTGGGGCCAACAACGGGGCGCAGCTCCAGCACTGCCCCTAGACACGGCGACCGTGGTGAGCAACATACTCATATCGTCGCTAGACACGGTCGGTTTCAATTTGCCGAGGGTGGCGTTAGTGCTGTGACACGGCCAACGGTATGTTTGGTTTGTTCCCAAGGTTGCCCCATCAAAGCATTGGGTAGCCAAAATTTTGGTTGAGGTACTGGTTGCCCATGATTTGGCTGACATTGGCAAGAAAAATGAACTTGAGTTGGCTAGAGTTCATTGGCATGCCAAAGAAATGGCAACCATCCAAACAAAGACCAATATTTGGGTCATGACCAAAATTTTGGTTGAGGTATTGGTTGCCCATGATTTGGCCAACATTGGCAAGAAAAATGAACTAGAGTTGGCTAGAGTTCATTGGCATGCCAAAAAAATGGCAACCATCCAAACAAAGACCAATCTTCTGGTCATGACCAAAATTTTGGCAAGGTGCACTTTGGCCACAATCCAAACACACCCCAACACCTGGCTCGTCAAGGATGCACGGGGTGCCGCGAAGCGTCCGCGGAGTGGTGTAGCGTGGCCAACTGCATCCTCTAGACCTAAGACCATGCCGGGTCGTCTTGCTTTTTCAATGACATGCGGGGATCGCATGTGAGCAAAGGGCATCTCCAACATTGCCACGACCGCAGCTGACTACCCTGACACACCAAAACCCTCGTCCCTCGTGCCGTCGCGCGGTGGGTTCCCAGCCGGCGCCAGCTGCCTGCATTCATGCCATCCATTCGTATGTCGTCATTAAGAGGCTCGGTGCCCGCGGAACCAACTCCGGCGACTTAATGCCGCACCCGGACGCTTGGCCTCACCGGAATGCGCTACTTAAAGCGGCAACGCCCAGCTAACCTCCACACCTTAGCGCATCGTCCTCCTACCTGGAACCACATCCGCCATGACTGCAAGCGCGAATGCTCTGCGGGAGAGCTTGTATTCGGGGATGGAGCTCGAGGTCGCCGCCCTCGCTCAAGTCGCCGCACAAGCGGTGGCCACACTGGCGGGCGGCGACGGGAGCACCATCAGCCACGCGTCCTACTTGCCACCGTCCAACGTCCGGCACCGCCGAGGTCGGGGACTCCTCCGAGGATGAGTAGGGCATAGGAGGCGGCAGGGCACGGTGTGCCAACTGGCCGGTCCGTCTCCCGTGTTCTACTTTTCCTCGCCGGAGACCGCACCTTCACTTCACGGGTCTTGAACACCGCCCCCGTACATGGAGATCACAGATGGAGGACGTCGGTCACCGCCATAGAATAGGTTTAGGGTCGGGTTTCTTTTATTTTTTTGTCCTAAATAAGTTCAAATGTAATGAAAATCTGCCGTGTTTGCATTAATCTCGGCTGGTGTATATGAACTTTCACAATAGTATACATATAGTAGGAGTACTAGCAAGATACCCGTGCGTTGCATGAAAGATCAATATCTTGTGGGAGAAAAGGATGAACAAGGGAAAGCCTTATCTGCAAATGTGGAGAGGAGTGCGGGTAAATTGTCATAGTTTCCTTCCGATCCATTAGATATAGATCGGACGGCCTATATTGCAGGATCGGACACATCTTTCTACATCTACAGGAACCTACGAAAGGGTTAACGTAAATTGCCTCTCTCTCTCCTCCCCTGATTTTCATGGTGGTGGGCCCCTCCCTCCCCCCAATCTACAATCAAGAGCTCACACGTTTCACATTACGTTAATTACGTAACTGGCATTACGTAGGTGTAGCATTACTCGTCCTAAAAAACCAAACTAAGCCAACCTCCTGGCATATCACGCGGGAAAAGACCCGGCCGCACCGTTTTAGTCGGGATTACTGAATTACTAGTAGTAGTATCGATGGATCGCGTGAAGCAACAAATTTTTTTTGAGGGGGCAAAGCACCTAGTTTAAAAGAAAAAATGCGGTACACTCACAACACTCCTGTTGCGGTCACATTGCACCCCACACATGTTCGGTCATGCACACGGCTCACGCAAACGGAACGCGCTTTGGCTTGCCTCTTTACTGACATGTGGGACTGCACTTGGAGAAACCAACCATGCGCCAAACTCCCCCCGCCCACCGCGCGAAGATCCTCCCCCCGCCCACACCCAAAAATTCCCCCCAAATCCGATTCAACCGCCCTTCGGCCAACTAGCCAAT
>NC_041392.1:616267785-616278397 GCF_002162155.2 Triticum dicoccoides
CCACTCCATTCACTCCGCCAAAGCCACCCTCCCCGCCGCGCCAATACGTCGGCGCCGCGATTCGGCGATCCTCTCGCTCCGACAGTACGCTCTCGTAGACTGTCGTCCTCTAGCCGCGCCGCCACCTTTGGCTACGTTCTTGTGGAGGCGCACGGCGGTCAGCGCCGCCACCGCTGGCGATGTTGGTGAGGAGATGCACGGCAGTCAGCTGCTCCCATGGTACGCGCATTCTAGACTGAGGCCCCCGTTCATGTCGGTGTAGCGCTGAATGTAAGCTGATAGACGCTGTTAATCTCAGTGTTTGCCGAAGTAGTTTACTGTCAATATGCTCTGCTTAAGAAGCTTCCTTGCCCTATTCTGCACTCAATCTGCTTAGCTGAGATGGCATGCCAAGGCCGATCAGTTGCTAAAATATCCTGCCATATATTTATTGTGATGTAGATTGCCATGGTCTAGTAGCCAATTTGTTAGCTGAAATAGCTCTACACTGTTTTATACTCGATCTTTGCTGCTGCGATGGCCTTCGATAGTTTGATGGCTGTGTGCTCGGCCTCATTGACTGCTGAAATAGCCTGCCATAATTTGGCACTCAAATCTATTTGCTGAATTAGCTTTACATATATTTCGTTACTTAAATCTACTCGTCCAAATATCTTGCCATAGCTTTAGACATCGACCTAGGTATTTTTTTCTGGACTTCATAAAAAAGCATATATATTTTTCCTGTAATATCTAGTAGAAGAACTAATTTGTATGTCTAACAGATGGACATGACTTGGATAACTTCTGCTCGAAGATTCTCTGCTGCATATGTCGAGGGGGTTGAAAACTTCATGAACTTTATCAGAGCTGAGTACGGTGGTCCGAAATCAGATACCCGTGTAGCAGTTGTATGAATTCAGTTACAAGACCCCAGTCAACTGTGCAAAATCATCTACACTTGTATGGGACATCAGTCACATATACTAGGTCGGTTCATCATGGTGAATATGTGAACGTCAATGTTATTGACTATGTGGAAGCAGCAGATCACCATCTTGATCTGCCTGATGCTTAGGTGGAAGAGGAGGAGGAGGTGGTGGTGGCAGAGCCAGTGAGTTTGACCAACATTGAAACAATGCTACGAAATGCTCGTGCATTCCGTGAACTTTCACCTGCAGAAGAAAATCGGTGGGCCTCCATGTTGGAACAATGCAACGTTGCTGTCACCCCAGGAAATAAGCTGTCAGTATTCTCAGCTATGGTCACCTTTCTTCAGGTGAAGACATCTGAGCGGATGACCAACAAATCATTCGATGCGATGTTGGCTGCTTTCCGTGAATCTTTCCCAGATGCGTCTAAGCTGCCACACACCTACAGTAAAATGAAGAATTTCCTTCGTGCAGTTGGAATTGGATATGATATGATCCATTTTTGTAAGAATAATTGTGTTCTGTTCCGGAAGGACTATGCCAACTTAAGTGAATGCCCGAAATGCAAATCATCAAGATGGAAAGATGGCGATGCTGTGAAGAGGATTCCTCATAATGTTTTGAGACATTTTCAAATTACACCAAGATTGCAGAGGTTGTTTCATGATGCTAAAACAAGAGAGGATGTACTGTGGCATTCTAGGAACCAGGAGTACAGAGATCAGAATGTAATCAGCCATCCATCTCATGGTAGTGAGTGGAAAAGCTTCAATGATAAACACAAAGAGTTTGCTGCTAACCCGAGAAACATTAGACTTGGCTTAGCTTCAGATGCATTTAATCCGTTTGGCCACCAGAGCGCCACATATAGCATGTGGCCAGTGCTTGTTATCCCTTACAACATGCCTCCAAATGTCTGCACCAAAGAATCAAACTACATGATGGCCTTGCTCATCCCAGGTCAAAAAAGTCCTGGAAAGGATTTTGGTTTGTTCATGGAGCCTCTTGTGGAGGAACTTCAACAACTATGGAAGGGTGTTCTCACTCGAGACCTATATAGTAGCCCACCACCTGATTTATTTCTGCGTGCTGTTATAATTTGGTGCATCCATGATTACCCGGCTTTGGGCACTATGTCAGGGCAAACGACACATGGTTACAATGCATGTGTTTGCTGTGACAGGAATCCGCTATCATACGCAATACTTAGCAAGATCTGTTACATTGGACACCACCGTTTCCTTGCCAAGGACAAACCGCATCCTAGAAAATACCGAAGACATGTGTTCAATGCAAAGAACGAAAACCATGATGCGCCAAAGAGGCTCACTGCCAATGAGTTGCAAGTGGAATTAGAGAAGGTCAGGCATATTACACCAGGAAACCATCCTGGTAATGGTAGCGGGAAAAGGAAGCATGGCAGGGTAGAAGAGAGATTATTGTTTACCCGCAGGTCCACTTTGTGGGACTTGGAGTATTGGAAAGATTTGGAACTGCGGCATAATCTTGATGTGATGCACATCGAGAAAAATATATGTGACAGCATTATCGGCATACTTCTTAATATTGAAGGCAAGATGAAAGATACCTTAAAATCTAGGATTGATTTGACACACCTAGGTATCAGAAAGGATTTGCAGGTGCAAGATGAAGGTAAACCACGGGATATGGCACCAGCTGTGTACGTCTTGGACAAGGTAAAAAGAAAAGAATTCTGCGAGGTCCTGTCACGTGTGAGAATCCCACATGGATTTGCTACGAACCCCGAAACGAGAGTCAGTGCAGATGGAAACAAGGTACAAGGGTTGAAAACTCATGACTGCCACATCCTACTTCAAAGGGTTTTACCTGTTATCCTTAGAGGACTGGGCCGCCCTGACTTATATAGGGCAGTTGCAGAGTTGGGACAATTCTTCAGGGAACTCTACAGTAGGAATATCAGGATAGATGCTTTGGAGCGTCTTAGAGACAAGATACCAACTATCCTATGTGACCTTGAGAAGATATATCCTCCAGCGTTCTTTGATGTGATGGTGCATTTGGCTGTTCATCTACCTGATGAGGCACTACTTAGAGGTCCAGTACAGTATGGCTAGATGTACCCTACTGAAAGGCGGCTAGGCACTTTCAAGGGCTATGTTAGGAACAGAGCTAGACCCGAGGGTTCCATTGTAGAGGCCTACATTGCTATAGAAGCGTTGACATTCTGCTCAAAATACATTGAAACAGCTGATCAGCTTAGCAAAAGAGGTGGGTGAAGACAATCCCGGGCTCAATGTTTTCAATTATTCTGTTCGAGTTACAGGGAAGAGTCGACAAGAGGACAAACCTAAAGATTTGGACAAAATGGTTTGGTATGTGTTGAATAACTGTCCTGAGATACTACCTTATATCAAGTAAGTGCAGTACTGCAGCTTATACATCGTAATCTACTAAACTTGCAGCACATTCTTATATATTTAGATGTTTGATGTGATCACTATGTTGTGCAGCATCTACAAAGAGGAGTTACTGCCGCAAAATCCAAGAAACATTGACAAACTGGTAATGGAAGGATTTGCGAAATGGTTCAAGAACCATATAAGCTTTTGAAGTGCACTGTCAGTTTTTTTAATATATTGAGTACATAAGATGACCAGCTTGTCTATTTTCTAACCATAGGTTAAGAAAATGCGGGAGGATGGGCAGGCAGTTGATGATGCCCTTTACTCACTAGCAATGGGTCCTGATACTCGGGTAAGACATTATGAATCTTGCATTGTTGGAGATGTGCGCTACAACACCCTTGCACGAGACGAAGTCTGGAAGACACAAAATAGTGCCATCATGAGCAACTGAAATGTATGCTAACATAACAGACATTATTCAGTTGCAGTATATCTCCAGTTTCGAGGATCATCGGTGTGTGGTTCTGTTGTGCTATCGTTGGTATAACCTGTTTTCTAGGATCGCAAAACCCAGAGCTGATGATTATTTCAAATCCATCAATGTCAAGGCGGCATTCCAGACCAATGAGCCTTTTATTTTGGGAAATCAAGCAACACAGATATTTTTTGGAAGACACATTTGCATGTAGCGATGACTGGAGAGTATTGCAAAGGTTTGAGTAGAGGAATTCATTTAATGAAGTTGCACAACAAGATGATGCTTACACTGCTACTGATGTACAAGATAACACAGATGTTCCTAATATCTTTGAGAACCATCACGTCAATGACGCCGACAAAAAGATTGCCTGTCGTGCTGTGGACATACAAGAGTTGATCAAGAAGAAGCCAACGTTCGAGGACGTTGAGGACGAAGAAGAAGATGACACCGTGGGGAATTACAATTCAGACTGATACACATGGCGAAGATGTTGACTCTGCTGCTGCGGATGATGATTACATTGCTTTTGTCGTATTTGCCTGTCAGAAGACGTTTTTTATCTACTATGTGAAATTGTGTTTGCTATGACAACTGAAACCTGATGAACATGTTGTTTAGTATTTTGCTGTGAGAACATCACTTGTTATGTATGCTGATTTGTGTTTGGTGATTGTATGACAACTAAAACATGATGACATTGTTGTTTAGTTGTACTCATATTTGGCTGTGAAACTTGAATTTGATGACATAGTTTGCTGTTGGACTGCAATTTGCTCGACGTCTTCAAATGAGAACAAAGCTGACCCGACAGGGCCTCTGCTATTTATTTATTTATATGAGCAAAAGGGGATACCCCCTGATTTCCGTTAATAGAAATCATTAGATGTTCACAACACTACGCCCAGCCTGCTACACAGGTTTCATTCATTACTAGTTTCAGCAAAGTGCTCATGTCGTAGCCACTCAATACATCACGAGTGCTACATACACTGCAAATAAAGAGACAATCATCCTACAAAGCACATCGATTTTGCCCATTATCTTCACAAGCTTTTCATCTCCTCATTGCTATCAAGGTCGTTCAGCAGCTATTGCTTGGCCATGATCAGAGGAACTGCATCTTTAACCTTCTACTCTGCATCTTCCTCTTCTGCCATTCCTTCAGTTACTTGTCCAACACCCCAACCTGCTGGTATTGGGATTCCTCGGCTAACCAAATAATCAGCGTAGTTGCATTCCCCCACATCAGCAACTTCCAAGAAATACAAATCACACGAATCTTCCCTTTTCTGCACGAATCAAATTGGTAGATCATCAACCAAACTATTAAAACAATCAGCAACTGAAAGTAGCAGAACAACACTTAAACATATTATTACCCCATGATTCGGGCATTTGTAGAAGACTCGGCCAGGGTTGAGGATTGTGGTTGAAACGCG
The DNA here is from genome assembly GCF_002162155.2 of Triticum dicoccoides. Taxonomy (NCBI): domain Eukaryota; kingdom Viridiplantae; phylum Streptophyta; class Magnoliopsida; order Poales; family Poaceae; genus Triticum; species Triticum dicoccoides. The sequence goes on from NC_041392.1 coordinate 616,273,004, forward strand.
ATGGATGACTCTGCGTGATTTGTAGCAGTGGCACCACACCAACGGCAGCGGGTTGCGATGAGCAATCGGCTGCGGTGCGCGTGCCGGCGAGGGTGTGATGAGACCCACAGACGATGGTACGGGTTGCGACTTGGCGCATATCTGGTTGTTGCCTGCTGAAGAGCAGGTGGACGAGCAGCCAGCGGACTGCGGCCAGAGCTTCTGATGCTAGGCAAAGTAAGTAGAGAAGAGTAGAAGTGAACGTTGGATATGTCAGATTCATTACTTGCAAAGTAGCATAGCACCATATATAGTCATAGTCTAGGTTTGGATTCGAACTAGCTACAGGAGCACGTCTTTCTTTTTTCTAAAACTTGGCAACGTCTAATTACTGGTACACTAGCTTGTTCTGTACGCCTTCCCAAGTCTTTGATTTTCTTTCCCTTTTTTGCGAGGAAGGAAGGAGGACAAAATTGAGAGTTCCTAGGACTCGAACCCAAGACCTCTCAGTTGAAAACCAAGGGTGCTAGTCACTTATGTGGCGAACGTTCCTCGTGAGGAGGACAGCAGATGAACGCATTTTCCTCGCAGTTTTCTTCATATATATAAAAAAGTATGCTACTTGGTGTCCGCTTAGTCAACAAACGATTGTGCCAACCTTGATCGTTGGATTGACATTCAATGTCTGTCGCGTTTCTTAAGTCTCTTCTTCCTCAAGCCGCCAAAGCCAAACCAGCGTCGGCGGGACAGCCTGCTCCCGCCTCCCACGGCTGGCTGTGATCTGCGCTGGCTCCTGTTTGTTCCCGTCGGAGGCCTCACCGTGGTCCTCCGCCTTGGTTCGCTCGCTGCGGCGCCGCCCTCCCGTGTTGTCAACATGGTCAACAATCGAGAGGAATGAGGAGATGACTGTACATGGTGAGGATGACAGTAGGGACCCAGTAGCGCGCAGTAATTTTGTTTTTTAGGGACGGAGAAGGGTATCATCTGGGTTGTGCGGGACCCGTGGCCCGTCTCGCCCAGGCTTTTATTTCATATGTTTAGCACATGACCAGCCCAGTTTGTTTTTTTCCTTTCTGAAAATTGCTAGCCAGCTATTTTGTTTTTTGCAGAATAACCAACATAGGCCTACTTGCTTTTCTACGCCCTACTGGGCCGGAAATCTATCAAGACGAGGAGGGATGCATTTTGCCCAGAAAATGGGCTATAAGTAATAAGAAATGGGCTATAATTAATAATAAATGGGCTGTAAAATGAAAAAATACAGCAAACAGACAATTAGTTCCAAAATACTATTTTCTTTCGGATTTTGATATTTTAAATTTCATTGTTTTTGTGCAGGTAAAATTTCATTGAATTTAAATTAAGTTATATTTAGATTTAAAATTAATTTGAATCTGGCTAGAAATTTCGGGCTGTATGGTGTTTGGGATAGATTTGGAGGCTGACTTGTGGATCTACTAGGTTGACGTGTACTTTGGCTTTGTCAACTTAGTCCACAAACGATTCTAGCAGAAGTGACCGTTGGTTGTTAATCCAACGGCCGTGCTGCTTCTTCAATATCTGATCTTCTTTCCCTAGCCGCCCAAACCAGCTCCGGTGGGACTACTTGCTCCCGCCTCCCGTGGCCGGCTGTGCTGCCGTACATGCCGCATCGCCTGACCCTACTTCATTGCTGCCAGGCCATTCCTCAACTCACCCACACCTCCTGTTATTTTCCGGCGATGGCAGCCGGACCAGTAACCCTCATACTCCCCACCGCATGGGCAACCATTGTCGAGTCTTCCCCGGCTCCGTGTCGTTCCCTTCCTAGGCCTTGCCGTCGTCCACCGCCATGGTGCTCTCGGCACGGCCTGGTCAACTTGGTCAACAAAAGACATCCATCGGTCGTGGATTGTACGCGCAAAATAATGATTCCTCCACTTGACAGTTGGGACCCACCGGAAGGGCCTCTGTATTTCGCGAAAAAACGTTCCCCCCACTGACATGTCGGACCCACCAGCTATATCTTTGCACGCAAGGAAGTGCCTCATTATTACGCACAAAAAAATGAATACCCCCCTGCTAGCTGGGACCCACCATAGTGGGAGGATGACTTGTGGGCCAACAAAGTTGACGGGGACGGAGGGCTTTGTCAACTTAGTCAATATGATCGATTCTAGCTCTAGTGACCGTACGATGTCCATCCAACGGCCGTAGTGCTTCTTCAACCTATGGTCTTCTTGCTACAGCCGCCTAAAGCGGCGCCGGTCGTGCAGCCTGCTCCTGCCTCCCATGGCCGGTTGTGCTGCCGCGGAGGCCTCACCGCAACCTACTATTTCCACCGCTGGACAGGCCCTGTGGCGACGGCAGCCTCACACCGCAGCAGAACCAGTGAACCCTCGTACTCCTCTCCGTGCGGGCTTCCACTGCCGCGTCTTCCTCGGCTCCACGTCGTCCCCTTCCTAGGCCTTGCCGTCGTCCACCGCCGTGGTGCTCTCCGTGCGGCGTGGTCAACGTGGTCAAGGAACGACTTCCATCGGAAGAGTATTGTACATGGAGAGGCTGACAGCTGGGTCCACGGCCACAGCCCAGTTTTTTTGTGATTTGCCAAGTAAGTCGCTTTGTCGGGCCTGTTGGGCTACAAATCTTTCAAGACGAGGAGATCTTTCATTCGTCTGGCCGAGAAAATGGCCCATCAGTAATGAGAAATGGGTTGTACATTTTTAAAACACATCAAACCGGCAATTAGTTTCAAATATCTTTTTTCAATTTCAAGATTTTAAATTACATTAAATTTTATGCGTGGAGAATTTGTTGGATTTTATATTGATATACATATATTTTTAAAATTAGTTTGAATGTGAGTTGAAAATTCAAGATTAAAAACAGTTCGGACCGCACCGAAATATGCAAAATTTCGTATATTTTTTAACCGTGGCCACAATTTGGGCTGTAATGCTAACAAAAAGAATATGGGCTCCAAAAAAACCTTAAGAATTAGCAAATGGGCTGAAAATTATTAGATGTAATGGCAGGTGTGTTATATGCTGTTTTCCACAGATTTGAGGCTTTCCTAAAAAAAGGTTGACGCACAAGCAGTGACTGTAGGATGTCCATCCAACGGCCGTCGTGCTTCTTCAATCTCTCCTCTTCCTGCTCCAGCCGCTCAAACAAGCGCCGGCGGGACTGCCTGCTCCCTCCTCCCCGCGGCCGGCTGTGCTGCCGCGCAGGCCTCACTGCCCCACCGTACTCCCATCGCTGTCCTAGCCATCCCTCTACTCACCCACACCTGCTGTTATTCTCCGGCGACGGCAGACGAACCAGTAAACCCTCGTACAGTCATACTCCACTCCGCGTGGGAAACAACTGCCGAGTCTTCCCTGCCTCCGTGTCGTTCCCTTCCTAGGCCTCGCCGTCGTCCACCACCCTGCTGGTCTCGGCGCGGCCTAGTCAACATGGTCAACGACCGACATGCATCTGAAGTGGACTGTACGTGGAGAGGCCGACAGTTGGGTCCATGGCCGCATGCAAGGAAATGCCTCCTTATTACACGCAAAATAATGATTCCTCCACCTGACATCAGGGACCCACCGAAAGGGCCTCTGTATTTCGCAAAAAAAACGTTACTGCCGCTGACAGCTCGGATCCACCAACTATATCTTCGCACGCAAGGAAGTGCCTCCTTATTACGCACAAAAAAATGAATACTCCCCCTATTAACTGGGACCCAGTATATTGGCAGGCTAACTTGTGGGCCTACTAAGTTGATGGGGACGGAGGGCTTTGTCAACTTAGTCAATATGCACGATTCTAGCTGAAGTGACTGCATGATGTCCATCCAACGGCCGTAGTGCTTCTTCAACCTCTAGTCTTCTTGCTCCAGTGGCCCAAACCAGCGCCGGTCATGCCTCGTGCTCCTGCCTCCCATGGCCGGCTGCGATGCGGCGGAGGCCTCACTGCCCCTACTACTCCCACCGCTGGCCAGTCCATTGCTCTACTCACCCACACCCCCTGTTACTCTGCGGAGACGGCAGCCTCACACCACAGTGAAGCAGTGCCCTCGTACTCCTCTACGCGTGGGCATCCACTGCCGCGTCTTCCCCGGCTCCACGTCATCCCCTTCCTAGGCCTCACCGTCATCCACTGCCCTAGTGCTCTCGGCGCGGCGTGGTCAACGTGGTCAAGGAACGGCTTCCATCGGACGTGGACTGTACATGGAGACGCTGACAACTGGGTCCACGGCCACAGCAAGGAAGTGCCTCCTTATTACGTCCAAAATAATTATTCATCCACCTGACAGCGGGGACCCATCGGACGGGCCACCGTATTTCACCCCCCTGACTGCTGGGACCCACCAGCTACATCTTCACACCCAAGGAAGTGCTTGACAGTCGGGACCCACCTGGTCGAAGCATACGTAGCGTTGTCATTCTGGTCGTGAGCGTGTACGTACATATATACTGGTGGATGTAGAGGCGCGCACATGTCGTAGTAGAGGCGGCTAGGGTGCAAGAAAGAAAATACGGCCACGTATGTGTACATACGGGCGGGGTCTCGAACGCCTACTCGCGCATACGTACGGCGAGGGCTCGTTGACATGGCTGGGTCGGAACGGGGAAACAGCGTCGTCGTCGTGTTCATGGGGAGGCAACGGAATGCGTCGTGTTCATGGGGAGGCAACGGAATGCGTCGTGTTCATCAGGAGGCAACGGAACGCGTGGGAGCCAACCAGCTGGGTCGGAACGGAATGCGTGGTCCTGTTCATCGGGAGGGCTTGGACGGAACAGGTGATGGAAACGAGGCCTGGCGTACCGCACAACGGAGGAAACAGACCTCCTACGTTTGGAACGGAGTCCTATTGATCGGGAGGGGTCTGGCGTACCGCAAAACAGAGGAAACGGACCTCCTACGGCCGAAACGGGGGTCCTGTTCATCAGGAGGGGTGTGGCGTACCGCAAAACGGACGAAACGGACCTCCTACGGTCGAAACGTGGGTCCTGTTCATCGGGAGGGGTGTGGCGTACCGCAAAATGGGACTCCACGGGATACTGTTCATCTCCACCGTCGACCCCCTCCAGCCTCCACGAGCTACTGTTCATCCATCGTCGACCTCCTCCAGCCTCCATCTGTGACTGTTCATCCACGGGCTCCTATTCATCCAGCCACCACCGCGCGCTAGTCCACCGGCTACTGTTCAACTAGCCCTCTCCACGGGCTCCTGTTCAACCACTCCTCCACGGGCTACTATTCATCCTGACCTCCACCGTCTACTATTCATCCAGCCCTCCACGAGGTGGTCCTGTTCATCCAACCCTCCACGGGGTGGTCCTGTTCATCCAGCCCTCCACGGGGTCCTGTTCATCCAGCCCCAACCGGCTCGATCGATCGGGGTCCTATTCATCCAGAGGCAACACCACGGGGTCCTGTTCATCCACC
>NC_041392.1:616278567-616284839 GCF_002162155.2 Triticum dicoccoides
TTGTTCATCCTGAGGCAGCATCAATCGGCTTCAGTTAGCAGCAGTAGCGAAGGAATCACTCGATTGGGTTCAGTTAACAGCCATCGATCGATCGCTCTGGTTCAGTAATGTGTAGCCTGCACTGCAATCGCTCGGGTTCAGTTAGAGCCCAAGGCCTCACTCGAGTTCAGTTAGAGCCAACGCCTCGCACACACGCGTGTACGTGTACGAGAGAAACGCGCATCGCTCGGCCCCCGACCTCCCACCGTAACCGGGAACTCCCCAAAATTTTCCTCGCCCTCGCTTCTACCATGGTTTTTTCCGTCATGGACGGCCTAAAGAATGTCATGCAGCTGCGTATCCGGCCCTCCCAGGATGAAAAGCCCATTTTCTGTCATGATTTTTTGTCATAGAAGTAGGAGCCCACCACATCTATGATGATACCGGGTTTTGTCACAATTATCGTCATAGAAGTGTCATATGTATGATAGAATTTTTTTTCGTTCGGCCCAAATGTCACAGATGTGTCTTTTTTTGTAGTGTCCAAGGAGATCAAGAAAGTGAAGCTCAACCCAGAAGACCACATGTCAGGACTGGTTTTCCAATAAAACATTTATTGAAAAACTGACCATTATATCAGACCAGTATAGAAGAATCCTCCTTACTGGTAGACAAATCCTTGATATAGAAATCCAGAAGTACTAAATATTATACAAGGTTGAGCTGAGGTTGGTCAACAATTTATTACAAGCACGCCGATATTATACGTAAAGGCGGATATGACACAAAGGGTATGGTGGCATAACTACTGACTCGTAAAAAAGTGGTGGTGGATATGTCACAGTGAAGCGGGTGACATGACTCCACAATCTTACAGCTCATCAAGCACCGGAGTGAGGCTCGATGATTTTATAAGGGTAGCGGAAGCGTATACAATACAAGTGACCAACTCCAGGATCCCACGGGACTGACTGGGACTCCTCTAGGCGTCAGACTCGCTATCGTACTCTTCATCCATAAGATCGCCTTCGTCAACATCTGGCCAAATCAACAAGCCAGGTGAGTACTTTGAATGTACTCACAAGACAGTTTGGACATAAGATATAACAAATGCAATCATGATGCACATGAGCAGACTATGCACACTCAGATAATAAATTTGTACTACATGTTAAATAAAAAGGAAGTCAGGCGGTAGTCCTCCCGAAATCCCAACAAAATAGTTGAAGACCGATCGGGTGTCTGGAGCGACGCCTCGAAAGGTAAAATAACTTAACATGCCGCAGTCGGGCGTCAGGGCGACACCACATAAAGGGCTTATATTGAAACGTAAATGACAGTATGTGCCACAGTCGGATGTCTAAGCGACATCTCGAAAAGGGCTTATAATGAAAGTAAATAACAAGGATGCCGCAGTCGGACGTCTGAGCGACATCACATAAAGGGCTTATATCAAAAGTAAATAACAAGAATGCCACAGTCGGACGTCTAAGCGAGATCACATAAAGGGCTTATATCAAAATAAATAACAAGAATGCCACAGTCGGACGTCTAAGCGACATCACATAAAGGGCTTATATCAAAGTAAATAATAAGAATGCCACAGTCGGACGTCTAAGAGATGTCACATAAAGGGCTTATATCAAAATAAATAACAAGAATGCCACAGTCGGACGTCTAAGCGACATCACATAAAGGGCTTATATCAAAGTAAATAACAAGAATGCCATAGTCGGACGTCAGAGAGACATCACATAAAGGGCTTATATCTCATCATTCGAATTCAAGTAGCTCATGAAGGTAACATCATTCGACGGAATACTCGGTACATGATAATAAACTTGTTAGTCCATCCAGAGGAATAACATTCGGCCTGGTTTACCACCCTCAGTTTCATGCTTATTCTCTGGAGACTGTCACTGAGACTGACACTGAGACTGATACTGAGATTGACACTAATATGTTGACCAAAGTCCTTGACCATCGACATGGTTACTCGGATGGTTTTGACTCTGCAGATTTTGTACTCTTTAACCACAGCCAACAGATTTTAGTAGTCACAAATGACTAGTTCCGCTTACGGTATTTTAGGAGAAACACATCTAACCAGTACACACCCATTCCACATTCCGCTGCCAGGAATCACCCTAGGCAACATTCAAGAAAAACTCTAAGATGGGGAGGCTACAACCTCGAATAGCATGGGATCAAATTTATATCGTGCGCTCTAAGGGGTGCCCCCCTCTCGGTCCCAACCGGAAACACCCATGCCCCCTGACCGGATGACGGGCTTTAATCCAGGGCCATGGAACCCTCATCACGGCCCCTCTATTTGGTGTGTACAAGGAAAGAGGTTTGCAACTTACTAAATTGTATTCTATGCAGAAAACATGTGGTAGCACGGAAGGGGACGAACGGGAACAAGACTTGATCCACGTTAATACTGGAGTTAAACAGTTGATATAAAACTGGCATGTTTCAACAATACCAGCTTGCAACCTATCATGCCACCAAATGATCAGGTTAGCTCACCATCATATGAACACATCGAATTTCGAAGCTCACTTGCAGCTTGCTTGCATGAAATATAACATTCACAAATGCTTATATAAACATGTCATGAGAAAAACACTTAAGCAATAATGAAAAACACTCATCATATCAAAGGTTCAAACATGCTTGCCTGGTTCAGAGTAGTCGGAGTCTAGCTCGGTGAAGTTTGCGGCTCCGTCACCCCCTTTGGTATATACGTTATAAAAGAAATCGGATACTAACGTAAACACTGTGAGTGTATAAAAATTGTTCCAAATATTTTTCAAATAAATATGGTAAAAAAACTAGATAGAAAAATAAAGATGACAGAAAAAGAATCAACTCAAAATCATTTTCTGTTTAAAAGTTATTAAGGTTTTAGTCCGGGGACTAATTTGTGATGAAACAGAAACTTTCCAGGGGCTAGTTTAAAAAAAATAGAAAACGTTTCGGTTGGAAAAATGCCAACCCAAAGGGAAAACGTACTTTGCCCGAAGGCGCTTTCAGAAAACATTTCGGATAAAAGAGGAGAGGCTGACGAGGGGTCCCGCATGTCAGGTTTAAAATCATACCGCCGGCTGAAGCAAACGATGATCACCGGCAACGATCGACGGTGATCCAGAGGAGGGCAAGGGTATGGTTGCACTCACGGGACAATTCCACATCAGTGGGTGGTGGATTTGGTCGTCGGCGAGCACCACGCCGACGGCGGCTTCCACTCCGGCGGACGGTTGTTCGATCGAGGATGGATCCCTCCGAAGAGAGCTGCAAACGCCAAATTGAAGCGCGGGATAGGGGAGTGGGTGCACTAGGAGGTTCCTCCCCAAGTTTGAGCTAGAGCTATGCAAGGAATCGAGTGAATCGAGCTGGCTACCAGAGCGGGTCGTGGCGGCCAGAGTTGGGGAAGAAGGCCTCCTCGAGGTCCTTCTAGCGGCTGGGCGCGGCTCTGGTGAGGTGGAGGAGTGGTGCTTCATCGAAGGCGAGCTCGGGGCCTCTATTTATAGCCGGCACAAGGCGGTTGCCGAGAATGGGATCACTCTGGCGGGCGATTACGGCGAGGCAGTGGTCGTGCTGGAGGTTTAGGTGCCTAGGCACCTTCGGATTGGTTCACTGGTTCCATTCAACAGCTAAGCTTGACCGGATTTGGCCTGCTCCCGTGGCCTCGACGGAACGGAGCTCATGGGCTCGTCAGCGGCAGAGAGCGTTCTACAGCACGCACAAGGAAGAGGATGGCCACGCTGAGGCTCCTGGTGGTGTGGGCGGTGCTGGACAGCGTTGTACTGCAGGGCTGGCCCCTGCTGGTTGCCACGGCGGTTCTGCCACCGCGGAAGACGCCGGAGTTTACGTGACACGTCGCCACCGACGCTGGCGACCGGCCAAACAACCATGCGGCGCATTGGATAAGAAGAAGGAGCAGTGAGCAATGATCCAAGGTAGCTACTGGCGAGATTGACGAAGAGCCCTGACGAAAACGACACTAAGAACTGAACCCAACACTGAACTTCTAAAACTTGACAGGAACAGTGCATGCCACCTGTTCGACGAAAAGATTTGTGCACGTGGAAAATTTTCCTAGAGCTGAAACTTGGTGAAGTGATCTCTTGATGCATCTGGAGACTACCTGAATTATCTCAGAATTTTTGGAAAGGAAAAAGAATTAAATTCACCAAAATGGCAAATCTGGTCCAAACTTGCAGCAAGCAAATTTTGAAAAATTTGTGATGTGGACTAGCAGATCTTGATGGATCTAGGTTGAGGACACTAAGGACTAGCCAAAGGAATTTATTTGGAACCAAAACTCAAAGGAAATCTAGTAGTTCCTTTGTAAATCACTAAGGTCCAAATAAATGGCAGAAAAAGATTTTGAGTTTAAAATAAATAGAATTAAAATCTAGGGGAAGTTGAACTTTGTTGGACTTGATGCTTGACTTGACCCAAAGTGGGGAGGTGGGTTTTGGAAGAAAGTTTTCAACATAGGTCATGGCAAGAGAGTAATTTTTGAATGGGGAAGAATAAAATTCATAATTTATAGGAATTCTTTTTAATAAAAAGGAATTGTAAAAACCTTCCAAAAATTATTTGTGTTGAGCCAACACAAGATGACAAATCTTCAAGACCAAAAATCAATATTGTGAAGATCTCATGAAATATTTGTCATAAAAAGATTTGAGAAGATGAGCCCCTTTTTAAAAAAAATTGAAGTGACCTTCTTTAAATCAAATAAAGAAGTTGATAGAAATCAAAACCAAAACTTTGGGGTGTTACACCCCAACTGCAGGAAGTACGTCGTCGTAGGTGCCCGCCTCGACGGCAAATAGGAAGGCGAGCTCATCGACTTCCTCCGTGAGAATCGGGATATCTTCGCATGGACCCCTAATTAAGGACATGCCGTGTATCCCAAGAAGTACGCCGAGCACAAACTTCACGTTCGCAAGGACGCCAAGTCTGTCCGTCAACCCCTACGACGATTTTCCGAAGAAAAGAGAAGAACCATTGGTGAAGACGTCGCCATGCTTTTGGCGGTCGGCTTCATAATGGAAGTGTTTCACACCGAGTGGCTGGCCAATCCAGTCCTCGTCCTGAAGAAGAACAAGACCTGGTGCATGTGTATAGACTACACCAGCCTCAACAAGGCATGTCCCAAGGATCCGTTCGCCCTCCCGTGGATCGACCAAGTCATCGACTCAACCGTCGGGTGCAAGCTCCTGTCCTTCCTGGACGCTTAGTCCAGCTACCACCAGATCAAGCTGGACCCGGCCGACGCCCTGAAGACATCCTTCATCACGTCCTTTGGGGCGTATTGCTACATCACCATGTCGTTCGGCTTGAAGGATGCCAGTGCCACCTTCCAGCGCTGCATGCAGAAATGCCTGCTGCCGCCACTCGGCCGCAATATCCATGTGTACATGGACAACATCGTGGTGAAGACCAAGTAGCACCTCACGCACCTCGACGATTTGAACGAAACATTCGCCAACCTCCGCGAATACAAGGTCAAGCTCAACCCGGAAAAATGCGTCTTCGGCGTCCCGGCCGGAAAGCTACTCGGCTTCCTCGTCTCGGAACGCGGAATTGAGGCGAACCCGGAGAAAATCAAGGGCATCGAGCGCATGCGCAAGCCTGCTCCGCTGCGCGATGTCCAGAAGTTCACCGGATCACTACTAGGGAAAACCTTATACATAGAAATTTAGCAGTAGCGCGTGTCAAAAATGGGCGCTAGTGCTAAATAGCAGTAGCGTGCGTGCGGAAACCGCGCTATAGATACAACAGTAGCAGTAGCGTGTGCACATGAAAAAACGCTACCACTAATATTCCCATTGCTAAAACTGTAGGCTACGCATTGCAGTAGCGGTCTTGGGAGAACCGCGCTACCGCTAGGACATAAGTAGCAGCGCGTTTCGCGTGGAGAGCGCTACTGCTAATTGAAATAAAATAAAATAAAAAACAAATGGAAAAGTAAATGAAAAAGAAAGAAATAGAAAAAGGAGAAAGGAAAAATAAAATGTAGAGGAAAATAAATGAAAAAGCGAAAAAAGGAGAAAGGCGTAGCAGTAGCATCTGTTCGTAGGAGGCGCTATAGCTAACATAGTTGCAGCGCGTTTCCTAGACCCCCGCTGTAGAAACCAAAAAGGAAATAAGAAATATGAAGGAAATTACATAGCTATAGCAGTAGCGCGTTTCGTGAAAATCGCTATAGCTAACTTAGCTATAGCGCGTTTCGTGCAAAGCGCTACCGCTAAGTTTGACTTAACCAAAAAACC
>NC_041392.1:616285427-616351080 GCF_002162155.2 Triticum dicoccoides
CTTCGCCCCACTTCGCTGCTGTCTCCTGCCGACGTCGACGCCCCCGGAGCCACCAGAACCGCACGCCATCGATGCCACCGGAGTCGCCCCCAACGCCACCGGAGCCGCGCGGCCTCATCAATGCCACCGGAGCCGCAGTCGACGCCACTGGATCCTCCCTTGCCACAACTGCCTTCCTCGCCGTCACCAGAGACGCCCCTGCCTCCCTCGCAAACACTGCCTCCCGCGCCACCACCAGAGCCATCCTCTGTAAACCCCCACCCCTCCTCTCTCTCTCTAAATTAGTTAGGTTAATTTAGTTAGGAAAAGAATTTAGATAGGGCTTTGACAGAGACGCCCCTGACTCCCTCGCCACATCTGCCTCCCTCGCCGTAGGAAAAAATTGTATATGCTTAACTAGGGCTTTGATAGAGACGCCCCTGCCTTCCTCGCCACATCTTCCTCCATCTATATTTGGTCTTTGAATTGAGTTTCAGAGAGCATGAGATTTGTCTAGATTTTCTTGAAGTGTCAAACACTAGGAGATACAAATTTGAAGTGGTCATGATATATTAAAAATCCTCAATTGTGTTTGCTCATTGATCATAATCGACATTGAAGTGGTTTGATTGTGCCCAAGTGGCCTTTTGTTGTTTCCAGGGAATGAAGCCGAGTGGCCTATGTTTTGCCGTAATGTTGATTCATTTCCGTTCCGGCAAAATTCAGGTTCTCGATTTGTCCACTTTTTAGCAAAGGTCATGCCAAAATTTTCCGTGAATTTCGGCATGACTTGTGCTACAAACTAGGACATATCGAGTGCCCGGGATTTGCCGCACCAGGAAGGAGTCAATGTTCCTGCAAAACAATAGGCCTTTTTTATGTCATTATTCATTTTATTAGGTCTAGAATTAATTGACTAGATTTAATCTTAGGAAACATGGCTAGCAACGATGAAGGACAGAGTTCTGGTGATTGCGACGACGTTTACCGGGCGGTAGACGAATTTTTGAGCATTGCCGATGAGACTGAGATCGGCGCTGAGACTGAGACCGGTGCTGAGACAGAGACCGGCGCTGAGACTCAGACCGGCATCGAGACCGGCGCTGAGACTAAGACCAGTGCTGCCTCGACGAGCAGAGCTGGTGTAGAACCGTAAGCAAAGAGGCAACGGCCTCCTAACAAACTCAGGACTACTAGACTGGTGGTCACGGAGGTGGACAATGGCAATTTTGAGCCAAAGGCGCCCGAGGAAGTGCGTAGATGCTACGGCAATCAAATAGGCTGCATCGTACAGACTACCGCCACCATCAACGATGAGAAACTACAGAAGATAGAAAAATGAGGAGCTCCCTCCTAAAGAAGTTTCACCGGATATTCTTGTCTCCGGGCCAGAATGAGAAGGATTATGAAGATCCAGATGAGGACCCGGCAATGAAAAAGGTAAACAAACATGCCATGACCAAGTTTAGCGACGCGTTGGCCGCCTGGAAAAATCGAGTGAAAGCAAAGGTCATCGACAAGTAGGAACCCTACCCCGAGATTGTAAAGGATAATCCGACAATCACGGAAGAGTAGTTTCAAATATTCAAGGAGGCTTGTGAGGCCGAAGCTGCCAAAAAAAGTCTAAGTAGATGAAGGGGCTTCAAGAGAGGAACATTGGGAGCCACCACTTCGGAAGCTGTGGTTACGGCGGAAAGAGGTCCAAATGGGCCAAGGAGGACGTGGAATCCGCGAGTCCGGGTATCCCAGACCCCTTGGCGGATTTCACCGTCCCGCGGGAGCGTGACGTCCTTAGGGCCCGGCACCGTTGGGACCCAGTGAAGAAGGTTTACGAGACAAAACCGGTCATTACGGAGTTCATGAGACTGCTAGTAATTTTAGTTTTTGATCAATTCGACTGCACACGTTAGTCATATTTGTAAATGATCCTTGTGCCTTTTGCAGAGAGAGTAGCACCGGATTGCGGCCGAAAGCGACTCGCCGTCTGAGGCATTGGCGAGGCCCAAGTGGGACACTCCATTCAACCGGGCATTGAACATATTGAAACGACAACCGGTGGATACTCGATCGTCGTATGGACGAGTGCACGGTGTCGGAGACGGCGCCACATGGAAGAAGTACTACCGTGAGACCATGGAGGAGAGAAAGGAAAGACGGAGGTTAACTGAAGAAAACATCGACAAGAAGATTGAGATTGCGGTTGAGAAGAAATCATCTCAGACAGCCGCAACAGCGGTAGCTGCCGCAAAACAGGTGGTTGCAGACTTGTCTACTTCCTTGGTGACGGGCGTTTTCACTTGGACAAGGCAAAATCCAGAAAAAAATGCAGAGGACTTTCCCCTTGCTGACTTCTTGGGGAGCAGCTCGACTAGCGTCGCACCAGCACCGGCTCCCGCACCGGACGTGCTCGGTGGTGCTTCGTCTTTGGCTGAGATCGACGCCCTCACGGTATCTGTCACACCGGCCCCCTTCAATATAAATGTATAATCTCCCCTTTTCATTGCCTTTCGGATGTCTCACGTCGCAGACTTTTCTTTGTAGGCCGACGAAACCCCGTGCACCATACTGTACACCATCGGCGACCAGAAGGTGGACGTGGGGAAGGCGACGATAATGGAGCCGAAGGAACCATTGTTCCACTGTCGGCCGATCCCCCTGAACGTCTTCAAGGTTTCCGTGGCCAGTGTCAAACCGGGCCACGAGAATTTGCCTCCTCCAATACTAGTGGGGGATGACGACGAGACACCGTGGTGGCTTGGTGATTGTTGCAATGGGTGGGTCCTGTTGTGGCCAAAGAGTCTACTTCGTCTGGAGGCGGCCGGGAGCACACCCACGAGCATGCAGCCTCAGCAAGGTATGAACATCAACACCCCACCAACCCAATTAGCATCGGGTGTCGGGTTGGGTGAAAGCGGACGGAGTAAGGAGGAGGCTCCATTAGTCGCTGATGATGTTGCCATGGATGAGGATGAGGACGACGATGGCGCTGAAAAGTATGTCTATACTAGCGCCTCTTCAGGGTTTGAGCGTCATGAGTCGGTGCCTGAATTACCGTCTCAACGTATTATGGACGACTGTCGGTGTCAAAACCGGTGGATCTCGAGTAGGGGGTCCCGAACTGTGCGTCTAGGTCGGATGGTAACAGAAGGCAGGGGACACGATGTTTTACCCAGGTTTGGGCCCTCTTGATGGAGGTAAAACCCTACGTCCTGCTTGATTAATATTGATGATATGGGTAGTACAAGAGTGGATCTACCACGAGATCGGAGAGGCTAAACCCTAGAAGCTAGCCTATGGTATGATTGTATGTTTTTGTTGTTGTCCTACGGACTAAAACCCTTCGGTTTATATAGACACCGGAGAGGGTTAGGGTTACACAAGGTCGGTTACAAAGGACGAGATATCCGTATCCGTATTTCCTAGCTTGCCTTCCACGCCAAGTAGAGTCCTATCCAGACACGAGGCAAAGTCTCCAATCTTGTATCTTCATTGTCTAACAGTCCGGCCAATGGAGACAATCCGGCTGTCCGGAGACCCCCTAATCTAGGACTCCCTCAGTAGCCCCTGAACCAGGCTTCAATGACGATGAGTCTGGCACGCAGTATTGTCTTCGGCATTGCAAGGCGGGTTCCTTCTCCGAATACATCACAGAAGAATTTGAATACGAGGATAGTGTCCGACCCTGCAAAATAAGTTCCACATACCACTGTAGAGAGAATAATATTTGCGCAGATCTAATTTGCTGGCTTGTTTTGGCAGCATGAAGTTATGTGATGGCCCGGTGATTATTCGAACCGTTTTTCTTCAACCAGCTCCACACATAACGCGAGGCGGTTTCTTGACACGTCTTGTCAAAGCAGAGATCGTGTTCCCCCAATTACGGGATTCTCATTAATACGGTCGTGGGTAACCCAACCGTGTCTAGGACTCCTAGATTATAGGCAAGTCCCAAACGGCTACGGAGAGGACGCTTGATATTCATCCTCTTTATAAAGGGACAAGGTTTTCGCTTTTTCCCTCTCGTGCTCAATCGAACCCCTCCCCCGCCTCGAGTTCTAACACCCTAAGCCCAGGTCAGGTGCTCCAGATCTTCAATCATGTACGGATCCAGCCTTCAAGGCCGATGGATGCCCTCCTCCGTTACGGAAGAGGATATCAAGAAGTTGAGGGAGGCCAGATACCTGACCGCCGTGGTTTCGCATCGGCTGCCTGCTCGAGGCCAGGTCGTCCCTACTCCCGAACCCAACGAGAACGTCGTGTTCGTCTCCCACTTCCTCTGAGGCCTAGGCCTCACTCTGGATCCCTTTGTCAGGGGTTTGATGTTATATTACGGGCTAGATTTCCACGATCTAGCTCCGGACTCCTTTCTCCACATCTCGACATTTATTATCATGTGTGAGGCCTTCCTCCGCATTACCCCTCAGTTCATCCTGTGGCTCAAGATCTTTGAAGTGAAGTCGAAGATGATCGAGGGGCAACATGCAGCGTGCAGAGGCGCATCAATAGGCAAGATGGCAGGAGCTCCATGGCCAAAAGGTTCCTTTCCAGAGGTGACCGAATTATGGCAACGGGATTGGTTTTACGTCACGGCTCCCAGAAGTGCCAAGTGGGCGGCTGCCCTCGCCTTCCGCTCGGGCCCCCCACTACAACTAATGTCATGGATTAGCAGAGGTCTGAGCTAGTGTCCAGCCAAGGATGTGCCTATACTGCAAAGCCGCATTCAAGATCTCTTGGAGGGAGATTTTAATTTGGTTGTGGTAATGCAAGTTATGTTGGTTCGTCAAGTCCAGCCTTGCAAACGTCGGCCCCTTCGCTTGTGGGAGTTCAACCCAGAAGGACCGCGTTCCATTCAATGTTTCCTCGGCCTGACGCACGAGGAGATGTACAAGTCATTCTTCGGACCTCAAATAGAGTATCCAGATACTACCGAGGACGTGGGCCTGAGCAGTAACCGCGCCACCGAACAAGTAAGAAATCCTCTAGCCGAACACACCGTCTTTTATTCATCATGAAGTTATTTCTGAGAGTTCTCTCTTTGACCAGGACTGGCTAACAAAGGCGAAGATGATTCGGCGTTTGGCCCCCCTCCCTGAAGGTTTGGAAAATCCGGTATTGGAAAAGATGCTCGAGCTCGCACCTTGCCCGGAGCCCTCGAAGGAAGATACAGGGGGAAATAATACGGGAAGACGTGGGCCCCCATTGCTGCCAGTTCCAACCGAGGGAATGAGCACCTCCATGAAGGAGGATAACCGGGGGAGGAAAAGGACTGCTTCTGATGATCCGGAGGCCGAGGCCTCCAAATGGGATAAGAAGTCTCCAACAGAGGGTCCTGCCTCGGGGGGTTCTCTTGCCGCACAAAGTCCGTGGGGGGATCAGCCCTCCAACGAGTCGTAAGTGATCCAAAAAATACTTTAATAGTGAAGGTATACTATCTTTCTTCTGAGAAAATGACCGCCGCATATATCTTGTAGTTTGGGCCTTAGCCCCTCTCAGCTGAGCTCGTCTTCGGGGGATCTTCTTCTGGAGATGATGGAGAGCGAAACGCCTCCCCCGGACTCCTCCGCTCAAGAAGCTCGATGTCGGCGTCTCTGGATCCGGTGAGACCAGAAGATAATCCCATAGACCCCCGAAGTCCCCAGCGTCCGGCTCTCGAAGAGAGCAAACAAAAGAGTCCGGCACCGTCAGGTATGCGTTCGGACGTTTTGACGGAACTGGTGGGGCGAGCGGCCATCTCAGAAGAACACCGTACGCTGATGGGTACGGTGATGGAGAGAATTTCGTCCGCCGACAGCAGATTACATGAAGCCTTTATGAGTCTACTGACAGGCTTTGAGGTACGTGAGATAATATGTGATAGTATCACACATGTTAGGTGTGCCCTGTGTAGATCGTAGCCCCTGAGACTCTGGTTGTCGTCGAGAACGGCGGCGAACAGAGGATCATAGTCCCAGGCAATAACCAGACTACCTTTATGTGCAGGTGGAAGCTCCGGTGGCTAGCCAGACTAGTGAGTTTGCCGAATTAAAACGGCAACTGGATGCGGCAGACACCGACATCGAGCTTGTTAACAAGAGGCTTGACGAGGCACAGGGTAAGTGTTATTTTCTGGTGAATGCCACGTAGTAAGAGCAGCATGATGCCAGTATCTTTAATATGTTGTGACTGCAGATGGAGCTGCCACCGTGTTAACCTTGCGGGCAGAACATGCCCGAGCCAAGGAACAAGCTAGGATTAGTAATGCGGTTGCTTTGAAGGCGGCCGAAGAGTTGAAAGCCGAGAAGGCCGCACATTGCGAGAGCAAAGAGAAGTTGGCCAAGACGGCCATAGAGTTAAAAGACACTGCCGACCGTTGCCGGCTCCTTGAGAAAGAAACCGAGCGAAGGCAACGGACCTTGAGAAGGCCACGATGGCGGACAAAGACACGCGCTCTGCTATGAGAGCGAAGAAGGAGGAGCTGAGGGAAGCCGGGGATATTGCGGCTGGGAAGCCCTTCATGCTACAGAGGAAGTTTGGAGATCCACGATATGCCCCTCTGGATCGGATGTGGAGTTCGGCAGATGCATATATGGACTTGGCGGCGAGCGCTGCCGATGCGGCCAAGTACTTCCAAGGTCAAACAGATCGTGAGGTGGACAAGTTGTTCTGGTCGCAATTCAATGTTCCAGAGTGTCCGCTTCCATTGACTAATCAGCTAGCCGAATGGTCCGAACTAAATAGGTTGTCCGGACTCACCATGAGGTCTGTCGTGGACTCGCCATGAGGTCTGTCATGGATCAGCTATGGGGCGAACTAAATAGGTTGTCCGGATTCGCCAAAGCCAAACAACTATTTCAGCTTAGTGCAGTAGTTCCTAGGTGCGGTGCCGCGCATTAATGCGATGAAGAGGTCGGCGTGCATAGAAGGCTCGTGGATGGCCCTTGCCCGTGTTAAAGCATACTGGGTGGAGATGGATGCTACCACTGTTGCGGCGCAGGGTTCGACCATAGGCCGAGTGGCTGCCGAGCACTATTTCGAGGAGGTTCTCGAGGGTGCTCGTTTGATAGAGGCCCAGTGCTCGAAGAATATTATGTTTGAGTGATATGTGTACCCATTGTAAACACAATGTTTTTACGAAATTTTATAAGGCTGTGTTTATCCTTTTGCCTGAAAGTAATATGATGCCTCTTGTGCGGCCATTTATGTATACATGTGTATAACCTGAAAGATTGCAGTCGCCGGCTTCAGCCCCCACGCATATAATGCGGAGGTGCTCGCAAAAAACGCGTGTTCACACTTAACCCAACGTCTTGGTCCTATTAAGGAGGTGATAGTGCAGCGAACGAAGCAACCGGACTATAATGCTTTAACACTTTCACTTAGCCATAGGAGTTTGACAGTGGGGCTACTAGATAGCCCCTGGTGGCTCTGCACTCTCCCGATCTCGGGGTGCGTACATGCCTGGCCGAAAAACAGCCCTTCGTTAAAGCAGAGGAATTCTAACATTCCGATAGGTCATCAAGTGGTTGACCAGTCTCACGCTATATCATGACAGTCAGTTTTCGGCTTTCTCTACTGAGGTGCTCGTCCGGATGAACCATGGCACAATCCCAGTAGTTCTCCTGGTGCTGCCTAAGCCGATAAAGCAGAACGTAAGGCACCAAAACACAGGAGCCGGGCAAACCCAACATTTGACCAAATACAATGATTCGGAGCTGATGCATATAAGGCCAAACTCGCGACGCCAAACACTTCTTAAGGTATTCGGTCTTTATGGTATAAACCGGGCCTAAATAGTGCCCTTTGTAAGAATCCCCTTGTATCCAGGTACGTGCATTATTCTGACGTGGCCACATGCCAAGACATCAGCATCCTTCTCAATTGTGCTGAGAATTTGGTGGATGTGTATCAACAAGAGACAGTAAAAGAGGTTTACGTAGGGTCTTAATCTAAAAATAATCCTTGGAGCGGGTCCCTGCTGCACGTCTGCGCCTGTGTCTCTGTTGTGCTGTATCCTAGATGGGTGTAGCGCGATGGTTATCTGTAAAAGAGAGGAACTTAGGTGAAAAAGTTGTCGTGTAAAAAGTTGGTTTTTTAAAGAAACCATGTATAACTAGAAATGAGTAGAAATTGCCACTTGTCTGCGCGCGTTCAACCCCTTGTATTTGTAATAGGGGTGTGGCCATCAATCCAGTACAAATTACATATAGCAGCGTCGGGCTCGTCTAACCGTGTTCGTGGTCTTGACGACCTATCAAATGCTTTAGTTGGTGACGCCGTTTTTAGTGTGCGGCTGCCAAGGCAGTCGCATTCTCTTCGGCGCGCAAAGATCGCTTAATACTTCCGTTCACTATAATGATGCCACGTGGACTGGGCATCTTGAGTGTGAGGGAAACATAATGCGGTATTGCATTAAAGCGAGCAAAAGCTTCGCCTCCAAGTAGTGCTTGATAATCGCATTTGAACAGAGCAATGTGGAAGGTTAAATGTTCGCTACGGGAGTTATCGGGGAAGACGAATATAACCTTTAGTAGCAGGGAGCCCGCGCAGCGAGTCCCTGGGCCTGGCGTTACTCCTTTAAAGGTAGTGTTGCTATGGAAAATTTTCGTTGGGTCTATCCCCATTTCGCGGATTGTATCCTGGTATATCAGGTTTAAACTGCTACCACCATCCATCAGGACTCGTGCAAAGTGGTATCCGTCAATTAATGGGTCGAATACCAGGGGAGCCCATCCTGCCCGCCGGATACTTGCTGAGTAATCACGATGGTCGAAAGTGACCGGTTGAGACGACCAGTGGCAGGGTTTCGTGGTGATAGGCCCTTGGGCATATTTATCTGGGAGGGCCGCTTTGCTTCCCTTGATCACGTGTAATACGTTGACTGTTTTGACTTCTGATGGGAACTTTTTTTGTTCCCAAGTGTCTTGCTTGAGAGGCTCATCCTCATCTTCGCTTGGTGTATCCTCCCCCTTGTGTATGGTGTTGAGCTTGCCGGACTGCTTCAAGACCCAATATTCTCTGTGGGAATGATTAGCGGGTTTACCAGGGGTGCTATGGATCTGACATACTTGGTCTAGAATTTTGTTCAGGCTGGACAGTTCATCTCTAGCGCCTTTAAAGGGCGGCTTTTGCTGACCTGGCCGAGAGCTTCGGAATCCGGCGTGTACCGCCGTGCTCTTCGGGCTGTTTTCTTTATTCCGACGCTTATTATTTTTGCTGCGTCAGGATTTCCCGTTTTCATCTCTAACTTCGGATGTGCTTGGGTCACTGGTGCTGCATCTGGCTAGCCAGCTGTCCTCACCCGCGCAAAAGCCGGTCATGAGGCTTGTTAATGCTGCCATTGTTCTTGGCTTTTCTTGGCCGAGGTGTCTGGAAAGCCATTCGTCGCGGATGCTATGCTTAAAAGCTGCCAAGGCTTCGGCGTCCAGGCAGTCAACTATTTGGTTCTTCTTAATAAGAAACCTGTTCCAAAGCTTTCGGGCTGACTCTCCGGGCTGTTGAGTTATATGACTCAAATCGTCCGCATCCGCGGATCGGACATAAGTCCCTTGAAAATTTGCCCGAAAAGTGTCTTCAAGCTCTTCCCAGCTTCCAATGGAGTTTTCGTGGAGGCTTTTAAGCCAGTGCCGAGCTGGCCCTTTGAGCTTGAGGGGTAAGTACTTGATAGCGTGGAGATCATCTCCTCGAGCCATATGGATATGGAGGATGTAGTCCTCAATCCAGACCCCAGGGTGTGTTGTTCCATCGTATGCTTCTATGTTTACGGGTTTGAATCCCTCTGGGAATTCATGGTCCAGCACCTCATTGGTGAAATATAGGGGGTGTGCGGCACCCCTGTATCTGGGTGTACCGCGTTGTTCTGATGTTTGTTGTGTTACATCATATGCTGGGGCGCGCTAGCGTGGTCCATAGATGGATCTGGTTGCGCCGTCCTTTTGGTGCGAGCCCTCGTGTGGATCGCTTATTGGCTTGTGAGTTGAGTTGCTTGCCGCTCCATGTTGGCCGTGAGGTCGTCTATCCGGCCAGGTGGCTGTTTTGATCAACTCGCGGTGGCAACAAGCCTTTGACGGGCTTTCTGCTGCTCCGGGTGCCTGTCCGGCGTTATGTCATCCGGACTATTATCTTTGACAGAATTGGTTTGTTCGGTTTGATTCTCCGTATTGTCGTGGTATGGCAGTGGTTCGCCCTGCTCCAACGCTGGGTCTGTATGATCATTATTTCTGCCGAGGCAGGATTTGGGGCGGCACTTACGCCGCCGCTTTGACTGCTTCTTGAGGGGACAAGCCTTCATTGCGTCCTTCCGTTCCTCGTCGTCGTCTTCTTTTGGTGTGTCCACCATGTATACGTCATATGATGAGGTGGACGTCTAGTGCCCTATGGGTGGTTGTTCCTCTTCGCCTCCCGCATCGTCATCCATACCGTCGATGTTTTTGGAGTCGAAGTCGAGCATGTCGGTTAAGTCATCGACAGTGGCTACCAGGTGGGTGGTGGGTGGGCCTCGAATTTGTTCGTCGTCCGCATCCCAATCCTGCCGGACATAGTTTGGCCAGGATTCTCCTAACAAGGAGAGAGAACTTAATGAGTTCAGTATGTCGCCAAAGGGCGACTGCTGAAAAATATCCACGGAGGTAAACTCCATGATCGGTGCCCAATCGGATTCGATAGGAACGGGCGCAAGCGGTTTGGAGTCCGTGGCCGGAGAAGGATCCGGCAGTTTAACAACACAACTCTCATGCAAGGCAAGGTCGATGTTCAACTCGATCGCCGCTGAGGTTAAGGCCTCCATGGCGGGGTCCATCCACCCGTCCGCGGAAGGCGCGACTGGCTCCGAATTGAGGGTCGGAGCGGCTGCTGGTGCGATCTCCTTAACAATGTCCAATGGGAGAGCTAAGTGATGCTCATCGTGACCGCATAGCGCACAAGGCAGAGGCTCGAATCCATCGAAGATCAAATCTCCACGGATATTGGCCGTGTAGTTTAAGCTTCCAAACCTGACCAGGTGGCCAGGGGCGTAACTTTCCATCTGCTCCAGATGGACAAGCGAATTGGCCCGTAGTGCAAAGCCGCTGAGCACGAAGATCTGTCCGGGGAGAAAAGTCTCACCCTGGACTGCATCGCTATCGATGATAGTAGGAGCCATCAAGCCTAACGGCGACGACACAGAGGAACTCTCAATGAAAGCACGAATGTCAGTGTCAAAACCGGCGGATCTCGGGTAGGGGGTCCCGAACTGTTCGTCTTGGCCGGATGGTAACAGGAGGCAGGGGACACGATGTTTTACCCAGGTTCGGGCCCTCTTGATGGAGGTAAAACCCTACGTCCTACTTGATTAATATTGATGATATGGGTAGTACAAGAGTAGATCTACCACGAGATCGGAGAGACTAACCCCTAGAAGCTAGCCTATGGTATGATTGTATGTTGTCGTTGTTGTCCTATGGACTAAAATCCTTCGGTTTATATAGACACCGGAGAGGGTTAGGGTTACACAAGGTCGGTTACAAAGGAGGAGATATCCATATCCATATTGCCTAGCTTGCCTTCCACGCCAAGTAGAGTCCTATCCGGACACAAGACGAAGTCTTCAATCTTGTATCTTCATAGTCTAACAGTCTGGCCAATGGAGACAGTCCGGTTGTCCGGAGACCCCCTAATCCAGGACTCCCTCAATGACCTTCCGGTAGTAAAGAAGTCTAGGAAGAGAGCGAGGAAAGGAAAAAAAGTTGATTCTATGATCCAGCCGCCTCAGCAGCCTCGGCTTCAGGACCGTATAGATATCCCCGAAGCGGATAAATGGCATATCTTCGGTCAACCAATCCTACCTGCAACAGCGCTACGGGTCAGATTTGGCGATCTAAGGAGACTTCATGACGATGTGCTGCAGGTAGAGAAAGGCATCATTGCCTCGAAAGATCCAGGATACCCACTCTACGTGGTTAACGTTTCGCGGCAAATGTCATACGTTCACAGCTTCCCCGCGGATAAGTTCTTCCTCCGATTCGAATACATATTCGACATGCTTCATGTGAAGAAGGTGGATTTTACGTTTGTCCGCCTTTATGCCTTGCACATGAACTACATCATCGGGGTTGAGAAGATATCTCATATCTGTGTCACTGACCCGTACTGCATGCACGAGGGCTTCTTGGGAGTCTGCGCAAAGCACCATGAATACGCGAGGGATTACATCGTCACTTTCATGCTCGCCAATAAGCACAAGGAGGCGATTCTCATGCCTTATCATCCCGTGTAAGTCATCCCCGCTGCTATCCTTCCTTCGATTTCAATCATTCATTTGCACGGTGGAGGCTAATTAATTTGAGGCGTACTTATTTTGCGCAGCGGCGGGTGCACCGTCCTCATCATCCTCTACCACCGATTCTCCCGCGCTCTTTACTTGGACTCGTCAAAGAACATTCACAAAAAGGATTACACCCACATCAAGGATGTTCTCGACAGTGCTATGTTTTACTACCAAGCAAGGGGTGGAGAGGCCAGGGACAAGAAGAGAAGGGGCGGCAGGGTCGCCTTCGGCCATAAGACCGACTTCTGCTGCATCCAGCAACCGAACGATTCTCTTAATGATGGATTCTATGTCCTACACCACATGCTGGAGTACAGACGGGATCACCAGAACCTTTGCATGTCACCTAGATCCGGTGATGCCCATATTCTGCAATGGGCAAAGGACATAGGAGATATCGAGGATCATCAACTTCGAGCTGAGTTCTATAACATCCAGCGCGAACTTGCCCAAATCATCATGAAGGAGGTCGTCGGAAAAAGAAGGATGTTCTACGGAGAAGGAAAAATGTCGCGAGAAGATGTCCGAACATGGATAGCCTCTCAGCGTCTCGACATGAAGCCTTTCACTAAGCTCGAGGACAATCTCCCTGACTTGGATGGATGGAACGACATGTTGGAGTGATTGTCGATATATGACAATGTGTCCGTTTAGTCCATACTTTCTGTATGACAAAACTTTGAGTTATGCACGGTGAAACTTTATTTGTGATGTAATTAAACCATCCTCCTCCTCGACTACCGAAAATCACTCTAGTTAGGGCATTTTGGGTACGATGAACTTTGTTATTTATGCTTATGATATGTTGTTTCTATTTTTGCCATGTCTGTCTCTTTCTGTTGCTCAACTATATATGTTGCCTATCATCGACTCATGTGATGATGCAGGTGCATAGATCATAGATGGCGAAGAAGTGCTACGCCAGGAGTATATATACGACAAGTGGCCGGAGTGTCAGGCCCAGGTGTACCGGCTTCCGATTTCTGAGCGACGGGCAGTAGTTAGTTTAGGTTCACGCTAATGCGAGAGAGGGATACGAACTCATGTACTCAAAGTGATAGCTCTTCTCGTGTATATCATTGTTTAGATGGATGACGATGTATTTGCAAGTAATCGAGACTTGTATCGCTATTTTCGAGATGATGATGAGAGACCACTTTGTGTTTGATGATGACATGATTTGATGAGACTAATTGTATGTATATGCTATGATTACATTTGTATGTGTATGATATGCTAAAGATTATTGTATAAAGCCTATTCAAATACAAAACAAATATGCAGCGAAAAAACTAATAAAACTTGTAGTAGCGAGGGGGGAATTTAGCAGCAGCGCCGCCTTACCAGTAGCACTTCCCAGTAAACAGCGCTGCAGGTAATATCAGCAGCGCCCTTTTCTAAAAAGCGCTACAGCTATTCATGTATAGCAGTAGCGTGGGACAACAGGCGCTACTGCTATACATTAGTTGTAGCACCTTATTAGTAGCGCCGGTCCCCGCGCTACTGAGAGGCCCAAAACCAACGTTGCTGCTAGGCTTTTCCCTAGTAGTGGATGATTGGCCTCGGTCAGCCGGTTTCTAAGCCGGCTGGGTGAGATGGCGCTACCCCTGTACCAGCTGATGAAGAAGACGAGCCCGTTCGAATGGAACGGCAAGGCAGACGAGGCCTTCCAAGACCTCAAGTGCATGCTCTCCACCGCACCAGTCCTGGCCGCGCCGACCGACAAGGAGCCGTTGCTGCTCTACATAGCCGTGACCTCGTGGGCAGTCAGCACAATGCTGATGGTCGACCGACCAGAGAAGGGAAAGATCCAAGCCGTCCAGCGCCCAGTCTACTACCTGAGCGAGGTTCTCTCCAACTCCAAGCTGAACTACCCGCACTACCAGAAGATGTGTTACGGCGTGTACCACACCGCCAATAAGCTGAAGCAGTATTTCCAAGAGCATGTTGTCAGTGTGGTCAGCACGACGCCTATTGAAGAAATCATCGGGTGCCGGGATGCCTCTGGCCGGGTTGCTAAGTGGGCGATCCAGCTAGCCGGCCACACCATTCTCCACGAACCCCGCACCACGATCAAGTCTCAAGCCCTGGTCGATTTCCTCATCGGCAGGACCGAGACCTAGTACTTGCCGCCGCCTCCTGACTCGACGCATTGGCGCATGCACTTCGACGGGTCCAAGATGCGACTCAGTTTGGGGGCCGGCATCGTATTGTCGTCCAACAACGTCACCACCTCCAACAACGTCGCCGAGTACGAAGCCCTTGTGCACGGCCTCCGGCTTGCCAAGGAACTCGGCATCCGGCGCATCCTGTGCTACGGCGACTAAGACCTAGTGGTGCAGTAGTGCTTTGGCGAATGGGACGCCCGCGACTCCAACATGGCAAGCTACCGCTTCCTCGTACAGAAGCTGTCCGGATCCTTCGAGGGCTGTGAGTTCCTCCACGTCCCATGCATGGAAAACGAAGCAGCCGACACGCTCGCCAAGATCGCCTCGTCTCGACAAGCCATCCCGTCCGACATCTCCCTCGAGCACCTGTGCAAGCCGTCCATCAAGCCATCACCGGACTCCGAGTCCATCCATGTCCCAGACTACCCGTCCGGACCTCAACCCGGCTCGGGGACTGCCGAACCCGGCCCGGGGACTGCTCAACCCGGCCCGGGGGCTGCTCAGCTCGACCCGGCCACCATCGTCCCAGACCCGGCCGTCGCCATACCTGACCCGAGGGCTGTTCAACCCGGCTCGGGGGCTGCCGACTCGGAACCCAACCTGGTGGCTGTCTTCTCTGTGGTTACGGCTCCATCTTAGGCCCTCCCAATATTAGAATTTTTGGAGAACGGGGTTCTCCCCATGGATGAGACCGAAGCTCGGCAAGTGCAACCCCGGGCGTCTGCCTACAGTATCATCAACAACGAGCTCGTCAAGCGCAGCTCCACCAGTGTGTTCCAGCACTGCGTTGAGCAGGAACAGGGCATCGACATCCTCCGCGACATACACCAGGGCGAGTGCGGGCACCATGCCGCATCACGATCCCTGGTGGCCAAGGAATTCCACCACGGTTTCTACTGGCCCACGGCCCTCCAAGATGCCGAGTCGCTCACCCTCAAGTGTGAGGGATGCCAGCCCTTCAGCAAACGCAGCCACCAGCCGGCGTCAGCACTCCACACCATAGCGATCGCCTGGCCCTTTGCGGTCTAGGGACCCGGCATGGTGGGACCCTTCAAAACCGCTCGAGGCGGCATGACGCACTTGCTGGTGGAAGTGGACAAATTCAACAAGTGGATCGAGGCAAGACCAATAAAGAAACTGGACCGGCCAACAGCCGTCTAGTTCACCAAGGACATAGCGGTGCGCTACAGCATGCCGAACAGCATCATCACCGACAACGGCACCAACTTCGCCAAGGGCGCACTCGAACAATATTGCTCCGTCTCCGGCATCCCCCTCGACCTGGCCTCCGTTGCGCATCCGCAGTCCAACGGGAAGGTCGAGCGGGCCAATGGACTCATCCTGTCCGGCATCAAGCCACGACTCGTCGAGCCACTCATCCGCTCACCCGGTAGCTGGCTTGACGAGTTGCCAGCCGTTCTCTGGAGTCTACGCACCACGTCAAATCGATCGACCTGGTTCACCATGTTCTTCCTCGTCTACGGAGCCGAAGCCGTCATCCCGACCGACGTCGAGTTTGACTCGCAGCACATCGCGATGTACACCGAAACCGAAGCCAGAGAAGCTCGCGAAGATGGCGTCAACCTGCTCGAAGAAACACGCCTCCTGGCACTCAGTCGCTCGGCCATCTACCAGCAAGGCATGAGGCATTACCACAGCAAGAAGCTCAAACCCCTCGCATTCCGCGAGGCCGACCTTGTCCTCTGACTCATCCAAGAGCAGGCAGGCCAGCACAAGCTGTCCCCTCCATGGGAGGGCCCATTTCATCGTGAGCAGGGCCTTGCGCGACCGCAACACCTACTACCTCATCGACGCACGCAAGTCAAGGAAGCGCAAGAAGGACACCGTTGATGAAGAAACGACCCGGCCGTGGAACGCGGAACTCCTTCGCCCGTTTTACAGTTAGCCGCACGAGCATATGTATCGTTGCCTTTTGTAAACGCATGATACTACGGGGTCCTCGAACAAGACTCGGGGGCTGCCTTTGGTCGACCAATTTATTATGTCCTATTTTCTTTGCATCACTATACCACTTAACCCGGCAACCGGTCCGACTCGCTCGACCTGGGGGCTCGGGGGCTGGCCGGCTCGGTCGCCACCCCGCCGCCTTACTTGGTGATTCCTGATATAGTTAGGATGTCACGGTCCCCCACTTCGCCATAAAGCCATAGATCTAGCTTTGGCAGTCGGCTGGCAAGCACAACGGGCCAAAGCTCCTTTATGCTTCATACACTAAGTCAAAGGCTACCGGGTCGATCAACCCGGCCCGCCATTCATCGAATGAACAGCCGCACGACCGGCTTCGTCGGATTGCCCCCAGCCGACCTAGTGGGTGTTTCGCTCGCGCTCAACATTTTGAGGGACCCAAGTCCTACGCGCTCCTCTCAAAGAACCGAACTCCTTGTCATGGGCCGGAGCCTCCGCCGTCTGACTTGTAGGGGGGAGAGGTTTGAGAAAGGAAAAAACGCATGAAATTGTTCCAAACGACATTTACACAAATATTTAAGGAAAGGCCCACGGCCCGAGTTCATTACACCCTAAAAACCCCCTGTGGGTGGGTGGACCTGCTATTTAACAAATTTTACAAAGTGTCTCAGGCATCTCCAGCGCCACGTTGCGATGTCGACGGCTCTCCCCTGGCAGCCTCCGGGTCCAGCGAGGCGCCGGTGTCCTCCTCAGCACCAGCGTCGCGGTAGATGCCCGTCTCCTCTGAGCTCCCCTCCGGATCGTGGAGGAGCAAGCCGTAGTCTTCACCATCCACGGCCCTGCCATCTTCCGTCCTCTCTGGATGGAAATCATCGTGGGAGGCGAACTCGGCGATGTAGCTGGCCCGGGAGGCAACCCGGCCGGCTTGCTCCTGCAAGTGCTGCTCCGAACCGGCCCGCTGGCCCATCAACGCGTCCAGCTACAGGTCCGGATGCCAGGACAACGCGAACCGAAGCGCCATCTCAGGACCAGCACGAGCGGCGGAGACGTGCCACTTGCCAAGCCTGTCCGGCCCCATCTCCAACCAACGCGCCAGGCGCGAGAAGCTGCTCGGTTCGACGGAGCCCGGCCATAGGGCCGCCTTCATCGCGGTGCTGGCCTGGGACATCCGCCCCAGCTACGCTCCCAAGACCTGCAGGTGGCCTCAGCAGCGGTGATGATCTCCGGGAAGGTCCAGACCACCCGCGGATCCGTCCTGGACCCAACGACCCCGGTCGGGCCGCGTTGATGGCGGACGGCTTACTCCGCCAGCCGCTGCGTCTCCGGGAAGGCCCCTACCGCAAAGGAAGAAGCAAGTTAGAAGAAGAACAACAAGGAAGAAAGGCCGGACCCGGCGAACGACAAAAAAAGCACTTACTGGAGAAGGACTCCTCCAGGTGCTGCGCTTCAAGCAACGTACCACGCCGCTCCCTTTGATGGCGCCATCGCGCTCCTTGATCACCTGCTCTAGGTCGGCCGGCTTGGCAAGGGCCGCCTTCAGCTCGGCGTCCTTGTCTTCGGCCGCCTTGTTGGCCGCCTCGTGGCGACGGGCCTTGTCTTGACAGGCCCCCTCAGCCGTGGTGACCTGCTCCCACAGGCGATCCACCTCGGCCTGAAGTCGGCCCTTGTCGTCGGCCAGCTAGCCGCGCTGCTGTTCCACCTCCGCCAGGGCCTGCTGCGCCTCCGCCACCTTGGTGGCTTCCGCCTTAAGGTGCTCCACCTCGGCCTCGAGGCGGCTCTTGTGACCCGCCAGCTGCTCATGCAGCCGGTTGGCCTCGTCAAGAGACCGCCGAGCCGCTTCTGCCTCCGCCCTCGCCTACGCCGCCTCGACGCCAAGACGGCCGGTGTCGGTAACGAGCCGGTCGTAGTGATGACCAGCCCGGAGCAGACGAGTCCGCCAGGACAGCACCTCGGCTGCAAAAAATAAGGACTCAACAGCAGAAAAAAGCAAGACTTAAGATTTGGCCCAACTACTATGTAGTTGGCCCGAAACTCGGGGGCTACACCCAGTGGGTGACCTAGCGTGCCCCCACTAGAAAAGAGCACAAGAATACCTGCGGCGACGTGGAGCTCCTCCACCTTGGCGGCAAGCTGCTGCTTGAGCTCCCGGTGCTTGCCTAGGAGACGATTGGAGGAGGCGACCCAGAAAGCGTCAAGATTTTGAAGAAAGTAGAAGTCAGAACAAGGCCAACACTCTAAAGATTCGACCCAACTACTACGTAGTTGGCCTGAACCTCGGGGGCTACACCCAGTGGGTGCGCTGGCGCGCCCCCACAAAGAAGAAATTACAAGAAAACTTACCAGAACGGCGCGCTCCAGGATGCGCGTCCGCTCCGCCTTGGCCTCGAGCCATTCCGTCCGGCCTCGCAGGCGGCGCTGACGGCGTCCATCGCCGCCTCCTTGTGGGTCTGGGGCCCGAAGACAACGGCGCTCCCGCTCCGTGCCGGCTGCGGCAAGGCAGCTCGGCGCCCTCCCTGCCGGGGCACCAAGGCATACTCCCCGCTGGCCAATCGCGACATGGCCAGCACCTCTTCTGACTGAAGGAAATATGCCCTAGAGGCAATAATAAAGTTATTATTTATTTCCTTATATCATGATAAATGTTTATTATTCATGCTAGAATTGTATTAACCGGAAACATAATACATGTGTGAATACATAGACAAACAGAGTGTCACTAGTATGCCTCTACTTGACTAGCTCGTTAATCAAAGATGGTTATGTTTCCTAACCATGGACAAAGAGTTGTTATTTGATTAACGGGATCACATCATTAGGAATGATCTGATTGACATGACCTATTCCATTAGCTTAGCACCCGATCGTTTAGTATGTTGCTATTGCTTTCTTCATGACTTATACATGTTCCTATGACTATGAGATTATGCAACTCCCGTTTACCGGAGGAACACTTTGTGTGCTACCAAATGTCACAACGTAACTGGGTGATTATAAAGGAGCTCTATAGGTGTCTCCAAAGGTAGATGTTGGGTTGGCGTATTTCGAGATTAGGATTTGTCACTCCAATTGTCGGAGAGGTATCTCTGGGCCCTCTCGGTAATGCACATCACATAAGCCTTGCAAGCATTGCAACTAATGAGTTAGTTGCGGGATGATGTATTACAGAACGAGTAAAGAGACTTGCCGGTAACGATATTGAACTAGGTATTGGATACCGACGATCGAATCTCGGGCAAGTAACATACCGATGACAAAGGGAACAACATATGTTGTTATGCGGTCTGACCGATAAAGATCTTCATAGAATATGTAGGAGCCAATATGGGCATCCAGGTCCCGCTATTGGTTATTGACCGGAGATGTGTCTCAGTCATGTCTGCATTGTTCTCGGACCGTAGGGTCCGCACGCTTAACGTTACGATGACAGTTATTATGAGTTTATGCATTTTGATGTAACGAAGTTAGTTCAGAGTCCCGGATGTGATCACGGACATGACGAGGAGTCTCGAAATGGTCAATACATAAAGATTGATATATTGGAAGCCTATGTTTGGATATCGAAAGTGTTCCGACTGAAATCGAGATTTGACCGGAGTACCGGGAGGTTACCGGAACCCCCCGGGAGCTATATGGGCCTTAGTGGGCTTTAGTGGAAAGGAGAAAGGGGCAGCCCAAGGTGGGCCGCGCGCCTCCCCCCTCCCCTAGTCCTATTAGGACAAGGAGAGGTGGCCGGCCCCCCTCTCTCTCTTTCCCCCTCAGTGAATCCTATTCCAACTAGGATTGGGGGGAGGAATCCTACTCCCAGAGGGAGTAGGACTCCCTTGGTGCGCCCTCCTTGGCCGGCCAGCCCCCTCCCCTTGGCTCCTCTATATATGGAGGCAGGGGGGCACCCTAGAACACACAAGTTGATCCACGTGATCGTTCCTTAGCCGTGTGCGGTGCCCCCTGCCACCATATTCCACCTCGATCATATCGTTGTAGTGCTTAGGCGAAGCCCTGCGTCGGTAGAACATCATCATCATCACCACGCCGTTGTGCTGACGGAACTCATCCCCGAAGCTTTGCTGGATCGGAGCCTGGGGATCGTCATCGAGCTGTACGTGTGCTAAGAACTCAGAGGTGCCGGAGTAACGGTGCTTGGATCGGTCGGATCAGGAAGACGTACGACTACCTCCTCTACGATGCGTCAACGCTTCCGCAGTCGGTCTGCGTGGGTATGTAGACAACACTCTCCCCTCTCGTTGCTATGCATCACCATGATCTTGCGTGTGCGTAGGAAATTTTTTTAAATTACTGCGTTCCCCAACAGTGGCATCAGAGCCAGGTTTTATGTGTTGATGTTATATGCACGAGTAGAACACAAGTGAGTTGTGGGCGATATAAGTCATACTGCCTACCAGCATGTCATACTTTGGTTTGGCGGTATTGTTGGATGAAGCGGCCCGGACCGACATTACGCGTACGCTTACGCGAGACCGGTTCTCCCGACGTGCTTTGCACATAGGTGGCTTGCGGGTGACTGTTTCTCCAACTTTAGTTGAACTAAGTGTGGCTACGCCCGGTCCTTGCGAAGGTTAAAACGGAGTCAAATTGACAAACTATCGTTGTGGTTTTGATGCGTAGGTGAGATTGGTTCTTACTTAAGCCTGTAGCAGCCACGTAAAACATGCAACAACAAAGTAGAGGATGTCTAACTTGTTTTTGCAGGGCATGTTGTGATGTGATATGGTCAAAACGTGACGAGATATAAGTTGTTGTATGAGATGATCATGTTTTGTTGAAGTTATCGGCAATTGGCAAAAGCCTTATGGTTGTCTCTTTATTGCATAAGATGCAAGCGCCAAATAATTGCTTTACTTTATCGCTATGCGATAACAATAGTTGCAAGAGCAATAGTTGGCGAGACGACCATGTGATGACATATTGATATAGATCAAGATGATGGAGATCATGGTGTCATGCCGGTGACGATGGAAATCATGACGATGCTTTGGAGATGGAGATCAAAGGCTCAAGATGATGATGGCTATATCATGTCACATATTTTGATTACATGTGATGTTTATCTTTTTTATGCATCTTATCTTGCTTTGTTTGACGGTAGCATTATAAGATGATCTCTCACTAATTATCAAGAAGTGTTCTCCCTGAGTATGCACCATTGCCAAAGTTCGTCGTGCCCAGACACCACGTGATGATCGGGTGTGATAAGCTCTACGTCCATCTACAACGGGTGCAAGCCAGTTTTGCACACGCAGAATACTCGGGTTATACTTGACGAGCCTAGCATATGCAGATATGGCCTCGGAACACGGAGACCGAAAGGTCGAGCGTGAATCATATAGTAGATATGATCAACATAATGATGTTCACCATTGAAGACTAATCCATTTCACGTGATGATCGGTTATGGTTTAGTTGATTTGGATCACGTGATCACTTAGAAGATTAGAGGGATGTCTATCTAAGTGGGAGTTCTTTAAGTAATTTGATTAATTGAACTTAAATTTATCATGAACTTAGTCCTGGTAGTATTTTGCAAATTATGTTGTAGATCAATAGCTCGCGTTGTTGCTTTCATATGTTTATTTTGATATGTTCCTAGAGAAAATTGTGTTGAAAGATGTTAGTAGCAATGATGCGGATTGGATCCATGATCTGAGGTTTATCCTCATTGCTGCACAGAAGAATTATGTCCTTGATGCACTGCTAGGTGACAGACCTATTGTACGAGCAGATGCAGACGTTATGAACGTTTGGCTAGCTCAATATGATGACTACTTGATAGTTTAGTGCACCATGCTTAATGGCTTAGAATCGGGACTTCAAAGACATTTTGAACGTCATGGACCATATGAGATGTTCCAGGAGTTGAAGTTAATATTTCAAGCAAATACCCGAGTTGAGAGATATGAAGTCCCCAACAAGTTCTATAGCTAAAAGATGGAGGAGAATCGCTCAACTAGTGAGCATGTGCTCAGATTGTCTGGGTACTACAATCTCTTGAATCAAGTGGGAGTTAATCTTCCAGATAAGATAGTGATTGACAGAATTCTGTAGTCACCATCACCAAGTTAGTAGAACTTCATGATGAACTATAATATGCAAGGGATAACGGAAACAACTCCCAAGCTCTTCGTGATGCTGAAATCAACGAAGGTAGAAATCAAGAAAAACATCAAGTGTTGATGGTTGACAAGACCACTAGTTTCAAGAAAAGGGCAAAGGGAAGAAGGGGAACTTGAAGAAGAACAGCAAGCAAGTTGCTGCTCAAGTGAAGAAGCCCAAGTCTGATCCTCAGCCTGAGACTAAGTGCTTCTACTGCAAAGGGACTGGTCACTGGAAGCGGAACTACCGCAAGTGATTGGCGGATAAGAAGGATGGCAAAGTGAACATAAGTATATTTGATATACATGTTATTGATGTGTACTTTACTAGTGTTTATAGCAACCCCTCAGTATTTGATACTGGATCAGTTGCTAAGAGTAGTAACTCGAACGGGATTTGCAGAATGAACAGAGACTAGTTAAGGGTGAAGTGACGATGTGTGTTGGAAGTGGTTCCAAGATTGATATGATCATCATCGCATACTCCCTATACTTTCGGGATTAGTGTTGAACCTGAATAAGTGTTATTTGGTGTTTGCGTTGAGCATGAATATGATTTGATCATGTTTATTGTAATACGGTTATTCATTTAAGTAAGAGAATAAATTGTTGTTCTGTTTACATGAATAAAACCTTATATGGTTACACACCCAATGAAAATAGTTCGTTGGATCTCGATCATAGTGATACACATAATCATAATATTGAAACCAAAAGATGCAAAGTTAACAATGATAGTGCAACTTATTTGTAGCACTGCCGTTTAGGTCATATTGGTGTAAAGCGCATGAAGAAAATCTATGCTGATGGGCTTTTGGAATCACTTGATTATGAATCACTTGATGCTTGCGAACCATGCCTTATGGGCAAGATGACTAAAACGTCATTCTCCGGAACAATGAAGCAAGCAACAGATTTGTTGGAAATCATACATACTGATGTATGTGGTCCGATGAATATTGAGGCTCGCGATAGATATCATTATTTTCTGATCTTCACAGAAGATTTGAGCAGATATGAGTATATCTACTTGATGAAACAAAGGTCTGAAACATTTGAAAAGTTCAAAGAATTTCAGAGTGAAGTGGAGAATCATCGTAACAAAAATGAAAGTTTCTACGATATGATCACAGAAGTAAAATATTTGAGTTACGAGTTTGGTCTTCAATTAAAATAATGTGAAATAGTTTCACTACTCACGCCACCTGGAACACCATAGTGTAATGGTGTGTCCGAACGTCATAACCATACTTTATTAGATATAGTGCGATCTATGATGTCTCTTACCGATCTACCACTATCGTTTTGGGGTTATGCATTAGAGACAGCTGCATTCACGTTAAAAAGGGCACCATCTAAATCCGTTGAGACGACACCATGTGAACTATGGTTTGGCAAGAAACCTAAGCTGTCGTTTCTTAAAGTTTGGAGTTGCGATGCTTATGTGAAAAAGTTTCATCTCGATAAGCTCAAACTCAAATCGGAGAAATATGTCTTCATAGGATACCCAAAGGAGACAGTTGGGTACACCTTCTATCACAAATCCGAAGGCAGGACTTTTGTTGCTAAATTCGGAGTTTTTCTAGAGAAGGAGTTTCTCTCGAAAGATGTGAGTGGGAGGAAAGTAGAACTTGATGAGGTAATTGTACCTGCTCCCTTATTGGAAAGTAGTACATCACAGAAAACTGTTTCTGCGACACCTACACCAATTAGTGAGGAAGCTAATGATGATGATCATGTAACTTCAGACCAAGTTACTACCGAATCTCGTAGGTAAACCAGAGTGAGATCCATACCAGAGTGGTACGGTAATCTTGTTCTGGAAGTTATGTTACTAGACTATGACGAACCTACGAACTATGAGGAAGCGATGATGAGCCCAAATTCCGCAAAATGGCTTGAGGCCATGAAATCTGAGATGGGATCCATGTATGAGAACAAAGTATGGACTTTGGTTGACTTGCCCGATGATCGGCGAGCCATAGAAAATAAATGGATCTTCAAGAGGGAGACGGACGCTGATAGTAGTGTTACTATCTACAAAGCTAGAATTGTCGCAAAAAAGGTTTTCAACAAGTTCAAGGTGTTGACTACGATGAGAGTTTCTCACTCGTATCTATGCTTAAGTCTGTCCGAATCATGTTAGCAATTGCCGCATTTTATGAAATCCGGCAAATGGATAAACAAAACTGCATTCCTTAATGGATTTATTAAAGAAGAGTTGTATATGATACAACCAGAAGGTTTTGTCAATCTTAAAGGTGCTAACAAAATGTGCAAACTCCAGCGATCCATCTATGGACTGGTGTAAGCATCTCGGAGTTGGAATATACGCTTTGATAAGTTGATCAAAGCATATAGTTTTATACAGACTTGCGGTGAAGCCTGTATTTACAAGAAAGTGACTGGGAGCACTACATCATTTCTGATAAGTATATGTGTATGACATATTGTTGATCGGAAATAATATAGAATTATTCTGCAAAGCATAAAGGAGTGTTTTTTAAAGAAGTTTTTCAAAGGAAGACCTCGGTGAAGCTGCTTACATATTGAGCATCAAGATCTATAGAGATAGATCAAGACGCTCGATAAGTTTTTCAATGAGTACATACCTTGACAAGATTTTGAAGTAGTTCAAAATGGAACAGTCAAAGAAAGAGTTCTTGCCTGTGTCATAAGGTGTGAAATTGAGTAAGACTCAAAGCCCGACCACGGCAGAAGATAGAAAGAGAATGAAAGTCATTCCCTATGCCTCAGCCATAGGTTCTATAAAGTATGCCATGCTGTGTACCAGATCTATTGTATACCCTACACTGATTGGCATGGGAGTACAATAGTGATCTAGGAGTAGATCACTGGACAGCGGTCAAAATTATCCTTACTGGAATAAGGATATGTTTCTCGATTACGAAGGTGACAAAAGGTTCGTCGTAAAGGGTTACGTGGATGCAAGTTTTGACACTGATCCTGATGACTCTAAGTCTCAATCTGGATACATATTGAAAGTGGGAGCAATTAGCTAGAGTAGCTCCATGCAGAGCATTGTTGACATAGAAATTTGCAAAATACATGCGGATCTGAATGTGGCAGACCCGTTGACTAAACTTCTCTCACAAGAAAAACATGATCACTTTTTGGGTCTTAATCACATAGCGATGTGAACTAGATTATCGAATCTAGTAAACCCTTTGGGTGTTAGTCACATGGAGATGTGAACCAATCACATAAAGATGTGAACTATTGATGTTAAATCACATGGCGATGTGATCTAGATTATTGACTCTAGTGCAAGTGGGAGACTGAAGGAAATATGCCCTAGAGGCAATAATAAAGTTATTATTTATTTCCTTATATCATGATAAATGTTTATTATTCATGCTAGAATTGTATTAACCGGAAACATAATACATGTGTGAATACATAGACAAACAGAGTGTCACTAGTATGCCTCTACTTGACTAGCTCGTTAATCAAAGATGGTTATGTTTCCTAACCATGGACAAAGAGTTGTTATTTGATTAACGGGATCACATAATTAGTTGAATGATCTAATTGACATGACCTATTCCATTAGCTTAGCACCCGATCGTTTAGTATGTTGCTATTGCTTTCTTCATGACTTATACATGTTCCTATGACTATGAGATTACGCAACTCCCGTTTACCGGAGGAACACTTTGTGTGCTACCAAACGTCACAACGTAACTGGGTGATTATAAAGGAGCTCTACAGGTGTCTCCAAAGGTAGATGTTGGGTTGGCGTATTTCGAGATTAGGATTTGTCACTCCGATTGTCGGAGAGGTATCTCTGGGCCCTCTCGGTAATGCACATCACATAATCCTTGCAAGCATTGCAACTAATGAGTTAGTTGCGGGATGATGTATTACAGAACGAGTAAAGAGACTTGCCGGTAACGAGATTGAACTAGGTATTGGATACCGCGATCGAATCTCGGGCAAGTAACATACCGATGACAAAGGGAACAACGTATGTTGTTATGCGGTCTGACCGATAAAGATCTCCGTAGAATATGTAGGAGCCAATATGGGCATCCAGGTCCCGCTATTGGTTATTGACCGGAGATGTGTCTTAGTCATGTCTGCATTGTTCTCGAACCATAGGGTCCGCACGCTTAACGTTACGATGACAGTTATTATGAGTTTATGCATTTTGATGTACCGAAGTTAGTTCGGAGTCCCGGATGTGATCACGGACATGACGAGGAGTCTCGAAATGGTCGAGACATAAAGATTGATATATTGGAAGCCTATGTTTGGATATCGGAAGTGTTCCGAGTGAAATCGAGATTTTACCGGAGTACCGGGAGGTTACCGGACCCCCCCCCGGGAGCTATATGGGCCTTAGTGGGCTTTAGTGGAAAGGAGAAAGGGGCAGCCCAAGGTGGGCCGCACGCCTCCCCCCTCCCCTAGTCCTATTAGGACAAGGAGAGGTGGCCGGCCCCCCTCTCTCTCTTTCCCCCTCAGCGAATCCTATTCCAACTAGGATTGGGGGAGGAATCTTACTCCCAGAGGGAGTACGACTCCCTTGGCGCGCCCTCCTTGGCCGGCCGGCCCCCTCCCCTTGGCTCCTTTATATACGGAGGCAGGGGGCACCCTAGAACACACAAGTTGATCCACATGATCGTTCCTTAGCCGTGTGCGGTGCCCCCTGCCACCATATTCCACCTTGATCATATCGTTGTAGTGCTTAGGCGAAGCCCTGCGTCGGTAGAACATCATCATCGTCACCACGCCGTTGTGCTGACGGAACTCATCCCCGAAGCTTTGCTAGATCGGAGCCTGGGGATCGTCATCGAGCTGTACGTGTGCTAAGAACTCGGAGGTGCAGGAGTAACGGTGCTTGGATCGGTCGGATCGGGAAGACGTACGACTACTTCCTCTATGTTGCGTCAACGCTTCCGCAGTCGGTCTGCGTGGGTACGTAGACAACACTCTTCCCTCTCGTTTCTATGCATCACCATGATCTTGCGTGTGCGTAGGAAATTTTTTGAAATTACTGCGTTCCCCAACACTGACACACCTCCCAGTGCCGACGACGACCCGGACGCCAGGACGCCCTACGTCGCCGTCTCCGGCCCAGCTGCCGTGGCGGCCTCCGACACCACCGCCCGCGGTGCCTCCTCCAAAACCGGTGGTGCCTCCGACACCGCCGCCCGCAGTGTCTCTTCCAAGACGGTGCCACCTCCACCACCATCAGCCCCCACTCACCCGATCACGTCGGCCCGCAGCGGGGAGTCATGCGCCACCTCCACGACCGCCCGGTCAGGGTTCACCACCGTAGCCCGGCCTCCATGGCCGCACTCCCTCGCCAGCGACAGCTCAAAGACCGTCGCCGCCACCACCATGCCCTCCGGCATCTCGCGCCAGGCTGGCTCCGTGTCGCCTCGCGCCCATGCCGCCATCGCGTCGGTCCAACCTCGGACCGACGCTGTCTTCAGCTCCGCCTTGGCCCGGTTCCTGTCCTGCCAGGCCACGGCTTCGGCGTCGTTCGGATCCAGGCCGAGGTCTGAGTCGGCCTGTTCCTCCACCTCAACCTCTAGCGTGATTGGCGACCTAGAGAAGTAGATAGAATGAGCGGAAAAAAAACAAGACTATCTCAAGAAAAGAAAAAGCCGAGCGCAAACAAGAAATGAAGCTTACCCCGCCAAGACCGGGACCGGGGTTGGCCCCCCATGCCAGCCACCACGCTTCCTCTTGGTCGGCCTCCTGGCCCCGGCTTGGTCCACCGTGCACTTTGGGGCCTGGGGTCGCGGCGCGACGCTGTCTTTCCCATGCGGGCGGCTCGGCGTCGTCCCATGCGAGGACCCGGCTCCGCCCGGGTCACCACCTCCCCCGCCCAACGCCGCTACACCAACAACTGGCGTCAGCATCGACCGTTCTGTGCCGCGGTCAGCAATTCAAGACACAAAGAAGAAAAAACACGTGACTTACCTGCACGACGCCCAGTGCCGGCGTCGATCTCGGCTTCATCCTCCCTGCCATGAGCCGTGGGCTCCTCTGGCGCAACTAGCGCCACCTGCGATGAGGCCCAGGCGTAAGGATGCCGAACCGCGTTCAGAAGTACCACCCGCGTCGCGTCGGGATGGACGAGAAGGTGGACGGCAGCAAAGTAAGAAGACGAGGCACTCACCTACGGCGTCGGGTTCGACCGGCTGTACGGCGCCTTGCCGAACTGCATTGCTCCCAAAGGTTGGCCTTGGAGATGTCATTCACGCCGCGCGCGACCTACGCCGCGGACAGCCGTGTCGACCCTATGCGCTTGGGGTCTTGAAGGCCGACCATCTCGCCGATGAGGCAGGAGTGCCCCTGAAGTGGAAGGACCCGACACTTGATGAATGTGGCAAGGAGGTCGGTGCCGGTGAGCCCCTCCTGC
Organism: Triticum dicoccoides; assembly: GCF_002162155.2. Lineage (NCBI taxonomy): Eukaryota > Viridiplantae > Streptophyta > Magnoliopsida > Poales > Poaceae > Triticum > Triticum dicoccoides. The sequence continues at coordinate 616,314,282 of NC_041392.1, forward strand.
ATCCTCATCACCGTCACCTGCTCGAAGAGATTGACGATCTCCTGCGACGGGCGCCTGGACGAATAGACCCAGTTCGTCTTCGCCCGCGGCGGGGCGATGGCGAAGGCCGGAAGGTTGATGTGATCCACGCCAAGGTTGCGGACGAAGAAGAAGGATTTCTGCCACTTCCTGGCAGAATCCTCCAGCGTGATCTTGGGAAATCCGCCCCCGACCACTTCGAGATGACGGCGGCGCCGCAGTTGGTGAACTCCCCGGCCGACGGGCCCTGCTGCTTCAAGGAGAAGAAGCGTGCCCAGAGGTAGATCGAAGGCTCAACCCCCAGGTACCCCTTGCAGAGGGTGACGAAGCCGGAGAGCTGGACGATGGCGCCAGCACCAAGATGATGCGGCTGGAGCCCGAAGAACTCCAAGAACACGCGGAAGAAAGTGCTCGCCGGCAGCCCGAACCCGTGCTCGAAGTGCGTGAGGAAGACCACACGCTCCTGCCCCTCGGGCGGAGGCCTCTGCTCGCCCCTTGGCAGGCGGACGCTGACGTTTCTAGAGCACCTATGGTTCAAAGCAAGCGTTTCCAATGCCAAGGATTGGTTGAGTTGAAGTTCATTTCATTTCTTGTTATTTGTTGTGTGATGAAAACTTCAGTATTTACTAGAATGTCTTGTTGCAAATAATCTATAATCCAACATGTATCCTCGTTGTCGTTGTGTGTTAATGAATTGTTGTATGTAATGAATGGTACATTTGCAAATGCATGTCATAGACTCAATTTATGAATGGTTTTTGAGTCACTTCTTGGAGTGTGACTATCGTAGTAGTATAGCCAGCATCCGGTTAGTATATGAAGTTGCCACATCACATAGAGCTAACCTAATATAGGAGTATGCTAGCCCTCCACCGGCGCGCCGCTTCAAATGGCGGAGGAAGTGAGAGGTTGTGTCACCTTGTGTCCAGATCTGAGATGCCACGTGTACCGGATGAATGACTCCAAGTTCGACCACCGTGATGCTTGGTGCGAGCCGAGGAACACTGTTGGAGAGACCCCCCTCATAATTTTCCTACATTTGTCGTTTGATTCATAGGCTATAATGCGATAGGATTTTTTTCCTATGTAATCATGTTTTAATTGGCAATCTAGCATCCGCTCCAACTTTTGTTTCACTTCCTTTGCTCCTACGAAGAGAGTACTTTCTCTAAATGATGTGCCGCTGCAAGAGCTGCCTATATTAATTAACCATGCTCTAAAAAGGTGGACCAGCTTTGTCTATAGTAGTACTGTACTAGGTTAGTAGGTGACCTTGCACTTGGCTCTTCTCCTCTTCCGGAAATTGAACAATAATGATGGTACTACAGTAGTACTTCGGCAATATGACACCAAATGAACTGCTGCACCTCCACCGCTTGTAAGAAAAAGTTTCTCCTCGTGCTACAAGCCACCACGCACGCGTTGGCGAGGGAGAAGCCATAGTAAGCAAGCTTCTCGTCGTTCTGCGAGTTGATGGGACACATCAAAGTTATTTATTAGTACTCTCTTCAAAAAGGGCTGACCATGTCCATGGCTACCATCCCGTGCTCTGTCATTGAGTATGTGCACTATTCACGTGCCATCGAGGAGAAAAAATATTGCGTAGTAGTACTAGGTGCCATCGAAGTGCACGACTCACTTACGCACTGCATATCTCCATTTTCTTGCATGACACTCCACCTTGATGCTAGATGTCCCGCGTGTCATGGAAGCATATAGTATGATTTTGTAAAATGGAGGCATATAGATGTCCCGAGTGTCAGTAAAAGGATGAAAAAAGCTCAAGTCTTAGACGAAAGAGTGGAAGAACATAGATTCCCGAGGATCGAGAAGGAGCAACAAACCTCGGGGTGGAGCGTGTGCACTCATAATATTTTATATTATTCAGCGATATAAAATCAACCAAATCTCTCCACGTTCCTATATCATTCTATAGTATGAGAATAACTTTGAACATAAGCCATTGATTCACTCTATCCAATGGTCATAGTTGGAAAATCCAAACAAAACCAAGCATTGGATCAACTCTTTTTCCGAGGTCAACTCTTTTAGCAGTTATAGATTGTTGCCGCCTGCCCACCTAGCCCACCTATATATCCGCTCACGTGTGATGACCACAGGAGCTATCCACTCAGATTGTATGTTAAAAAAATAAAGGTCGATATCAAATGTGGCACCTCGGGCCATGCGGCCAGACCGCATTTTGCACGAGAAATTACACACCATGTTTCGTTGACATGTGGTCCCGTTCCAACATGTCAGTGAGTTGACGGCGAGTCCTTTTGTAGAATTTCCGAAAGGATGTGTAGGCCGGGGTGCCTCTTCGTGTACCGTGGCAAGCTGGCAACCGTCCACCGGCTCTTCGCCTTTCCCTCTCGATTTGGAACTGCTATGGCACGCTCTTCCTCCCTCCTCCGTTTGCCTTCACCCTTCCTTATGCCATTGTTCGATCGTCTTCTCCATGGAGGGAACAAGCCGGAAATGACCCCGTTATTCTTGCCCTGATATGAAAGATGACGTGGTGGGGGAACTCATTGATCGGTGCGACATCATCACCTCGGCTAGCATGGCAGGTTCGTTCAAGACCATCCTCGACTCAACTAATAACATCATTACAATGAACCCAAGGGTCCAGGAGCGGTTTGATCTCCCTTATCTTCTTCACTATAAGCTTGTTCGCATGGGCGCGGATGATGGAGGCCTGGCCTTGTACAAGTTGATGCTTCTTGATAATGATACATGTGATTTCAAGATGCCAACACTTCAGGTTAAGGCCTGGTCTGGCTCAAATGGAGATTGGGTTGTTTATATTGGGTACAATTGCGAGAGGGAACTTGTCAATGTGTACACTCGTCAGTGGATTCCACTTCCAAAAATCTCCGAGTGCCCTGAGGTTCAGCACACAAATGATCTACGTACGTTGAAATACGATCATGGTGACTGTCGTCCACGGAAGATAGCAATTTGTCGAGTTCCCAACCGCTCTTGGAATTACAAGAACTATCAAGTTGTTGCTATCTTCGACAAGCTTTTGGCCGTCCTTCGTGGTTTGACTGGATGGATATTGCTCAAAAATCAGTTTCTATACACGGATGTGTACTATGATGCAATTCAATACGAGGGTCTTGTGTTTCCTGCCACCACTCATGGCACTGTTTTTCCATGGGATCCTCGTAGTTTCGGTATGTTTGTCTTCTACCATAATTATAATTGTTTCATCCACATGCATGCGATTTAGCAAGTTACCCTTCTCTACTAATTAACCTTCTTCTTGTGTTTCCAAGGTCCTGTGAACATTCCACCACCTATACTTGAAAATTTTATAACCAAGGGGGAGATGATGATGGTGATGATCATGAGCATGAGGATGAGTAGGGCCCATATGCTCACTTAAAGCTGGCAACTAATTCCGATGGATCACCCCTTCTTGTCTGTATACAGCCCACTGCTGATGTTACTACTGAGGGAGTAGGTGTTGTCTCCCATGGTCACACTCTCCAGACCTATTCCAACAAACTTTGCATGGTATTCAGGATGGACACTAGTGTGCTAGCGCCAACACCTTCTCCCTGGTACAGTATTGATAGTCTTGGAGAAAACTCGCTCTTCCTTGGACAAAACTATCCAATGATGGTGAAAGGCAATCCAACTACTATTGACACAATATTACTACCATTTATCAGAAGCAACTGTATATATACGTCGGACATTGCGGTGGTTGCCTACCCTGGTCGTCATATAGTAGGCCGCTTCAGCCTGGATGATCAGTCTTGCGTTGGTCTCGAGATTGACAGTAGTTGGCTCTTCCCAGAGAATCGCTTGTGGTTCAAAGCAAGCGTTTCCAACGTTGAGGATTGGTTGAGTTGAAGTTCATTTTATTGCTTGTTATTTGTTGTGTGATGAAAACTTTAGTATTTATAATGTATCCTCGTTGTCGTTGTGGGTTGATGACCTGATGTATGTAATAAAATGATATGCATGTGATAAACTTTCTAAATTTATGAATGGCTTTCGAGTCGCTTCTTTGAGTGGGTGCTGCGACGAGGCAAAAAAATATTTTTCGAATACATAATTGTACGTGCATTGCAACAGGTTATCGGATGAGGCTAATCAACAATAGTACACTATTTGCACTAGCTTCACATGTTGCACTATCTCTACGTCTATGTATGTAATACAACAAGTTTTAAACTTGAGACCAGCCACCCATCCTAACAAAGAACACTTTTTAACCAAGCACAGACTCCAGGAAATTTGGCCACAGTGTGAGGTGGGCCATATGTTAATGTATTTGTTGTACGTAACCAGCACCTCAAATCCTCGATACTACTACTACTATAAGTAGTAGGAGTAGTAGGGTGGCATGGGCCAGAACAAGCATTCATGTCCAGGAGTACGGCACACGCCACCAGCACGACTTCCATCTGAAACCATATTTCTTGGAGTCCGTGCTACAGCAATCTCTTCAACCTCGTCGTTTCTCCAACTGAGCCATCGCGCGACGGGCGAGGTGGGGGTTTGCCGATAGTTGGTTTCCTCAACTGCGGTCCCACTTGTAAGGCCAACTCCAACGCACGACCCCAAACGGACCTCCATTTTGCCCGGATTCTGTCCGTTTGGGTAGGGCAATGGGGTCCTGTCCGGGCCATTTCTTGGATGCGGTGGCCATGCGCCAAACGCGCAGACGCATCCCGGCCGCGTATATTTTTCTTTGCAAACACATATCTTTTTTTCATCATTGATTTTTTGGTACATGGAAATACATCACCAAAATTTTGACTAGAAAAGCAAGACCAAAGAAAACAAGAACCACAAGAATACATTTCAGATGATATCCAACTTCCATAACTGCTCATGTAAGTTGGATTAGTGCCTTCTTGATGCATTCATTGTTGATCTGCGGAGGCTCGATCTTGCGTGCTTCTTTCTTCTTCGAGTGTAAAGAAGTAGACGTGTCTAGCCTCTATTCTATCAACAAGTGCACTAGTCTCATGTCTAGCCTCTATGCTAGCTAAAAGTCCTAGAACATCTACTAAATTGCGCTCTATCAATATATCGTTGTACTCTTCTTCCCAATACCAAAACTTGCATCCATTCTACAGAATAAAATTTTAAGTTAGGTCAACTAGTCTAATCCGAGAGCACAACCGAAGATTTGGTCGAGTTCTTCCTCCTTTTGCCGACATGTGGGACATCCAGCATCCATGTCGTGTCATGCAAGAAAATAAAGTGGTAGTTGAAGCCACGTGATGTGAATCTTGGGTTAAATTGTAAATAGAATCTTACTACTCTTGAGTAACTCCAAAAGAAGCCACCAAAGATCTTTATTGGATATGTTTTTCATCACCGGCACATCAAGGTGAAAGATATGCAGGTTCAGTGGGTCCTCTTGCGTTTTGACTGACATGTGGGACCGCATATGAGAAAAAAGACGATGGGCTCCGCGTGTCTGCTGGCTGGCTGAGAAGAGAGATAGAGGAGGGCTAAGCATGGACTCCAGGAAATTTGTTCTCCATAACCAGCACCTCGATATAGTGGGGTGGCATGGGCCATAACTAGCATTCATGTCTAGCAGTACGGTGCACGCCACCCACACGAGTCCCATCCGACACCAATTTTCTTGGACTCCATGCTACAGCCATCTCTTCTCCCTCCTGTTTTCTCAGCCATCGCGCGATGGGCGGGGTGGGGGTTTGCCGATAGTCGGTTTGCTCAACTGTGGTCCCAGTTGTAAGTGAAAATGCATAACAACACGCATTCCCCCTTGAGAGGCGTGCCGGACCAACCGTGTGGGGGTGCGACGCGAACACAACAGGCTTTTCCTTTTGAACTTGTAACTTGTAAAATTTGGTTCTGCTCCATGGCGCGACTGATAGATAGAAATAACGATTTCCCCTAGAGTAATGAGAAGTTTGGTTCTGGCGCGGTTCATGCATGGAGTACGTACGAAAATTATGAAGTTGATGCGAAAGGTAAGATAATTACTAGTAGTATCATATACTACTACATGGATTTGACGAGAAGATAAAGATACATACGGAACCATCAACAACATCCTCGCGCGCTAGTGCACCGGGTCACGAACCGACGTGTGAGGAGCAGCGGCGTTGGCGAAAAGCTCAACGTGCTTCTGAAAAATGTCGTCCAAGGTTGCCCTGCGGTCCAAGAAGGCTAGCGTCCTATTGTCCTCCTCTTGCATGTATTAGTCCTTGTGGCTGATTTGCGTGTAGACATGGGTGATTATGTCAATGGTGTCTTGCTGCACCAGGCACTGCATGGCGAGCGCGAACTCAAGGTGGACATTCTCCAGCGCGGCGGCGGGCAGTCGCAGGGCCACCAGTGGGTTGAAGAGGTTCTCACCATAGAGGCCGTTGAGGGTGGCAGGCATCATAGAGCCTGGGCGCATGGGCTGGAGACATATGTCAAGGTCGTTCGCGAGCTTCTTGATGACGGTGAACTTGTCGAGGAAGCCGACAAGGACCTCGTTGAACAAGGAGCCGAAGCTGTCGTCTAAGCGGCCCCTCACCCTGGCGGCCTCAAGCATTACCTGGAGATGTTCCTTAGTGTCGGGCCGCATGCCGGCGTCCAGAACCATCTGGCACAACCGGCTGATGCTCACGCTCATTGCCTCCATGGGTCTAGCTTCTAGTCAATGGATCTTGCGATTGGAGTGATCACTCTTGCCCTTGGGTGCGTAGGTGCGTAGGATTTCATAGATTGGAATGGTGGGAGCCTTTATATGAGAAGTGCAGACTGCGTTGAATTCACGGCTGTGTTGGCCATCTACTCCTCGCCCCTCTACTGCACCTGCCTTTGGCTGTATGACAGGTTGGCCATCCACCCGTTGGGCCCGTGTCATACACCCAAAGGCAGGTGCAGTAAGTCAATGAAGTTGCACCCCCTCTGTGCCGGTGCAGTATAGTCATGTCACCGGACCTCTAGTTGGGGCCAAACGAGAGAACTTTAATGTTTACTGGTTTATTGGTCCCCTTTGCATTTTGCACCAAGTTTTGACCTTTGATTTAACTAATAAAATGCTAATGCATGTAAGCAAAAATGTTGTGTAAGTCACCTTACGAAAACCAGTATCCCAAAACACTTAGGCATGGTACATTAACTCCATCCTTGTTTCTTATTTTGTGACATATCAACCAATGAGAGATGTGTGGCGTGCATGCCTTCAATTACTTGAGACTACCAAACATCACATGTGGTGGTTAGTTCATTGCATTTAATCCTATTAAGTAGCAAAAAGACATTAAGTTATCTTGCCGATAGGAATAAAACAATACACCATGTATTTATTGACAGAGGGAGTAGTACATTTTTTGTGACATGCATTACTAGATATTGCTAGTCAAATACTAAATCCAGATGGACGTGATAGTACTACTAAATCCAGACGGTGGTGTTAGTACTAGTAGTAGTACTACCAATGTAGTAGCACTGTCCTACCCGTTGGTCAAATTATTACGTGCTGCTCCTCACAGTGAAGTGACAAGACCCTTCGCCGGAGATGACACCTGAGAATAGGCGTCGTGTTCGGCATACCATAGTCAGTCTCACCGTCTACAGTCACTATCATCATGGCTGTAGACCTAGCCTTCTTACAACTAGCCGTGTTCGACATAATTTTCCATGCATAGATGCCGGTGCATTGCACGGAACACCAAGATTGGGGGGTGGACGGCGCCGGCATCGGCCATCGCACCAGATTTTTCCATGGCCTTCTAGATGTGGTCGGGAGGAGATAAGGCTGATTGTGAGAGACAATGAGTTGTTTGTAAATAGGGAACAAGTGCGGTAATTTTTTTTGCAAAACTGGAGAAGTTTGGTTTGTATGCGTCAGATCTAGATCCGACGGCTATTGGTGAAAGATGGCAGGCACAACATCATCACCAACTCAGGACCTGTTTGATTCGCAGGATTTTGAAAACGCAGGAATAGGACACGGCAATATTACAAGTTTCAAACTGATATTACAAATGTTAGGAGTAATGCTGCACCTACGAAGAGGGAATTACTAGGAAGTTTACGTAAGAACTTTCGTTACTTTAGGTGGATGCAGCATTATCGTACAAACTAAAATCCACCGCCCTGGCAAGTCACTAATGGGAAAATGAGTTTAAGAGTCTCTGGCCACTTGATGTTTCAAAAATGAATTTAGCTTCTGCGGAGACTTTGTCATTTAGGCTTAGACGCTTGCGGTGATCAGCACGCCATTCATTGTTGCGCCAGAGAACGCCAAACCTCATTACCTTGTGCACACTTGTCTCCATAACAAAGAACCTCGCCAATTTAATCTCTTACGTGCTGCCTTGGTAGTCGATCAAATCAATTTCTGTATGGTGGAGATCAAGGCATTCGATGAGATTGGTATAGTGCAGCACATTTTTCACTTTCGGGTCTTTTTTATCTACAAAAAAAGAGAACACATTAGAGCAGCTGGCTGTATAAGATTGCTGTGTCATCAAGATGCACCAATATCATTCGCTCATACGATAGGGTTGGCTGGCTAGTGACATTTTTTCACTCTCTCTCTCTCTCTCTTTCTCTTTCCTCTCATTTACCTAGGAGTATGTGAAGACCTTGGGCATTTGTTGCCTTCCACTATGTGGTCGATGCCATATTTCGCAAAAGTACGCCACATAATATGCATCAATATCAAATCAAAATATTTTGGCACCACTCTCGCGATGTGAGAGAGTTGGCACCGCTGGGCACACAGACCCACATGTATAAAAAATCAATCAAACCAACTACACCAGCATCTCACTCTCCCAAACAAGTGTTTTTTTATTGCCTCAGTCCTCTCTATCTCCCACGCAAGTGTTTTTTCATTGTGTGAGTTAATTTGGCACCGGAGCAAGGTAGGTGATCTAGATTGGGGCACCAGGTGAGCAATGGAGGGGCATCGATGCCAAATGCATCACAAGTGAATTTGGCACGTGTTTTGGCCTACATAGTGGAGGGCCATTATAGCCCACCTATGTACTACCTCTTATTTAGTATAATATTTTGACCATAGATTTACGTAAGAAAATGCCAATGCATGTCACTAAAAATTACACCATTTCAAATTATGTTCAAATACGAATCCAACGATATAGTTCTTAGTGACATGCAATAAAATTTTGTTAGTTAAATCTATGGTCAAATTTTGATACTACAAAATAGGAAGAGTGTCGGGGTAATGGGCCACGGATAGGCCAACCCGAGCCCCAGAACCTTTCAAGACATCGGGGCAGGTTGCGCCCCTCAAGACCCCAGGGCGAAGAGCCGCCTTCTAAGAAGTCGATGACAAGACGGCCAACTGCCCACTCATGGCCGAGTCCCAGGGACGACTTCAGGGTAAGCCGACTCCTGACTGGCAACTTCCAGAGAAGCTGGCTTTGGGGAGTCGGCCTGAGACTCCAACAAACCCCATGTCCCCTTGGGAGGGACCTGACCGGGAGTGGCTACAGTAAAACCCGCTCCCGCCCCTTACCAAGGGTAGGCATGGGCACAGTACACCGTACCTAGGGAGATCTCTGTGCGGTGTGACACTATTGCCGTGCCGGCCCTAACATTAGCACCGCAGGACCGAATCCAGCACCCATGACGGCTTGTCTGTACGGCCCGGAGGCAGCAGATCGCACCAGTCAGTGAGACCCCAGGAGACGGCAAGTGCACCACCAGTCAGCCTCCAGAGTCGGCCAAGCACTCCCCCGGGGGCCCACGCGCCATTAATCATATGTGATGGAGAGTGGCAATAGTGATCGCCCGCCAGGAGGCGGGGCTGTTGCCACGACTCCATGATCAAGCCCGCGTCATCAGAAGCACGGCTACAGTAATCAGCAGCCGACAAGACCCGCCCATGGCGGACGCGGCCTGTCGGCTCCGTACCAGACCAGTCGGCGGGGTCCACCAGTCGGCGGGCCCCAGTGATCGGCGGAGTTGACGGAGGCCGGAGGCACTGATGGTTGGGCCCGCATCCAGTTGGATTAGTATTGTACCCCTAGGGGGTAGGCCTATATAAACCCCCCAGGGCACCCATGCAAAGGGTTGGGATCCATTAGCTCTAGACCAGATCATATAGGAGGGAGAGAGCTAGCCCTGCCCTCTCCTACCTCCAGAAAACAGCTCAAGGAGCAATCGTGTAAGCACTTTGCCATAGTGATCATGCGGAGACCCCGCAGAGCAGTAGTAGGGGTATTATCTCCCCGGAGAGCCCTGAAGCTGGGTAAGATTCACCGGCGTGCATGTCTTCGCCTCATCCCGTTTCCGGCACCGGCGATGTTCTACTCACCCCCACCATGATAAGCCATCCTTTGGCATATGTCGCAACCAACCCCCAACTTTTGGCGCCCACCGTGGGGCCTGGTGCACCGCCGTCCGGAGACTTGTTCTGGACGGGAACCCTTTTCCTCCCTGGCGAGCGCAGCCAGCCAGGCACGCCAGACGGAGTTTGCACCGATGCACTGCGCGGTGTTGAGATCGCCTGCGCAGCCAGTTGCCTCGCCGAACTTGTCAGAGAGGTTCGCCTCTCCGACGAACCTGCATCCAACGCAGGCACGGGCGGCTCTGAGAGCCTCCTCGCGGGCCTCCTCGGTCAACTCCACGTTTCCGGCGAGCCTGCCGTAGACTTGGAGTCTGTAGGCTCCACCGACCCGATGATGGTCGACTCCGACACTGCATCGCTCTACGCGTTCCCCACCAATGTGGTGGTCTACGACGAACCTCTCCCTCACGCGGAGAGTGACGGAAGCACCATCACCGAGGTGCTCGTCATCAGTCATGACGAGCTCCCCGACGGAGGAGCGCACGACTCACTCGGCGCGGCGCTACAAGACCTAACTGCGCCCATTCCGGAAGACACTGACGCAGAGACGTTGGAGGGGCGCCGCCTTCAGCTCGTCGAAGGCGCGAAGAAGCTGGCCAGCATGAGACGCTTGTCAGAAGCCTACCAGCGGGAGATGGATCGCGCCGTTGGCGGCTCGCCGGCCCCGGCAGGGCCCAGCCGCCTTGGCGCGGTCCAGCAGCGCGGCGTAGCCATCGCCAACCTATTTGGGGCCAGTCGCCCTGTGTACGCTACACCAGCGGAGAACATCCGAGCCGCCCAGGTAGCGGCGGACGAGCTGGACAATTTCGAGGGCGAAGAACGCCGCCTGATGATGGAGCGAGTCCAGCGGCTCCTCGACGCGGCTGCCGCACAGAACGAGGCCGGCTGCCGCATGGAGGTGCCGCAGCGGAAAAATGACGACCTTCGCCGAGATCAAGGCGGGACGTCTCGGACGCCGACTGGCGGCACCCGAGGAAGAAGAGACAAGGATCCGGCTGTCAGCCACAGTCGGACTCACTTTACCATAGAGCGCGACCGAGACGGCCGCCCGAGAGCAGTGGAACAATGGGACGACTGTCCGCCTCCTCCTCCTCGCAAGGAGAGGCGAGTCTCCCCGCCGCCTGTTGACCATCTGACTCTCAGCGATCGCCTTGGCCGCCGAGACGGAGTCGGAGAAAATGACGCCCGCTACCGGATCGACCGACTTCACCGATCCCTAGCACTGGAAGAAGAAGACGAGTTGGGTCCGCCTTGTTTCGGACCCCGCATTTGAGACGAGCCCTTTCCCAGAGGGTTCACGCTCCCAAGAGACACGCCCAAGTATACTGGCTCCGTGATGCCGGAAGACTAGCTGGTCAACTACGCCACGGTTGTCAACATAGCAAACGGCAACAATCGTGTCACCGTAAAATACGTTCCGCTCATGCTCAAGGGCACGACACGGACATGGCTGAACATCCTGAAGCCCCGCAGCATCAACAGCTGGGTCGACTTCACCAAAGCGTTCGTCCGCAACTTCACCAGCACATACAAGCGTCCTCCCAAGCCTCGCCTGCTCTCCTTGTGCGTGCAAGGTCCCGACGAGTTGACTCGCAAGTACCTCACGCATTGGGCCGAGCTTCAGAACTGCTGCGACGGCGTGCACGAGGTGCAGGCCATCGAGTACTTCACGGCCGGGTGCAGAGAAGGCATCCTCCTCAAGCACAAGCTCCTCGACGACGAGCCAGAAACCCTCGACGAGCTGTTGATCATAGCGGACAAGTACGCCACGGCCGACTCCTCCATGAAGGCGGAGATTCAAGTCAACACAACTGGAAAAGTGGTCCCTCAAGCTCCAAGAATCCGGCGGGAGATGCCAATTAATGACAACAGCAGGGCGACCGCAAGCGCAAGGCCCCGCTGCCGGCTTCTAGCAACCGGCAGGTCGCGACCGTTGAAGCCCAGCAGCCGGACGGGCAGCCTCCGCCCAACCGACAGAAAGGCAGCAAGCCCAACTGGTTGCCGGCCTTCTCCTACGAGCAGACTCTGGATGGACCTTGCAAGTTCCATAGCGGCGCAAAGCCGTCGAATCACACCACCCGGAAGTGCCACTGGCTCACCAGGATCGCCAAGGGAGACGGCCTCCTGCCTCCGCCGCCTGCTGGGCAGCCGCCTCCGCCTCCGCCCCAGCAGCCGGCTGTCAGGCCAGTCGGTGCAGTACAAGACAAATACCCTGAAGAACATGGAGCCTACATGGTGTTTAACAGTATGGCCGATGATCGACGCAGCAGGCGGCTGCAGCGACAAGAGGTGAATGCAGTAGCATCAGAGATGCCAGAGTTCATGCACTGGTCCGAGAAGCCCATCAGCTGGAGCAGGGCCGACCACCCAGAGGTGATGCCGAGTCCGGGCTCCTATGCCTTGGTCTTGGATGCCACCTTTTCTACGGATAGACGAGCCACACATTTCTCGCGAGTTCTGATAGACAGAGGCAGCAGCATCAATATCATGTACAAGGACACCATGGAGAAGTTAGGAATCAAGCAAAGACAGCTTCAGAACAGCCGGACTGTGTTCCACGACATTTTTCCTGGGCTTTCCTGCTCACCAATCGGCAAGATTTTGATGGACGTCCTCTTCGGAGACAAAGATCACTTCCGCTGAGAGTCGGTTTGGTTTGAAGTGGTGGACCTTGAGAGCCCATATCATGCGCTACTCGGCCGACCCGCCCTGGCCAAGTTCATGGCGTTCCCCCACTACGCCTACCTCAAAATGAAGATGCCCCGTTCCAGGGGAATTCTGACTGTAGCCGGCGACTATCGAAAGTCGTCTGCCTATGCGGCTGAGAGCAGTCGGCTAGCCAAGTCCCTGGTGATCGCGGCCGAGAAGTGGCTCCTTGAGAGAGTTATGGCGATGGCCAGCAAGCAGCCGGAGATGTCGCCCGACCCAAAGGAGTCGGAAGCCGAAGGTTCGTTCAAGCCGGCCAAAAAGACAAACAAGATACCCTTGGATCCGGAGCACCCAGAGAGGTACACCATCGTAGGTGCAAACTTCTACAGCAAATAGGAAAGCAAGCTCGTCGATTTCCTCCGTGAGAATCGGGACATCTTCGCATGGTCTCCCAAGGACATGCCAGGTGTACCGACGGATTTCGCCGAGCACAAGTTACACGTCCGATCTGATGCAAAGCCGGTCAGGCAGCCCCTGCGCCGCTTATTAGAAGAGAAGAGAAGAGTTGTCGGAGAAGAGATAGCCCGACTCCTAGCAGTCGGCTTCATTATGGAAGTTTTCTTCCCGGAGTGGCTGGCAAATCCGGTCCTGGTGCTAAAGAAGAACAAGCAATGGCGAATGTGTATTGACTAGACGAGCCTCAACAAGGCCTGCCCCAAGGACCCATTTGCTCTACCAAGAATTGACCAGGTGATAGACTCCACAGCCGGATGCGAGTTGTTGAGCTTCTTGGATGCATACTCAGGATATCACCAGATCAAGCTGAATCCGGCTGACAGATTGAAGACCGCCTTCATCACGCCATTTGGAGCCTTCTGCTACCTCACCATGACGTTTGGCTTAAGGAATGTCGGCGCCACCTTTCAGCGTTGCATGCAGAAGTGCCTCCTCAAGCAGCTCGGCAGGAACGCCCATGTTTACGTGGACGACATGGTGGTGAAGACGGAAAAGCGAGGAACAGAGCTGGAAGACCTCAAGGAGACCTTTGAGAACCTGCGCCAGTTCCAGATCAAGCTCAACCCCGAGAAGTGTGTCTTCGGAGTACCAGCCGGCCAGCTGCTAGGTTTCCTGGTCTCTGAACGCGGCATAGAATGAAACCCAGTAAAAATCAAGGCCATCGAGAGAATGGAGGTACCCAGCCGACTGCTGGATGTGCATAAGTTCATCGGCTGCTTGGCGTCCATCAGCCGATTCATCAGTCGGATGGGCGAGAAAGCTCTCCCCTTATACCAACTCATGAAGAAGACCACTTTTTTCGAGTGGAACCACAAGGCGGACGAAGCTTTCCACCAGTTGAAGAAGATGTTGACTACTCCACCCGTCCTGGCGGCTCCGACTCCCAAGGAACCTATGCTCCTGTACATCGCCGCCACCAGCCGAGTAGTCAGCACAGTCATTGTAGTAGAGCGCAAGGAGGAAGGCAAGGCGCTACATGTCCAGAGACTAGTATATTACCTGAGCGAGGTACTGTCGACCTCCAAGCAGAACTACCCCCACTACTAGAAGATGTGCCATGGCGTGCACTTTGCTGCCAAGAAATTGAAGCCTTACTTTCAAGAGCATCCAATCACAGTGGTCTGCACGGCTCCACTTGCCGAGATCATCAGTAGCCGAGATGCCTCTGGTCGAGTGGCCAAGTGGGCCATAGAGCTGGCTCCTTACACCATCTACTACCAGCCCCGCACCAATATCAAATCACAAGCACTGGCCGACTTCCTCGTCGACTGGGCCGAGACCCAGTACCTGCCTCTAGCGCCTGACTCCACCCATTGGCGGATGCACTTCGACGGCTCCAAGATGCGCACCGGCTTGGGAGTCGGCGTCGTCCTCACCTCTCCCAAAGGCGACAAGCTCAAATATGCACTGCAAATCCATTTTGCCACCTCCAACAACGTGGCCGAGTACGAGGCGCTCATTCACGGGCTCCGGCTTGCCAAAGAACTTGGCATCCGCCCGATCTTGTGTTATGGCGACTCGGACTTAGTGGTCCAGCAGTCATCTGGCGACTGGGACGCGAAAGACGCAAACATGGCGAGCTACCGTTTCCTCGTGCAACAACTCAGCGGGTATTTTGAAGGGTGCGAGTCCCTCCATGTGCCAAGAAACGACAACGACCAAGCAGACGCCTTGGCACGAATCGGCTCTACCCGCCAAGCAATACCATCTAGCGTCGCCCTTCAACGCCTCCTCAAGCCGTCTGTCAAGCCTTCACCAGAATCAGACTCCATTTTTGTGCCGGCTCCTCCCGAAGACGGCGGATCCGACTCCAGAGCTCCGGCAGTTGGAACGGGGACTTTGGCGGGCGACTCCAAAGCTGCCACAGTCGAGCCTGGCCCGGGGACTGCGGTGACGGACTCGAAGATTCCAGAACTCGGCCCAAGGACCGCGCCAGTCGGCCTGGGGACTTCATCAGCACAGCAAGCGGCTGTTGACTCCAGCCCACCGCCTCCCAGCCCAGCCGCCCTCGTCCAGGTCGCAGTTCTGGTAGTCGAAGAAATAGCAGCACCCTCATGGGCCCAGCCCATCCTCAAATTCCGGGTGAACAAAGAGCTACCAACTGATGAGACCTCAGCTCGGCAAGTACAACGCCGGGCGGCAGCCTATACCATAATCAATAGAGAGCTAGTCAGGCGCAACGTCACTAGTGTCTACCAGCGCTGCGTAGAGCCAGAGCAAGACCAAGCGATCCTCAAAGACATCCATCAAGGCGAATGCGGCCACCATGCGGCTTCAAGAGCACTCGTCGCCAAAGCTTTTCGGCATGGTTTCTTTTGGCTGACTGCCTTGGAAGAGGCCAAGGAGTTGGTCCAAAAATGCAAAGGGTGCCAGAAGTTCAGCTCCAAGCCGCACCAGCCGGCTTCCGCACTCAAGACCATCCCCATTGCTTGGCCTTTCGCAGTTTGGGGTCTAGACATGGTGGGACCATTCAAGACAGCACGAGGTGGTCTAACTCACCTACTTGTCGCAGTGGACAAGTTCACCAAGTGGGTGGAAGTGAAGCCAATTAAGAAACTGAACGGTCCGACTGCCGTGACCTTCATCACCGATATCACAATTCGGTACGGCATACCACACAGCATCATCACCCACAACGGCACAAATTTTGCCAAAGGCGCCTTGGCCCATTTCTGTGCAACACAGGGCATCCGACTGGACCTAGCGCCCGTTGCCCACCTGCAGTCAAACGGCCAAGTGGAGCGAGCAAACGGCCTCATCCTATCTGGCATCAAGCCTCGGTTGATCGAGCCTCTGGAGCGCTCGGCTGGCTGCTGGCTCGACGAGCTGCCAGCTGTCCTCTGGAGTATGCGCACGACTCCAAACAAGTCAACCGGATTCACGCCCTTCTTCCTCGTCTATGGTGCCGAAGCCGTCATCCCAACGGACATAGAGTTCGACTCCCCACGAGTCACCATGTACACCAAGGAGGAAGCAGAAGAAGCACGACAAGATGGCGTCGATTTGCTGGAAGAGGGCCGGCTGTTGGCACTCAGCCGGTCCAGCATCTACCAGCAGAGCCTGCGCCGATACAACAACAGGAAGGTCAGGCCAAGATCTTTCCAAGAAGGCTACCTTGTGCTCCGGCTGATCCAGCGAACAGCCGGCCAGCACAAGTTGTCGCCGCCTTGGGAAGGCCCTTTCATCATCAGCAAAGTACTAGGCAATGATTCCTACTACCTGATCGACGCTCAGAAGCCCCGAGCACGCAAGAGGGACGACTCCGGCAAGGAGACAGAGCGGCCATGGAATGCAAATCTTCTCCGAAGATTTTACAGTTGATGCAGTATGTACAAGGCTACCTTTTGTATTAAAGTACCAAGACTTCAGGCCCCCCGAGACGAGCTCGGGGACTGCCCTCTTTTGTCTGTATGATAAAAATTATGCCTACAAGTATGTTACTCTTTGTCATGCCGCTTGGCATAGGGCTCGACAAGTCGGCCCGGGGACTTGCCGCCTTGCACTATGAAATGCTTCCTGCAGCCGGACAAGTAGTGTGTAACACCTAAGCCGTCTTCTGTCAGAAGCCGCAGCTTGCAGAGCGACTGTACGGTGGGCAGAGGTAAGGTAGAATGGGTGCTCGCACGAAAATTGGCTAAGGACTCAAAGCGTAAAACATAGCTCAAGACGGCTTCCAGCCTTTCTCGCAAACCGACTCTCGAACAGTCGGATTGTCGTTTTCTATCCAACTTGCTCAAACAATCTTGAAATCAGCTAAGTACTTGCTTTCCCAAAGTAGCCTAGCACTTGATCCAGCAACAGTCCGTAGAGCGGCTGTACGATTGGCAAGGCAGGCAACTAAGAGAAAGCGGCAAAGGAAAACAGCCAAAAGAACAATGAGCAAGAAAAGATATATATAGATATATATATATATAACATAGGCCCTTGGCCGAATTGTCGAGTAGAGGTTCAAAATACACCCCGCGGGTGGAATTGTGCGAATTAACAAGTTCTTCAAAAGACTACTAAAGCAGATAAAACAAAAGACACATCGGCAGCTTAGGGGGCGGTAGATGGATTCGGGGGGTCGGAGGAGGCGCCAGCGTCAGGCGTCGGGGCGGTCGGCCAGCTAGTCTCGGCTTGATCGCCTCTGGCAGTAGTCGGGTCGGTCGCACGCGGCTCGTTGCTGGAGGCACGGTCGGGCTGAGGCTGGCCGTCTGCTCCGTCTTCTGGTGCCTCCGCCTCGCCCTCATCCTCCGCCTCATCCTCCTCCTCGACGCTGGAGCCAATCACCTCCGCCGAGTCTTTGCCGTAGTCTGTGTTCATCCCAAACCACTTCGGCGGTACCTCCTCGCCGTCTATAGACCGCTCGGGGACGAAGATGCTTGTGTCGGTGTACTCGGCGATCGCCGCAGCACGCTTGACGAGGGCGTCTTCCGCAGCCGCCAGCTCCGGCTGGGCCTCCGACCGAAGGGTGGCCAACCGGTCTAGATCCAGCCCCGGGTACCATGCCTTGACGAACTCCAAGGCCCGGCACGCTCCAGCCCGGGATGAAGAGCCCTTCTAGGCCTCGAGGCGACCAGCCGCGACCTCCAACCAGTTGGCCGTCAGGCTGGGGGTGTGCGGAGCCTGCGTATCCGGCCAAAGGGTGGAAATCGCCTGGGCGCCGACGCGTTGAAGCCGGTGCAGCATACGATGAGCCGGCCGGAGGCGAGCCTCGATGCTCAAGATGTGCTCATCAAGAGTTCGGGGGGCATCGGCGGCGATCTCCGCGCCCTCCGCCCTCCGACTTTCACGATCGGCCTCGATGGCTTAGATAGCGGCCTGCGACTGCCTAGGGAAGAAGTCTGCAAAAGACACGAAGAAACGAAAAAGCAAGTCAAAAACCAGGAGTCGGCACGATTTAAGTCGACGGCTTGAAGAAAGAAAATAAAGAGACTCACCATCAACGATGTCTTCAATCTCATGGAAGCCGGAGGACAACAGCGCCTCCTTGTCAGACCAGGAGGAGTGCTCGCTCGCGAACTCGGCCAAGAGGGTGGTTTCCGTCTCCTCCGCCTCCCTCTGTGACTTCGCAAGCAGCTCCTTCTGCTCTGCCAATTGAGTGGCCAGCAGATCGCGCTCTGTGGCAAGCCTGTTGCACTCCTCTCCTCTGGCGAGCAGGGCGGAGTTGGCTTCGCTCAGCTGCTGTTGAAGAGCAGCATTGGCTCCTGAAGGAAAGGAAGAAAGACAACAATCGTCAATAAGTAGGTCGCCAGGGAGATCCGGCCCGACTGCTCAGCAGTCGGCCTGAATCTCGGGGACTACAGCCCGCGGGTGCGCTAGCGCGCCCCTGTAGAGAATAAAAAAGAGGGAAGGACATACTCCGGCTCTCCGCCAAGTCGGCGGTCCGCTTGCCCAGCTCTTCAACATTACGATTGAAGGCAGTGACGCGGAGGTTGTGGTAATCCTGCAACAAGCATTTCAAACAAAGTTAGTACCCAGAAATTCATCAATTGGAGTTCCGGGCCGCCTGCTCAGCAGCCGGCCCGAAACTCGGGGACTACACCCAGTGGGTGCGCTGGCGCGCCCCGACAGAGAGGAACAAGAAAAACAAAGGCCCAAAGAAAAAACATACCCGGACGGCTGCCCGTGACGCTAGGAACGCCTTGGTGCAACTCTGGAGGGCGTCGCCCTCAGTGCGGAGCTTCGCCTGGACGTCCAGGAGCGCCCGGTTCAGCGGCCCTGTGCCGCCTCCTCGCACCCACCCAACAGGTGCGGCGCTCGTCGCTTCAGCGTCTGGAGCCGCCGAGCTGGCGGTGCCGGCTTCCAGGGGGTGGGGTGCCGAAGTCGCCTTCTCCAGACGACGGCGCACTGGCGAGCTGACTTGGAGGAGTAGCCTCGCCACAGCCTCGTCTTCGGTTGGCGGCACCGGAGGGTCCGCTGGCTGCTCGCCTTGCACGCCTTCAGACGGCGGCGGCGGAACGTTCGCACCCGGAGTAGAGGGCTCGCCGCCTTCCCTCTCCCCGACGAGGTTCTCCCCGCCAGCTCCTCCAGTCTTCCCCGTGAACTCCGGGGGCGGCGGCACAGAGTTCAGCGGGGCAACAAGCAAGGCCAACTGGCGGCGTGCGGCTTCCTCGGCCTGCTGCTTCGCTGTGGCGGCGGCTTCGGCCTCCGCTAGTTTTTTCTTAGCGGAGGCCTCCGCCCTGTCCGTCTATGTACTGGGGATAGTATCATGGTGATGCATAGCAATGAGAGGGGATAGTATCGTCTACGTACCCTCGTAGACCGTAAGCGGAAGCATTATCACAAGCAATTGATGTAGTCGTACGTCTTCACGATCGACCGATCTAGTACTGAAGATACAACACCTCTGCGATCTGCACACGTCCGTCTCGGTGACGTCCCGCAAACTCACGATCCAGTAGAGCTTCAAGGGAGAGCTTCGTCAGCACGACAGTGTGATGACGGTGATGATGTTGCTACCGGAACAGGGCTTCGCCCAAGCACTACAACGATATTACCAAGGTGGCTTATGGTGGAGGGGGCCACCGCACATGGCTAAAGATCAATGATCAACTTGTGTGTCTATGGGGTGCCCCCTCCCCCGTATATAAAGGAGTGGAGGAGGGGGAGGGGGCCGGCCTCTCTAGGCGCGCCCCAAGGAGTCCTACTCCCACCGAGAGTAGGATCCCCCCTTCCCTTTGTTGGTTTTAGGAGAGAAGGAAGGGGAGGGAAGAAGGAAGGAAAGGGGGGCCGGCCCCCTCCCATTTCGGATTGGGCTTGGGGGGCGCTCCCCTCCTTTGCTTCTTTCCCCTCTCTTCCACTAAGGCCTATATACCTCCTGGGGGGTTCCGGTAACCTCCCAGTACTCCGGTATACTCCCTATTTCACCCGAAACCATTATGATGTCCAAACATAGGCTTCCAATATATCGATCTTTACATCTGACCATTTCGAGACTCCTCGTTATGTCTGTGATCAAATCTGGGACTCTGAACTATCTTCGGTACATCAAAACACATAAACTCGTAATACCGATCGTCACCGAACGTTAAGCATGCGGACCCTACGGGTTCGAGAACTATGTAGACATGACCGAGACATGTCTCCAGTTAATACCCAATGGCGAAACCTGGATGCTCATATTGGTTCCTACATATTCTATGAAGATCTTTATCGGTCAAACCGCATAACGATATACGTTCTTCCCTTTGTCATCGGTATGTTACTTGCCTGAGATTTGGTCGTCGGTATCTCAATACCTAGTTCAATCTCGTTACCGGCAAGTCTCTTTACTCGTTCTGTAATGCTACATCCTGTAACTAACTCATTAGCTACATTGCTTGCAAGGCTTATACTGATGTACATTATCGAGAGGGCCCAGAGATACCTCTCCGACAATCGGAGTGACAAATCCTAATCTTGATCCATGCCAACTCAACAAACACCATCGGAGACACCTGTAGAGCACCTTTATAATCACCCAGTTACGTTGTGATGTTTGGTAGTACACAAAGTGTTCCTCCGATATTCGGGAGTTGCATGATCTCATAGTCATAGGAACATGTATAGTTATGCAGAAAGCAATAGCAACAAACTCATCGTGCTAAGCTAACGGATGGGTCAATTCAATCACATCATTCTCTAATGATGTGATCCCGTTAATCAAATGACAACTCATGTCTATGGTTAGGAAACATAACCATCATTGATTCAACGAGCTAGTCAAGTAGAGGCAAACTAGTGACACTCTGTTTGTCTATGTATTCACACATGTACTAAGTTTCCGGTTAATACAATTCTAGCATGAGTAATAAACATTTATCATGATATAAGGAAATAAAAATAACAACTTTATTATTGCCTCTAGAGCATATTTCCTTCAGTCTCCCACTTGCACCAGAGTCAATAATCTAGATTACATTGTAATGATTCTAACAATCATGGAGTCTTGGTGCTGATCATGTTTTGCTTGTGAGAGAGGCTTAGTCAATGGGTCTGCAACATTCAGATCCGTATGAGTCTTGCAAATCACTATGTCTCCCTCCTTGACTTGATCGTGGATGGAATTGAAGCGTCTCTTGATGTGCTTGGTTCTCTTGTGAAATTTGGATTGCTTTGCCAAGGCAATTGCACCAGTATTGTCACAAAAGATTTTCATTGGACCCGACGCACTAGGTATGACACCTAGATCGGATGAACTCCTTCATCCAGACTCCTTCATTTGCTTCTTCCGAAGTAGCTATGTATTCCGCTTGACCCATAGATCCCGCCACGACGCTCTACTTGGAACTGCACCAACTGACAGCTCCACCTAATAAAAACGCGTATCCGGTTTGTGACTTAGAGTCATCTGGATCAGTGTCAAAGCTTGCATCGACGTAACCGTTTACGACGAGATCTTTGTCACCTTCATATATGAGAAACATATCCTTAGTCCTTTTCAGGTATTTCAGGATGTTCTTGACTGCTGTCCAGTGATCCACTCCTGGATTACTTTGGTACCTCCCTGCTAAACTTATAGCAAGGCACACATCAGGTCTGGTACACTGCATTGCATACATGATAGAGCCTATGGCTGAAGCATAGGGAACACCTTTCATTTTCTCTCTATCTTCTACAATGGTCGGGCATTGAGTCTGACTCAACTTCACACCTTGTAATACAGGCAAGAACCCTTTCTTTGCCTGATCCATTTTGAACTTCTTCAAAACTCTATCAAGGTATGTGCTTTGTGAAAGTCCAATCAAGCGTCTTGATCTATCTCTATAGATCTTGATGCCCAATATATAAGAAGCTTCACCGAGGTCTTTCATTGAAAAAATCTTATTCAAGTATCCTTTTATGCTATTCAGAAATTCAGTATCATTTCTGATCAACAATATGCCATCTACATATAATATCAGAAATGCTATGGAGCTCCCACTCACTTTCTTGTAAATATAGGCTTCTCCAAAAGTCTGTATAAAACCATATGCTTTGATCACACTATCAAAGCGTATATTCCAACTCCGAGAGGCTTGCACCAGTCCATAAATGGATCGTTGGAGCTTGCACACTTTGTTATCACCTTTTGGATCGACCAAACCTTCTGGTTGCATCATATACAACTCTTCTTTAAGGTATCCATTAAGGAATGCAGTTTTGACATCCATTTGCCAAATTTCATAATCATAAAATGCGGCAATTGCTAACATGATTCGGACGGACTTAAGCGTCGCTACGGGTGAGAAGGTCTCATCGTAGTCAGCTCCTTGAACTTGTCGAAAACCTTTCGCAACAAGTCGAGCTTTGTAGACAATAACATTACCATCAACGTCAGTCTTCTTCTTGAAGATCCATTTATTTTCTATGGCCTGCTGATCATCGGGTAAGTCAACCAAAGTCCACACTTTGTTCTCATACATGGATCCCATCTCAGATTTCATGGCTTCAAGCCATTTTGCGGAATCTGTGCTCACCATCGCTTCCTCATAGTTCATAGGTTCGTCATGGTCAAGTAACATGACTTCCAGAACAGGATTACCGTACCACTCTGGTGCGGATCTTACTCTGGTTGACCTATGAGGTTCGGTAGTAACTTGATCAGAAGTTTCATGATCATCATCATTAGCTTCCTCACTTAGTGGTGTAGGAATCACTGGAACTGATTTCAGTGATGAACCACTTTCCAATAAGGGAGAAGGTACAATTACCTCATCAAGTTCTACTTTCCTCCCACTCACTTCTTTCGAGAGAAACTCCTTCTCTAGAAAGGATCCATTCTTAGCAACGAATATCTTGCCTTAGGATCTGTGATAGAAAGTGTACCCAACAGTCTCCTTTGGGTATCCTATGAAGACACATTTCTCCAATTTGGGTTCGAGCTTATCAAGTTGAAGCTTTTTCACATAAGCATCGCAGCCCCAAACTTTAACAAATGACAACTTGGGTTTCTTGCCAAACCACAGTTCATAAGGTGTCGTCTCGACGGATTTAGATGGTGCCCTATTTAATGTGAATGTAGTTGTCTCTAAAGCGTAACCCCAAAATGATAGCGGCAAATCAGTGAGAGACATCATAGATCGCATCATATCTAGTAAAGTGTGGTTACGACGTTCGGACACACCATTACGTTGTGGTGTTCCATGTGGCGTGAGTTGCGAAACTATTCCGCATTGTTTCAAATGAAGTCCAAACTCATAACTCAAATACTCACCTCCACGATCAGATCGTAGAAACTTGATTTTCTTGGTACGATGATTTTCCACTTCACTCTGAAATTCTTTGAACTTTTCAAATGTTTCAGACTTATGTTTCATCAAGTAGATATACCCATATCTTCTCAAATCATCTATGAAGGTGAGAAAATAATGATATCCGTCATGAGCTTCAATGTTCATTTGACCACATACATCAGTATGTATGATTTCCAATAACATTGTTGGTCGCTCCATTATTCCCGAGAACGGAGTTTTAGTCATCTTGCCCATGAGGCATGGTTCTCAAGTACCTAGTACACCAATATGACCTAAACGGCAGTGCCACAAATAAGTTGCACTATCATTATTAACTCTGCATCTTTTGGCTTCAATACTATGAACATGTGTATCACTACTATCAAGATTTAGTAAAAATAGACCACTCATCAGGGGTGCATGACCATAAAAGATATTACTCATATAAATAGAACAACCATTATTCTCTGATTTAAATGAATAATTGTCTCGCATTAAACAGGATCCAGATATAATGTTCATGCTCAACGCTGGCACCAAATAACAATTATTTAGGTCTAAAACTAATCCCGAAGGTAGATGTAGAGGTAGCGTGCCGACGGCGATCACATCGACTTTGGAACCATTTCCCACGCGCATCATCACCTCGTCCTTAGCCAATCTTCACTTAATCCGTAGCCCCTGTTTCGAGTTGCAAATGTTAGCAATTGAACCAATATTAAATACCCAGGCACTACTGCGAGCATTAGTAAGGTACACATCAATAACATGTATATCAAATATACCTTTCACTTTGCCATCCTTCTTCTCGCCAAATACTTGGGGCGGTTCTGCTTCCAGTGACCAGTTCCTTTGTAGTAGAATTACTCAGTCTCAGGCTTAGGTCCAGACTTGGCTTTCTTCACTTGAGCAGCAACGGCTTGTTGTTCTTCTTGAAGTTCCCTTTCTTCCCTTTACCCTTTTTCTTGAAACGGGTGGTCTTATTGACCATCAACACTTGATGTTCCTTCTTGATTTCTACCTTTGCAACCTTTAGTATTGCGAAGAGCTCAGGAATCGACTTATCCATCCCTTTCATATTATAGTTCATCATGAAGCTCTTGTAGCTTGGTGGCAGTGATTGAAGAACTCTGTCAATGACACTATCATCAGGAAGATTAACTCCCAGTTGAGTCAAGTGGTTGTGGTACCCAGACATTTTGAGTATATGTTCACTGACGAAACTATTCTCCTCCATCTTGTAGCTGTAGAACTTATTGGAGACTTCATATCTCTTAATCCGGGCATTTTCTTGAAATATTAACTTCAACTCCTGGAACATCTCATATGCTCCATGACTTTTAAAATGTTGTTGAAGTCCCGGTTCTAAGCCGTAAAGCATGGCACACTGAACTATCGAGTACTCATCAGCTTTGCTCTGCCAGGTGTTCACAACATTTGGCGTTGCTCCTGCAGCGGGTTTGTTACCTAGCGGTGCTTTCAGGACGTAATTCTTCTGTGCAGCAATGAAGATAATCCTCAAGTTACAGACCCAGTCCGTGTAGTTGCTACCATCATCTTTCAACTTAGCTTTCTCTAGGAACGCATTAAAATTCAACGGAACAACAGAACGGGCCATCTATCTACAACAACATAGACATGCAAAATACTATCAGGTACTAAGTTCATGATAAATTAAAGTTCAGTTAATCAAATTACTTAAGAACTCCCACTTATATAGAAATATCTATAATCATCTAAGTGATCACGTGATCCATATCAACTAAACCATGTCCGATCATCACGTGAGATGGAGTAGTTTTCAATGGTGAACATCACTATGTTGATCATATCTACTATATGATTCACGCTCGACCTTTCGGTCTCCAGTGTTCCGAGGCCGTATCCGCATATGCTAGGCTCATCAAGTTTAACCCGACTATTCCGTGTGTGCAAAACTAGCTTGCACCCGTTGTATGTGAACATAGAGCTTATCACACCTGATCATCACGTGGTGTCTCGGCACGATGAACTGTAGCAACGGTGCATACTCAGGGAGAATACTTATACCTTGAAATTTAGTGAGAGATCATTTTATAATGCTACCACTGAACTAAGCAAAATAAGATGCATAAAGGATAAAAATCACATGCAATCAATATAAGTGATATGATATGGCCATCATCATCTTGTACCTTTGATGTCCATCTCCAAAGCACCGTCATGATCACCATCGTCGCCGTCTTGACACCTTGATCTCCTATGGAAGCATCATTGTCGTTTCGCCAACTATTGCTTCTATGACTATGGCTACCGCTTAGTGATAAAGTAAAGCAATTACATGGCGATTGCATTTCATACAATAAAGCGACAACCATACGGCTCCTGCCAGTTGCCGATAACTGTGTTACAAAACATGATCATCTCATACAATAAAATTTAGCATTATGTCTTGACCATATCACATCACAACATGCCCTGCAAAAACAAGTTAGACGTCCTCTACTTTGTTGTTTCAAGTTTTACGTGGCTGCTACGGGCTGAGCAAGAACCGTTCTTACCTACGCATCAAAAACCACAACGCGGTATAGTGATTGCTTTTTGATCTTCAGAAAGAACCATGTTCATCGAATCCGATTCAACTAAAGCTGGAAATAGACACCAACTAGCCACCTATGTGCGAAGCACGTCGGTAGAACTAGTCTCGCGTAAGCGTAGCATAATGTCAGTCTGGGCCGCTTCATCCAACAATGCCGCTGAATCAAGAATCAACTAGTGAAGGAAAGCAATATGTATATACCCACGCCCACAACTCCTTTGTGTTCTACTCGTGCATATCTTCCCCTAATAATAAACCAGCTATTGTTTCTGGTCGCACGTCATCACCAATTTTGCAGAAAAGTCCTTGTGGTTTTCGGTATTAAACCTGCGGTCCTTTTTAAAGTGAGAAAACGTTTCAAGCCCAGATCCATCCCGCCCAGGCCCGAGTGCCGCAGCCGCCACCACCAGTGCCCGCGGAGCGCCCGACCCAGAGTTTCCTTCTCCCGTGCGGTTCCTCCCCGGCCTCCCTCGTGCCGCCTCAACCTCCACCGCCTCCCACCACATCTCGCCGGCAGCCCAGAAACTCCGCGCCACCTGCCGTCCCTACCTAGCAGCGCGACCCGACCCCTTCCACCACCCGCGCTATTGCGCTCCTCCCGCGTATGGCCACCAGCGCCGGGTCCGGCCACCGCGGAGCCCTGCAGCGCCAACCACCGCCTACAACGCTAGATCCGGTCGTCCCCGGCCATCTACCACCTTCTTCTACCTTTAGCCGTAGGAGAGATCCCCCCTCTCTCCGCAGTTTAGCGCTGGAAGCCAGGCTCATGGACCACGCCGCTGTGACTGGATGGGCCGTTCCCCTCGTCCCTTCTTCCTCACATGCGAGCATGCGCAGCTCACATGTCGCTCACTTCTCTGTTAAGGAGGTGAGCAGGTGGTCCACACCTTCCTCTGGCTGTCACCTCCACGACACCCACCCACATGGTGGACCGTAGTGAAGATGTCGGCCATCTCACGGTGAAAATCCCAGCCGGCGCGGACTTGCAATTTGTTTCATGTGCGTGCAATACTCCAGGTGCAGTGCATCGGCCACGCTGCTTGCGTTCAGGCATCACGGGAGTTGCAGTTCGGTGCAGTGGCAAAAGTTTGATTTGTGCAATTTAAGGTTAAGTTTTCAGTTCAGCTCCCTGTTTCACGGGATATGTGTAGTTCAGTACTGCGTGCTAGCAGATTCAGTGTTGTTGTGTGTGTGCAGTGCAGTTCATCGGTGGGGTAATCTGGCTGGTGGCCATGTGTTGTTCTTGCTCCTACCTCGGATCCAATTCTCCACGACATCCAGGTCTGCGAGTGTGGTTTGGGCAGCACATGCAGCTGATAGCGCGGTGTTGGTTTAGCTCGTTGGCATGCAGTTCTGTACCGCGGGCGTGCAGCTCACTAGTGTCAAGCTTGCAGTTCCTTGGCGTTGGCAACCAATTCTTGTTGGCGTGCCTCTCTAGGCTCCTACCATAGACCTGGATATGTGGATAGATTTCATTTATTCAATGGTTCATTGATGCACGAGTAAACTTGCAAAGCGGCATCCTGCTTATGTAGCTTTCCGTCCATTGACTAGCCGGCTATCCATGCAACTGGTAATGACTGTGCAGCAGCCAAACTTAAATAAAAATCATACATCCGGCCTATAATCCCTTGCAATTGATTATATATTTTAACAAACACGAGATGACAAAACATCATTTAATTTTAAGAGAATCAATAAATTATAGAAACTGAAGTGGCATATATATGACGGTTTGATCTGTAGGCCTTTTATGTTTTTTTCCAAAAGCAGAGAAGGCAGAAGAATCTCATCTCCAACGTGTTCAGCACAAAGAAGATGAACCATGCAAAAACTCAAGGTGGACCATGGTGGCTTCACTGCTGGCGGAACGGCAGAGGGCTTGGCTGCTGCCAGGGTGATTCAAAGGGAGTATATAGGTAGAGTTTTTGCAGCCTCTTGCACGAACATGATTAATGGTAGCTTCTATTCCATGACATGATTTTGCAGCTGTAATGATATGTTTCATGCGAGAGGACATAAATTTGCATCATATTTTTCTGTCCAGTTAGTTCCAAATTACAATGTTTGTGCTATCAGTGACAATTCGGTGGAATAAGATGAGTCATATATAAACCGAATGTAAGCTTTCACATCAGCCTTTGCTCTTGATTGTCTTTGCAAGTCCATAGATATAATTTTTAGGATTTTCCTTTACTCATAGTAAGTGCTGAATATTTTGTCCTTTAACCCTTTAGGTGTAAATACCTGTGATGTGGCTAGCAAAGTTGGTAACACGCACAGTATAACCATTATGATCTGCACAGGGATATCACCTAGGTGCATAAATCATAATCATTCAGATTTTATTTGGCAAGCTGGAGCTACCCGGCACTTTCGATTTGGTGCCAAGATGGATGGACTCAACTGAGTGACCCACTGTCAGGTATTGTTGTTCAGTTATCCCGAGGGTAACGTGGATATGTTCTGTTTGAGATCAAAGCTTGGTATTGCTAGAAAATATATATGTGATGTGCACTGAGATTTCAGATATATAACAACAGTGATACAACACACTGTTTCTCTTGCTATTGACGACCACTTGAATTAGCATACCTTATAATAATATTTCTATCTTGGCATTATGAGTGTTGTTCAGTGGCAATATTCGCTATGCCGAAGGTAATAGTGATGCACCTCTGCCAAGAAGGCTCTTTCCTGTTCAATGCAATGACAGAACGCTGAAACACCATGGTGTCCATGCTAAAAGATAATGATTCACCCCCTGGCTTCTTATTGCTGTATCCACTTGGGGAATAGCTTTTGGAAACCATGATACATATATATCTGTGATAGATGCTTAATGTAAGTGGTCAGAGTAATGGGTAGAGCAATCAAAGAACCACAATTTATATCCCTTTAAATAAAGATAAGTATTCACTCATTGTTTATTGGTTATATTTTCAGGTCATAAATCATTTCTTTTGTTGAAGGAAGAGACTCCATTTTCTGTCGAGGACCGAATCGCACTAACCAATCGGCTTACTTGGTTAGAAGAAATTGAGAAAGGGGAGCATCTTACACCTCATAGGAAGCGGTGGTCTAATCCTAATCTCACCCAATAGACATACATTACTACAAAATTTTCTTGCATGCCGCCGCCCATATTTTTTCATTACTAACATAACCTTTTTAGATCACCCGCAAAAAAGACCTTTTTAGGTCAAGCGTGCCTTGCATTACATTTGGTCTACTATACTGCAACTTCAAACCACAATCCCTCTGTATGTTGACTGTATTTTTTGGAATTGAATTATGTATTCAAAGCTATTGTTCAGCATAGACACCGTTTAAAAATCATACAAGGGGCACACAAAATGTACATGTACTCTTCTGTTTGAATATATGTCTATAAATGGATTAACTGAGCCAAAGGCAGTGCCTTTTTCATATGAATATATGTGTACCACATCTTTCAGATAATCATATATGTTTGCCGGCAGATTATATATGCATTAAACTACAAATAAATTTATTTGTGCGACTTGATACCGGATATATACAGATTGCATGTCTCTTAGGGCATCCCCAATGCTAGGCGCCAATGGTGGATACTAGGATTTATTTTCCGATAGATCGCCAGCTACGTTATTTGTTCCCAGCGCCTGATGCCGCATTGATGCCAATAGATGCATCGAGCGCTTGCTTTTTTCCTGGACATGCGATTTAAGAAACCGGGAGCCGGCCCTACGTATTTAGAGCCCGTGATAAGCGTCTAACATTGGAGAAGAAGGCACTTACTTTTTCTTAATTTTTTTGATGTTTACTCTAGGCATCTGCACAAGAGTAGCATTGTAGATGCCCTTAAGCTATAGGCTATAATAGTTGTTTTACCAATCACAAATAAGCAACCAATGAAGAAATAGTACAAATTTAGAGCACAATACATCATGATCTATTGGAAATTACATGTTCTCTATTTAACATATCAACCAGTCAAAGTGGCCATCTTGCATTGACCTTGAAAGTGTGATTTTTGGCCAGGCCGCCAAACGAGGCAAGCAGGTTGAACTCAAATTTAAGTATATAGTTAATCCAGCATGATACACTAAAAAATAAGTTAATGGAGTACTAAACAGTACATTGAGTCTGAGCTTTGTTGACAGCCCTACCGGCTGGAGGTAAACACATACTTTTTTCCTTTTTATGTAAAATAAAATACTTGTACTAACGTCTATTCCATGCATTTTCATACATTATTCAACATTTTTTTGCATTATTCAATTAAGTCATTCTTTTAATTCACATTATTAAGGTAAGGTAGGAATATAAAAAAAGAATTATTCTTTTTCTTCTGTTGCAACGTAGTCAATGTTTTCTCCCGTTGCAACGCACGGGTCTTTTGCTAGTAACATGTACGCATAAACCTGGTTCGGATACCACTATTGAGGAACGCAGTAATTTCACAAAAAAATTCCTACGCACACGCAAGATCATGGTCATGCATAGCAACATGAGGGGAGAGTATCGTCCATGTACCCTCCTAGACTATAAGCGGAAGCGTTATGACAACGCAGTTGATGTAATCGTACGTCTTCACGATCGGACGATCTAGTACCAAAGATACGGCACATCCGCGATCTGCACACGTTCGGCTCGATAATGTCTCGTGAACTCACGATACAGTAGAGCTTCGAGGGAGAGTGTCGGTGTCAAAACCGGCGGATCTCGGGTAGGGGGTCCCGAACTGTGCATCTAAGGCGGATGGTAACAAGAGGCAGGGGACACGATGTTTACCCAGGTTCGGGCCCTCTTGATGGAGGTAATACCCTATGTCCTGCTTGATTGTTCTTGATGATATGAGTATTACAAGAGTTGAGCTACCACGAGATCGTAGAGGCTAAACCCTAGAAGCTAGCCTATGGTATGATTGTATCTTGACTAAACCCTCCAGTTTATATAGACACGGGAGGGGGCTAGGGTTACACAAAGTCGGTTACAAGGGAGGAGATCTACATATCCGTATTGCCAAGCTTGCCTTCCACGCCAAGGAAAGTCACATCCGGACAATGGACGAATTCTTCAATCATGTATCTTCATAGTCCAACAGTCCGGCCAAAGGATATAGTCCGGCTGTCCGGAGACCCCCTAATCCAGGACTTCCTCAGTAGGCCCTGAACCCGGCTTCAATGATGATGAGTCCGGCGCGCAGATTTCTTCGGCATTGCAAGGCGGGTTCCTCCTCCGAATACTCCATAGAAGATTTTTGAACACAAGGATAGTGTCCGGCTCTGCAAAACAAGTTCCACATACCACCATAGAGAGAATAATATTTCCACAAATCTAATCTGCTGACACATTTCGACAGCATGACATCATGTCACGACCCGGTCATTATTCGAACCGCTTTTCTCAACCAGCACTGCACATATTGCGAGGCGGTTTTCTTGAAACGTCTTGTCGAAGCAAAGATCGTGTCCCCCTTATTACGGGATTCTCATCAATACGGACGTGGGTAACCCACTCGTGCCCATTGGTATGACTCCTCAATTTTAGGCAAGTTCCAAATAGCCACGGGGAGGACGCTTGATATTCACCCTCTTTATAAAGAGGCCAATGTATGTCCTTTTTTCCTTCTCGTGCTCAATCGAATCCTTTCCCCGCCTCGAGTTCCAACACCCAAGGCTCAGGTCAGGCGCTCCATACCTTCAACCATGTCCGGATCCAACCTCCAAGGTCGGTGGATGCCCTCCTCTGTCACAGAGGAGGACGTCAAGAAGCTGAGAGAGGCCAGGTATCTAACCACCAAAATCTCGCACAGGCTGCCCGCCCGAGGGCAGGTCATCCCCACTCCCGAACCCAACGAGAGTGTTGTGTTCATCTCTCACTTCCTCCGAGGGCTAGGCCTCGCTCTAGATCCCTTTGTTAGGGGGCTCATGTTCTATTACGGGCTGGATTTTCATGATCTGGCCCCGGACTCCCTCCTTCACATCTCGTCGTTTATCGTCGCGTGTGAGGCCTTCCTCCGCATTACCCCACACTTCGGCATGTGGCTCAAGACCTTCAATGTGAAGCCGAAGATGATCGAGGGGCGGCACGCAGAGTGCGGAGATGCTGTAGTAAGCAAAAGCGCTGATGCTCCATGGCCAGTGGGTTCCTTCCCAGAGGTGTCCAATTTGTGGCAGCGAGAGTGGTTCTATATCATAGCTCCCCGGAGTTCCAAGTGGGTGGCCACTCCTGCCTTTCGCTCAGGCCCCCCACCACAACTGATGTCATGGATCAACAAGGGGCTGAATTGGGGGCCAGTAAATGATGTGCCAATATTGCAGAGTCGCGTCCAAGATCTCCTCGAGAGAGATGTCAACCTGGTCTCAGTAATGCAAGTCATGCTAGTTCGTCGAGTCCAGCCTTGCAAACGTCGATCCCTCCGTGTGTGGGAATTCAACCCGGAAGGACCGCGGACTATTCAGCACTTCCTCGGCATGACGCTCGAAGAGATGTACAAATTGTTCTTCGAACCCCAAATAGAGTGTCCGGACACCACCGAGGATGCGGGTCTGAGCTGTAATCGCCCCGATACCCAAGTAAGTAATCCCATGGCCAACACACTGTCTTTTTATTTATCATAACATCATTATGAAAAGTTGCTCTTTGACCAGGACTGAATAGCAAAGGCGAAGATGGTCAGGTGTACGGCCCCCCTTCCCGAAGGCTCGGCCAATTCAGTACTAGTCAGGATGCTCGAGTCGGCGCCTTATCAAGCGCCCTCAAGGGAAGATTAATGGGGGAATAAAGAGGCTGAAAGCAGGCCTCACTCATCATTCATCCAAACCAGGGGAATTAGTGCCTCCGCGAAGGAGGATAGCCAGGGAGAAGGATCGAAAATTCCCTCTCCCCAAGGAAGGAAAAGGATCACCTCTGAAGACCCGGAAACAAAGGTTTCCAAACGGGGGAAGAAATCTTCGCCAGAGGGTCCGGCCTTGGAGGGTACTCTTGCCGTACAGTGTCCGCAAGGGGATCAGCCCTCGACCGAGTTGTAAGTAAACAAAAAGTACTTAATAGTGAAAATATCCTACCTTACTTCTGAAGACAATAATCGAAGCTTATATCTTGTAGTGCGGATCGTAGCCCTTCTCGACAGAGTTCATTTACGGGAGATCTTCTTCCGGAGATAATGGAGAGCGAAACACCTCCCCCTACCACCCCGCCTCATGAGGCGGGCGACCCTAAAGTGTCATCGCGGAGGGTTTCTCCTGATCCTCCAAGGCCACAGGGTAATCCTTTGGCCACCCGGAGTCCTCAGTATTCGGCTCCTAAAGAGAGCAACAGAAAGAATCCGGAACCATACATTGTGCGGTCGGACGCACTGAAGGATCTTCTGGAGCAAGCGGCCATCTCAGAAGCGCATCATACGCTAATGGGTACGGTAATTGAAAGGATTTCATCCGCCGAAATTGGGTTGCATGAAGCTTTTATGAGCCTGCTGAAAGGCTTTGAGGTATGTGAAATAGTGTATGTTTTTGACAGTACTGCACACGTTAGGTGTGCCCTATGCAGATAGCAGCCCCTGATACTCTGGTTGTCGTCGAAAACGGCGACAAATAGAGGATCATAGTCCTAGGTAGTAACCAGACCGCCTTTATGTGCAGGTGGCTGAAGGTCCGGTGGCTAGCCAGACTAATGAGTTTGCCGAGCTAAAGCGGCAACTTGATGCGGCAGATGCCGACATCGTGCTTGTCAACAAGCGGCTTGACGAGGCACAGGGTAAGTGATTTCTCCGGTGATCAACACATAGTAAGAGGAGCATGAGACCCGTATTTTTAATATGTTGTGACTGCAGATGGAGCTGCCACTGTGGAGACCCTTCGGGCAGAACTTGCCCGAGCCAAGGAGCAAGACAGAAATAGCGATGCGGCCACTCTAAAGGCGGTCGAAGAGCTGAGGGCCGAATAGGCCGCACATTACCAGAGAAAGGAAAGAATGGCCAAGATGGCTGTTGAGTTGAAAGATGCCACCGACCGTTACCAGCTTCTTGAAGAAGAGAGCCATGTGAAGGCGACGTATCTGGAGAAGGCCATGGTAGCAGCTAAGGAAGCCCGCTCCAAAATACGAGCGACGAAGGAGGAGCTGCATCAAGCTGGAGATATCGCAGCTAGGAAGCCCTTTTTGTTGCGGACTAAGTTCGGAGATCCGAAGTATGCACCTCTTGATCAACTATGGAGTTCTACAGACTCATACATGGATTTGGCAGGAAGTGTTGCTGATGCGGCCGAGTACTTCAAGGATCAAAAAGATCGTGAAGTGGAGAGGCTGTTCTGGTCACAATTCCATGCTCCAGTGCGTCCGCTGTTGTTGAATGAGTGAATGGCCAAGTGGGCCGAGCTCCATAGGTTGTCCAGACTTGCCATGAGGTTTGTTGTGGATCATCTGTGGCCGGGAGGGCCAAGGCCGAATAGTTACTTTAGTTCAGTGCAACAATTCCTTGCCGCTGTGCCGCACATCGACGCTATGAAGAGGGCGGCGTGCATAGAGGGTGCGCGGATGGCACTTGCCCATGTCAAGACATACTGGGCAGATATGGAGGCCACCGCTATTGCAACACAGGGTTCGGCCGTGGGCCGAGATGCTGCCGAGCACTACTTTGAAGAGGTCCTTGAAGGCGCTCGTTCGATAGAGGCGAAGTGCTCAAAGAATATTATGTTCTAGTGACATGTATTCCCATTGTAAAAACAATATTTTATTGAATTATGAAGGTTGTGTTTATACTTTTGCTGGAAAGTATTATGATGCCTCCTATGCGGCCGTTTATGTATATATGTATATAACCTGATAGTTTGCAGTCGTCGGCTTCAGCCCCCACGCATATAATGCGGGGGTGTTCACAAAAAATGTGTATTCACACTTGCTCCAACGTCTTGGTCCATTAAGGAGGTGGTAGCGCAGCGAACGAGGCAATCGGACTATATTGCTTTAACACTTTCACTTAGCCATATGAGTTTGACTGCAGGACTACTAGATAGCCCCTGGTACCTCCGCGCTCATCCAAATACGGGGTGCGTACGTACATGACCGGGAAACGGCCCTTCGTTAATGCGGAGGAATCCCAAAGATTCCGCTAAGTCATCGAGTGGTTGACCAGTCACGCGCTGTATCATGACAGTTAGTTTTCGGCTTTCTCTACTGAGGTGCTCATCCGGATGAACCAGGGCACAATCGTAGTAGTTCTCCCAGTGCCACCTTAGCCGATATAGCGGAACGTAAGGTACCAAAACATGGGAGCCGGGAAAACCCAAGATTTGACTAAAGACATGATTCGGAGCTGATGCATATAAGGCCAAACTCACGACGCCGAACACTCCCTAAGGTATTCGGTCTTTATAACATATGCCGGGCTGGACAATGCCCTTAATAATAAACCCCGAGTGTCCAGGTACGTGCAATATCCTAGCGTGGCCACATGCCAAGAACGTCAGTATCCTTCTCGGTTGTATTGAGTATCCAGAGGATGTGAACAACAAGAGACAGTAAAAAAGGTTTATGCAGGGTCTTAATCTGAAAAGAAACCTTTGAGCGGGTCCCTGCTACACGTCTGCGCCTGTGTCTCCGTTGTGTCGTGTCCTGGATGGGTGTAGCACGATTGTCATCTGTAAAAGAGAAGAACTTAGGTGAAAGTTGTCGTGCAAGAAAATTGGTTATTATCAATAAACCATTAAAATTCAAGATAAGTCAGGTTGAGCCGAGCTAGCCCTGATTACACGCGGGATGCCCCTGGTACCGTTCACGAGGGTTTAACCATCAAACCAATCTCAAGTATTTGTAGTGATGCGCCAGACTCGTCTAACCGTGTCCGTCGCCTTGACAACCTGTCGTTTATTCTGGTTGGTGAGGCCGTCTAGTGCTCGGCTGTTAAAGCTGCCGCACATTCTTCCGGGCATAGAGAACGCTCAATATTTCCACTAACTGTGATGGTGCAATGTGGACCGGGCATCTTAAGCTTGAGAGAAGCATAATGCAGTACTGCATTAAAACGAGCGAAAGCCGCTCTTCCGAGTACTGCTTGATAGCCACTTCAGAATGGAGCGATGTAGAAAGTTAACTTTTCACTTCGGAAGTTGTCGGAAGAACCGAATACAACCTCTAGTAATAGAGAGCCCGTACAACGGGCCTCTTGGCCTGGTATTACTCCCTTGAAGGTAGTATTGCTGCGGATGATTCTTGTCGGGTCTATCCCCATTTTATGGACTGTGTCCTGATATATCAGATTTAGACCACTGCTGCCGTCCATAAGGACTCGTACGAGATGGTATCCGTTTATTATTGGGTCTAACACCAAGGCAGCCAATCCTTCATGTTGGATGCTTGTCGTGTGATCCCTGCGATCAAAGGTGATCGGGCAGGCCAACCAGGGGTTGAACTTAGGGGTGACGGGCTCTACGGCGTGTGTGTTTCGATCTCCTCTTTGTCACATGGATCATGTTTATTGTTTTAACCTCTGGTGGGAATTTTTTCTGTCCTCCGGTGCTTTGCTGGCGAGGTTCGTCCTCGTCTTCACTTGGTGTC
>NC_041392.1:616351708-616425876 GCF_002162155.2 Triticum dicoccoides
GTTCGACGTATAGCTTACCGGCCTGCTTGAAGGCCCAGCATTCTCTGTGGGTGTGATTTGCAGGTTTATCAGGGGTGGCATGAATCTGACATAGTTTGTCGAGAATCCTGTTTAGGCCAGACGGTCCATCTCTGCTACCTTTGGAAGGCTTTTTCCACTGACCTGGTCGAGAGCCCCTGAATCCGGCGTTTACCGCCGTATTATCCGGGCTTTCTTCTTTATTTCGATGCTTGTTTTTATTGCGTCGTGGTTTTCCATTGCCATCACTGACTTCGGATGTGGTTGGGTCGCTGGTGCTACTACGGGCTAACCAGCTATCTTCGCCCGCGCAAAAGAGGGTCATGAGGCTTGTGAGGGCTGCCATTGTTCTCGGTTTTTCTTGGCCGGGGTGTCTG
Source organism: Triticum dicoccoides (assembly GCF_002162155.2). Taxonomy (NCBI): domain Eukaryota; kingdom Viridiplantae; phylum Streptophyta; class Magnoliopsida; order Poales; family Poaceae; genus Triticum; species Triticum dicoccoides. The sequence continues at coordinate 616,352,104 of NC_041392.1, forward strand.
GCGAGCCATTCGTCCCGGATGTTGTGCTTGAAAGCTGCTAAGGCCTCGTCATTCGGGCAGTCGACGATTTGGTTCTTCTTAGTGAGAAACTTGTTCCAAAGCTTTCGGGCTGACTCTTCGGACTGCTGAATTATATGACTTAAATCGTCTACATCCGGAGGTCGGACATAAGTCCCTTGAAAATTAGCCCGGAAAGCATCCTCAAGCTCCTCCCAACTTCCAATTGAGTTTTCGGGGAGGCTTTTCAGCCAGTGCCGAGCTGGTCCTTTAAGCTTGAGGAGCAAGTATTTGATGGCATGGAGATCGTCTCCATGAGCCATATGGATATGGAGGATAAAGTCCTCAATCCAGACCCCAGGGTCTGTGGTCCCGTCGTACGCCTCTATGTTCACTAGCTTGAATCCTTCTGGGAATTCGTGGTCCAGCACCTCATCGGTGAAACATAGGGGGTGTGCGGCACCCCTATATTTGGATGTATCATGGCGTTCGGACGGTTGTAGTATTCGGTTTTGATTTTGTGCCGGAGCACGCTTCCTGGATCCATAGATGGATCTGGTCATACTGGATTTTTGGCACAAGTCCTCACGTAGATCGTGTGTTGACTTATGTGCGACCTTGTTAGCCACTCTATCACGGTCACAAGGTGGTTGATCCGGCCGGTTGGCCGTTTTATTTTTCGGCTGTATCGGCTCTAAGGCCTCGTCGTCGAATTCGGGTAATAGATTGCGCTTTGGATAGCTCTTTGTGTGGTAACTTCCACCATACTTTTCTTCGTTGTCGAGCACTTTGTTCCACCTGCTGTTGAGCGTATTTTGTGTGGCCTTAAGCCTTTGCTTCTGCTTCTTTAGACTCCTCGCTGTGGCAATAAACCTTCTGTGGAGGTTCTCTTGCTCCAGGTGTGTTTCCGGGATGATGTGTACATCTTCGTCCGGACTGTTTTCCTCCCCAGAGGGGGTTTGATGAGGTTTATCCTCGGCGTCGCCGTGTTCGGACGTCGGATACGTACTATATTCACCGTTTGCAGCTTCATCGTGCTCTGCCGCTGGGGCAATGTGGTCGCCGTTTCCTCTGGAGTCGACCGGAGTGTTGTTTTCTCTTGCGCTGTTATCGCTGTTTTTGCCGAGGCGGGATTTGGAGCGGCGCCTACGTCGACGCTTTCTTTGTTTCTTGGAGGGGTCATCCTCCGCTGTCTCCTCCCGTTCCTCATCATCGTTTTATTTGGGTGTATCCACCATGTATATGTCATGTGATGAGGTGGTTGTCCAGTGCCCTATGGGCACTAGTTCCTGCTCCTCTCCTGCATCGTCGTCCATGCCGTCAATGTCTGCGGAGTCGAAATCGAGCATGTCGGTTAAATTGTCGACAATGGCTACTAAGTGGGTGGTGGGTGGGTAGCGAATTTCTTCATCGTCTGCATCCCATTCTAGCCGGACATAGTTCGGCCAAGGTTCTCCTGACAAGGAGAGAGACCTTAATGAATTTAGCACATCGCCGAAAGGCGAGTGCTAAAAGTATCTGCGGAGGTGAACTCCATGATCGGCGCCCAATTGGATTCGATGGGCATGGATGTAGGCGGCTCAGAGTCCATGGCTGGAGACGAATCCAGTGGTTTGGCAACACGGCTCTCGTAAGGGGTTAAATCAGTATCCGGCTCCATCGCCACTGAGAGTGCGGCCTCAATGGTGGGGTCTATCCCTCCATCCTCGGGTGGCATAATTTGCTCCGGATTGAAGGCCGGAGTAGTTGTAGATGCGATCTCCCGAACACTGTCCGACGGTAGAGTTATGTCATGCTCGTCGTGATTGTGTGGTGCACCTGACATGGGCTCGAATCCGTCGAAGATCAAGTCTTCGCGGATGTCGGTAGTGTAGTTTAGGTTTTCGAACCTGACCTGACGGCCAGGGGCGTAGCTCTCGATCTTCTAAAGATGGCCAAGTGAATTGGCCTGCAGTGCGAAGCCGTCGAATATGAAGATCTGTCCGGGGAGGAAAATCTCACCCTGGACCGCATCGTTACCGATGATCTAAGAGCCTTACAGTGATGGCACAGTGGAACTCTCAATGAAAGTACCAATGTCGGTGTCAAAACCAGCGGATCTCGGGTAGGGGGTCACGTACTATGCGTCTAAGGCGGATGGTAACAGGAGGCAGGGGACACGATGTTTACCCAGGTTCGGGCCCTCTTGATGGAGGTAATACCCTACGTTCTCCTTGATTGTTCTTGATGATATGAGTATTACAAGAGTTGATCTACCACGAGATTGTAGAGGCTAAACCCTAGAAGCTAGCCTATGGTATGATTGTATCTTGTCCTATGGACTAAACCCTCCGGTTTATATAGACACCGGAGGGGGCTAGGGTTACACAGAGTCGGTTACAAGGGAGGAGATCTACATATCCGTATTGCCAAGCTTGCCTTCCACGCCAAGGAAAGTCCCATCCAGACACGGGACGAAGTCTTCAATCTTGTATCTTCATAGTCCAACAGTCTGGCCAAAGGATATAGTCCGGCTGTCCAGAGACCCCCTAATCCAGGACTCCCTCAGAGAGCTTCGTCAGCACGACGGTGTGATGATGGTGATGATGTTGCTACCGGAATAGTGCTTCGCCTAAGCACCACTACGATATTACCGAGGTGCATTATGGTGAAGGGGGGCACCGCACACGGCTAAAGATCAATGATCAACTTGTGTGTCTATGGGGTGCCCCCCTCCCTCGTATATAAAGGAGTGGAGGAGGGGGAGGGGCCGACCTCTCTAGGCGCGCCCCAAGGAGTCCTACTCCCACCGGGAGTAGGATCCCCCCCCCTTCCCTTTGTTGGTTTTAGGAGAGAAGGAAGGAGAGGGAAGAAGGAAGGAAAGGGGGGTTGGCCCCCCTCCCAATTCGGATTGGGCTTGGGTGGGTGCCCCCTCCTTTGCTTCTTTCCCCTCTCTTCCAGTAAGGCCCAATAAGGCCCATATACCTCCGGGGGGGTTCCGGTAACCTCCCGGTACTCCGGTATACTCCCGATTTCACCCGGAACCATTCCGATGTCCAAACATAGGCTTCCAATATATCGATCTTTACGTCTCAACCATTTCAAGACTCCTCGTCATGTTCGTAATCAAATTCGGGACTCCAAACTATCTTCGATACATCAAAACACATAAACTCGTAATACCGATCGTCATTGAATGTTTAGCGTGCAGACCCTACTGGTTCGAGAACTATGTAGACATGACCGAGACATGTCTCCGGTCAATAACCAATAGTGGAACCTAGATGCTCATATTGGTTCCTACATATTCTACAAAGATCTTTATCAGTCAAACCGCATAACGATATACGTTGTTCCCTTTGTCATCGATATGTTACTTGCCCGAGATTCGATCGTCGGTATCTCAATACCTAGTTCAATCTCATTACCGGAAAGTCTCTTTACTCGTTCCATAGTGCTACATCCCGTAACTAACTCATTAGCTACACTGCTTGCAAGGCTTATAGTGATGTACATTACCGAGAGGGGCCAGAGATGCCTCTCCGACAATCGGAGTGACAAATCCTAATCTTGATCCATGCCAACTCAACAAACACCATCGGAGACACCTGTAGAGCACCTTTATAATCACTCAGTTACGTTGTGACGTTTGGTAGCACATAGAGTGTTCCTCCGGTATTCGGGAGTTGCATGATCTCATAGTCATAGGAACATGTATAGTTATGGACAAAGCAATAGCAACAAACTAAACGATCATCGTGCTAAGCTAACGGATGGGTCAAGTCAATCACATCATTCTCTAATGATGTGATCCCGTTAATCAAATGACAACTCATGTCTATGGTTAGGAAACATAACCATCATTGATTCAACGAGCTAGTCAAGTAGAGCCAAACTAGTGACACTCTGTTTGTCTATGTATTCACACATGTACTAAGTTTCCGGTTAATACAATTCTAGCATGAATAATAAACATTTATCATGATATAAGAAAATATAAATAACAACTTTATTATTTCCTCTAGGGCATATTTCCTTCATTCTCGTACTGCTCATGAATCCGTAGGGGGTGGCTAATATATTTCCATGCTAGATATGTTATTCTCATGATGAGTGTTTGTTCACTTGTCATTGCACGAGAGTAAGGCAAAGCTATCAGGGATGCCCAGTCCCGAAATGAAAAATGAATTTACTTTATGTTGTCAAATAATAAATTACTTGGAAAGTGTTGGTATGGAAGGCACCCGTGGATACGGCTAGCCATGGAAAGTGAAAGTATGGTTGAAAAAGGAATAAACTTTAATTTCTGTTTGGGAACCGCCTATGATATATCTAGCATGGAAAGTATTGGAACTTCTCGATCGTTCTCGTTGACAGGAAAAGCATGCCTCCAAAAATGTTTTTATCTCTATGTTTTTCGCTTTGAGATCTGGCACCTCTACAAATCCCTGCTTCCCTCTGCGAAGGGCCTTTCTTTTAATTTATGCAATTTTAGTTTTATGTTGAGTCTCCATCTTATCTTATAAAGCACCAACTAGGGGGGCACTATGATCGTACTTGAGCATTGGGTGTAGCTAATATGCGAGTGTGTTTCATGAATGGATCAATGATTGAGCATGATGGGCTAGGGATAACTTATTTTAGTGTTGATATTTTGAAAGACATGGTTGCTTGTTGATATGCTTGAGTATTTAAGTCTCATGTTAAAACTAGACTATTGCCTTGAACCATATAAAAAGTCCAAATGTCCATGCTATAAAGAAAAGAATATGTGATGAACATGTTAGGCAGCATTCCACATCAAAAATTCTGTTTTTATCATTTACCTACTCGAGGACGAGCAGGAATTAAGCTTGGGGATGCTGATATGTCTCCAATATATCTATAATATTTAATTGTTCCATGTTGTTATATTATCATTCCTAGATGTTTTATAATCATTTTATAGTCATTTTATATCTTTTTTGGAACTAACCTATTGACATAGTGCCAAGTATCGGTTGCTATTTTTTGCGTGTTTTTTACATCACAAAAAATCAATACCTAATGGAGTCCAAACACAGCGAAACTTTTTGTGGATTTTTTTGGACCACAAGACATCCAATGGGCCGGAGAAGCGCCTGGGTGGTTGTGCCCACCAGCCCAAGCACGCCCTGGTGGGTTGTGCCCACCTCGGGTGCCTCCCGAACCGCCTCTTTACTCTATAAATACCCCAATATTATAGAAACCCTAGGGGAGTCGACGAAAATCAATTCTAGCCACCGCAAGTTCCAGAAACACCAGATCCAATCTACACACCATCACGAAGGGGTTCATCATGTCCATTGGTGCCTCTCTGATGATGTGTGAGTAGTTCTCTGTAGACCTACGGGTCTGTAGTTAGTAGCTAGATGGCTTCCTCTCTCTCGTTTGATTCTCAATACAATGGTCTCTTGGAGATCCATCTGATGTTGCTCTTTTTGCGGTGTGTTTATTGGGATCCGATGAACTTTGAGTTTATGATCAGATTTATCTTTTTATCCATGAAAGTTATTTGAGTCTTCTTTGATCTCTTATATGCATGATTGTGATATGTCCATTTTTCATCATGTTTTCTTACTGTTATTTATAATGTTTTTATCCATAATAATGCTTTTTGGAGTAATTCTAATGCCTTTTCTCTCATAATTTGCAAGGAACACATCAAGAGGGCGAATTCCGGCAGCTGGAAATCTGGACCTGGAAAAGCTACGTCAGGTCACCTATTCTGCATAACTCCAAATGAGTTGAAACTTTACGGAGAATTTTTATGGATTATTTAAGAAATACTAGAGCCAATAAACACCAGAGGGGGCCACCAGGTGGGCACAACCCACCTGGGTGCGCCAGGCCCCCAAGGCGCGCCCTGGTGGGTTGTGGCCTCCTTGGCCCACCTCCGATGCCCATCTTCTGGTATATAAGTCATTTTGACCTAGAAAAAAATAAGATGATGACTTTCGGGACGAAGCGCCGCCGGCTCGAGGCGGAACTTGGGTAGGACCACTTTTGCCCTCCAATAGAGCGATTCCGCCGAGGGAACTTCCCTCCCAGAGGGGGGAAATCATCGTCATCATCATCACCAACAACTCTCCCATCTTGGGGAGGGCAATCTCCATCAACATCTTCAACAGCACCATCTCCTCTCAAACCCTAGTTCATCTCTTGTGTTCAATCTTGTTACCGGAACTATAGATTGGTACTTGTGGGTGACTAGTAGTGTTGATTACATCTTGTAGTTGATTACTATATGGTTTATTTGGTGGAAGATTATATGTTCAGATCCACTATGCTATTTAATATTCCTCTGATCATGAACATGTTTATCATTTGTGAGTTGTTACTTTTGTTCCTGAGGTCACGGGAGAAATCATGTTGCAAGTAATCATGTGAACTTGATATGTGTTTGGTATTTTGATAGTATGTATGTTGTTATTCCCTTAGTGGTGTCATGTGAACGTCGACTACATGACACTTCACCATATTTGGGCCTAAGGGAATGCATTTTGGAGTAGCAATTAGATGGTGGGTTGCGAGAGTGACAGAAGCTTAAACCCCATTTATGCGCTATTTTGTAAGGGACCGATTGGATCCAAAAGTTAAATGTTATGGTTAGAATTTATTCTTAATATTTTTCTCGTAGTTGCGGATTCTTGTGGGAGGGTAAATCATAAGTAGGACGTTTGTTCAAGTAAGAAAAACACCTAAGCATCGGTCCATCCAGATATCAAATTATCAAAGTACTGAACACAAATCAAACCAACATGATGAAAGTGACTAGATGAAATTCCCGTGTACCCTCAAGAATGCTTTGCTTATCATAAGAGACCGTTTTGGTCTGTCCTTTGCCTCAAAAGGATTGGGCTACCTTGCTGCACTTTTGTTACTATTATCATTACTTGCTCGTTACAAATTATCTTGCTATCAAACTACTCCGCTACTTACAATTTCAGCACTTGCAGACAATACCTTACCGGAAACTACTTGTCATTTCCTGCTGCTCCTCTTTGGGTTCGACACTCTTACTTATTGAAAAGAGCTACAATTGATCCCCTATACTTGTGGGTCATCAAGGCTATTTTCTGGCGCCGTTGTCGGGGAGTGAAGCGCCTTTGGTAAGTGGAATTTGGTAAGGAAACATTCATATAGTGTGCTGAAATTTATTGTCATTTGTTACTATGGAAAACGATCCTTTGAGGAGTTTGTTCGGGGTATCTTCAATCGTCCGGAACCACAAGTAGATACCCCTCAACCTACTGCACCTACTGAAAATATTGAATATGAAATTCCTTCGGGAATGATAGAACAACTGCTAGCTAATCCTTATGTAGGAGATGGAATTGAACATCCTGATATGCACTTGATATATGTGGAACAAATTTGTGAATTGTTTAAGCTTGCAGGTTTACCTAGAGATGAAGTTATGAGAAAGGTTGTCCCTTTATCTTTGAAGGGAGAAGCATTGGCATGGTATAGTCTATGAGATGATATTGGATCATGGAATTGGAATCATTTGAAATTGGAGTTCCACCAAAAAAAATTATCCTATGCATCTAGTTCATCGTGATCAGAATTATATATATAATTTTTGGCCTCGTGAAGGAGAAAGTATCGCTCTAGCTTGGGGGAGGCTTAAGTCAATGTTATATTCATGCCCCAATCATGAGCTCTCAAGAGAAATTATTATCTAGAATTTTATGCTCGGTTTTCTCGTAATGATCAAACCATGCTTGATACTTCTTGCGCTGGTTCATTTATGAAGAAGACTATTTAATTCCGGCAGGATCTTTCGGAAGAATTAAACGCAACTCTAAAGATTGGGAATTTGACAAGGGTAAAGAGTCAGGTCTTAAACTTAAGTATGATTATGTTAAATCTTTTATGGATACCGATGCTTTTCAAAAGTTTAGCACTAAATGTGGACTTGACTCTAAGATAGTAGCCTCCTTTTGTGAATCATTTGCTACTCATGTTGAACTCCCTAAAGAGAAGTGGTTTAAACATTACCCACCTATTAAAGAAGAAATTAAAGAACCAGTACCAGTTAAAAAGGAAACTATACTTTATAATGTTGATCCAGTTGTTCCTTCTGCTTATATTGAGAAACCACCTTTCCCTATTAGGATTAAGGAACATGCTAAAGTTTCAACTGTGGTTAACAAAAGCTATATTAGAACACCTAAACCTGATGAACAAATTAAAGTTGAACCTAGTATTGTTATGGTTAAAGATCTATTGGAAGAAGATATGGATGGGCATGTTATTTACTTCTATGAAGAAGCTGCTAGAATTGCTAAACCAGATAAAAAAGATAAACATAGACCTATCACTACTAGGAAAAGGCTAATTAGTGGTGCACCTGTTTTGGCCATTAATGGCGCACTACAGGTGTGCCACTATTATCACGCCACTAGTAACAAATACTAATGGTGCACTATAGGTGCGCCATTACTATCTGTAGTAATGGCGCACCTATAGTGCGCCATTAGTATGCGTAGAAGTGCGCCATTACTATCTAACTTAGTAATGGCGCACCACATAGAAGTGCGCCATTACTAACATTTTTTTTCAAAAAAATTCAGATTTTTTTTTCATTTTTTTCTTAATCTCAGGTCACTACGGCTTAATCTCGGGTCAATATGCTTAATCTCAAGTCAAATCACACTAAGTGGTCAAACTTCCTAGAAGGTCACCCATCCTCACACTACTCTAGCCCGGGCACGCTTAACTTCGCAATTCTATCTAGCTCCAGCACCACCTTGTTGATATATCTATCATATCAATCCTATTAAACCTTGTTGATGTCTAGGACTTTGTTCATGTTCATGAGTGTGATGAAATTTTGAAAAATATTCCGAACTTCCCGGTGCGCCACTAGTAAGTTTGAATTTTTTTTTTCATTCCCCTCCTCTAGATCTTAAAAGCCGCGTATCTTTTATTCTGTTAGGTTTTGGGGTATTCTGGAAATCTTGAACAATGTTCCCCTAGTTCAATTCGGATGTAACTTTTCGAGTAGATGATTTTTCATATAAAAAACTTTTTAATCCGAGTTCGTATGCAAACGTTATGCCCATTTTACTAAATTCCAGAGAGATTTTGCAAATAAAGTCGAAATTCATATTTGTAAATTTTCCCAACAACTAGACCATATATCACGTGGGAAACTTATTTTCTTTTATTTTTTTGACATTTCCATCATTTTCTTTTATTTTTTTAAACTGAAAAGGCGGTCCACGAGGGGGTGCATTTGGTTAGCAGTGGCGCACTAGGGCATAGTGCGTCATTACTAGTTGACATAGTAATGACGCACCTTCACAAAGTGCGCCATTACTATGTGTATTCACTTGGTCAAACCTTGGTCAAAGTTATTAATGGCGCACTTTGTGTAGGTGCGCCATTACTAAGTTTGACATAGTAATGGCGCACCTACACAAAGTGCGCCATTACTAAGTTTGACCAAGGTTTTACCTAGTCATGCACATAGTAATGGCGCACCTTGTACTGGTGCGCCATTACTATGTCAACTAGTAATGGCGCACTATCCCCTGGTGCGCCATTACTACACCATTAGTAATATGTCATTAATGGCGCACCACATACATGGTGCGCCATTAATGTCCATATTAGCTATAGCCCTTTTCTTAGTAGTGTATTGTGGGCATGCTTGTTATTTCAGTTAAAATAGGAGATCATTGTTATCATGGTTTATGTGACATGGGTGCTAGTGTGAGTGATATTTCTTACACTTTATATGAAGAAATCATGGAAGAAATAGCACCTGCTGAGATAGAAGAAATAGATGTTACTATTAAACTTGCTAATAGAGACACCATGTCACCAATTGAGATTGTTAGAGATGTTGAAGTCTTGTCTGGGAAAATAAAATACCCTACTGATTTTCTTGTTCTTGGTTCCCCACAATATGACTTTTGTCCCATTATCTTTGGTTAACCTTTCTTGAATATAGTTAATGCTAAGATAGATTATAAGAAACAAACTGTCGGTGTTAGCTTTGGTGATGAGTCTCATGAGTTTAATTTTTACAAGTTTAGTAGAAATCATCATGAAAAAGAATTGCCTAGTAAGGATGAATTAATTGGTCTTGCTTCTATTGCTATTCCACCTACTGATCCTTTAGAACAATATTTCCTCGACCATGAAAATGATTTACATATGCATGAAACAAATGAAATAGATAAGGTTTTCTTTGAACAACGTCCTCTGCTTAAACACAATTTGCCTGTTGAAACTTTGGGAGGTCCTCCTCCACCTAAAGGTGATCCTGTGTTTGAATTAAAACAATTGCCAGACACTTTGAAATATGCTTATCTCGATGAAAAGAAGATATACCCTGTTATTATTAGTGCTAACCTTTCAGAACATGAAGAAGAAAGATTATTGAAAGTTCTAAGGAAGCACCGGGCTGCTATTGGATATACTCTTGATGATTTAAAGGGAATTAGTCCCACTCTATGTCAGCACAAAATTAATATGGAACCTGATGCTAAACTCGTTGTTGATCACCAACGTCGGTTGAATCCAAAAATGAAGGACGTGGTAAGAAGGGAAATCTTAAAACTTCTGGAAGCAGGTATAATCTATCCTATAGCTGATAGTAGATGGGTAAGTCCTGTTCATTGTGTCCCTAAGAAAGGAGGTATTACTGTTGTTCCTAATGATAAGAATGAACTTATTCCACAAAGAATTGTTACAGGCTATAGAATGGTAATTGATTACAGAAAATTAAACAAAGCAACTAGAAAAGATCATTACCCCTTGCCTTTTATTGATCAAATGCTTGAAAGACTATCTAAGCACACACACTTTTGCTTCCTAGATGGATACTCTATCTTTTCACAAATACATGTCTCTCAACCTGATCAAGAAAAGACTACTTTTACTTGTCCCTTTGGAACTTATGCTTATAGACGTATGCCTTTTGGTTTACATAATGCACCTGCTACCTTTCAAAGATGTATGACTGCTATTTTCTCCGACTTTCGTGAAAAGATTGTTGAGGTTTTCGTGGATGACATCTCTGTTTATGGGAAGTCTTTTGATGATTGTTTAAGCAATCTTGAGCGAGTTTTGCAGAGATGTGAACAAACAAATCTTGTCTTGAATTGGGAGAAGTGTCACATTATGGTTAATGAAGGCATTGTCTTGGATCATAAAATTCCTGAAAGAGGTATTGAAGTGGACCAAGCTAAGATGTTTGCTTGTGATAAATTTACACCTTATATTGTTGATTCCAAAGTAACTGTTCACACAGACCATGCTGCTATTAAATATCTTATGGAAAAGAAAGATGCCAAACCCAGACTTATTCGTTGGGTTCTCTTGTTACAAGAATTTGATTTACATATTGATGACCCACAAGTGTAGGGGATCTATCGTAGCCTTTTTGATAAGTAAGAGTGTCGAACCCAACGAGGAGCAGAAGGAAATGATAAGCAGTTTTCAGTAAGGTATTCTCTGCAAGCACTGAAATTATCGGTAACAGATAGTTTTGTGATAAGGTAATTTGTAATGAGTAGCAAGTAATAAAAGTAAATAGGGTGCATCAAGATGGCCCAATTCTTTTTGTAGCAAACGACAATCCTGGACAAACTCTTATATGAAGGAAAGCGCTCCGGGGGACACATGGGAATTATCGGCAAGCTAGTGTTCATCACGTTCATATGATTCGCGTTTGGTACTTTGATAATTTGATATGTCGGTGGACCAGTGCTTGGGTACTGCCCTTACTTGGAAAAGAATCCCACTTATGATTAACCCCCATTGCAAGCATCCGCAACTACAACAAGTACTAAGGTAAACCTAACCATAGCATGAAACATATTGATCCAAATCAGCCCCTTACGAAGCAACACATAAACTAGGGTTTAATCTTCTGTCACTCTAGCAACCCATCATCTACTTATTACTTCCCAATGCCTCCCTCTAGGCCCAAATAATGGTGAATTTTCATGTAGTCGACGTTCACATGACACCACTAGAGGGACGACAACATACATCTCATCAAAATATCAAACGGATACCAAATTCACATGACTACTTATAGCAAGACTTCTCCCATGTCCTCCGGAACAAACGTAACTACTCACAAAGCATATTCATGTTCATAATCAGAGGGGTATTAATATGCATAATATATCTGAACATATGATCTTCCACAAAGTAAACCAACTAGCATCAACTACAAGGAGTAATCAACACTACTAGCAACCCACAGGTACTAATCTGAGGTTTGGATACAAAGATTGGATACAAGAGATGAACTAGGGTTTGAGATGAGATGGTGTTGGTGCATATGTTGATGGAGATTCACCCCCTCCCGATGAGAGGATCATTGGTGATGACAATGGCGAAGAATTCCCCCTCTCAGAGGGAAGTTTCTCCGACAGAACAGCTCTGCCGAAGCCCTAGATTGGTTCCACCAAGGTTCCACCTCATGGCGGCAGAGTTTCTTCCTGAAAGCTTGCTTATGATTTTTTCCAAGGTAAAAGAATTCATATAGCAGAAGATGGGCATCGGAGGGCCACCAGGGGGCTCACGAGGCAGGGGCGCGCCCAGGGGGTAGGGCGCCCCCCACCCTCGTGGCTAGGGTGTGGGCCCCCTCTGGTGGATTCTTTCTCCAGTATTTTTTATTAATTCCAAAAATGACTTCCGTGAAGTTTCGGGACTTTTGGAGCTGTGCAGAATAGGTCTCTAATATTTGCTCATTTTCCAGCCTAGAATTCCAGCTGCCGGCATTCTCCCTCTTTATGTAAACCATGTAAAATAAGAGAGAATAGGCATAAGTATTGTGATATAATGTGTAATAACAGCCCATAATGCAATAAATATCGATATAAAAACATGATGCAAAATGGACGTATCAACATGAGGGCAATATGAAGCGAAAGCCGATATCGAAAAATATGTCCACATGTTTAGAGATAGAGGTGTCGATAAAATAAAATACAGACATGAGGGCATCATGATCATTCTTAGAACAAGAACATATATATATATATATATATATATATATATATATATATATATATATATATATATATATTGTCATATGATCTCTTATGCTAAAGTAACAATTCAATCACCATTTCAAGTATGAATCATAAACTTCATTGAGAACCAACAAACTCTAATCTCAGTCATTGAGGCAATTGCAATTTATCATAACATAGGAAAGAGTCAATATAAGAGCTTTTCAGCAACTCCACATACACAACTATCATTTAGTCTTTCACAATTGCTAACACTCACGCAATATTTATGGGTATGAAGTTTTAATCGGAAACAGAGAAAGATAGGGGCTTATAGTTTTGCCTCCCAACTTTTTACCTCAAGGGTAATGTCAACAATAATAGTTCATGAAAACTCACATCCAATTAGCTATATATATCAGGATCTTTCCAACACATTGTGAAAGTGCTAGTGATCGACTAGAGGGGGGTGAATAGGCTATTTTTATGAAAGTCTTCAAAACATGGAAGTTTCAAAGACAAACGATAGAAATAAACCTATTACCATGCAGCGAAAGGTAGACTACACTAAGCAAGCCATAGTCAAGTATTCAATGAAATGAAAGCACAAAGACTAATAGCAGCTAGGCAGTATAGATCAAGATGGAAGATAGTATGAAGTCAATCAGAACAAGAAGTCACACATTGAAGACAAATAGATAATGCAAACATGCAATGACTTCACAAGGACCAATCTGCAAATAAAGAGATGGGAAGGATAGAACCAGTGGCTCGTTGAATATAATGATTTGTTGGACCAGTTCCAGTTGCTGTGACAACTATACGTCTAGTTAGGGAGGCTGAGATTCAACTCAGAAGACCGTGTCTTCACCTTATTCCCCTTGAGCTAAGGACACCCAGTCCTCGCCCAATTACTCGGGTAAGTCTTCAAGGTAGACTTCCAAACCTTCACAGACTTCGTTCACTGGAAATCCACAATGACTCTTGGATGCTCAGAACGCGACGCCTAACCGGCTGGAGGATTCACAGTCCTCAAGTGTAATAAGTCTTCATATCACACAGACAGGAAGACTTCAGTGATGCCTAACACTCTTTGGCTCTGGGTGTTTAGGGCTTTGTCCTTGCAAGGATTTCTCTCTCAAAGGCTTCGAGGTGGGTTGCTCTCAAACGACAAAAGCCATGCACTAACTCTGAGCAGCCAACCAATTTATGGTGTAGGGGGTGGGCTATTTATAGCCACTAGGCAACCCGGCCTGATTTGTCCGAAATGACCCTGGGTCACTAAGGAACTGACACGTGTTTCAACGGTCAGATTTCAAACACACACGGAAACTTTACTTGAGCTACAAGCAAAGCTGACTTATCCAGCTCTGGATAAGATTTGCTCTCATTGTCTTCGCTCGAAGACATAGGATTTTGGTTAAGCATCACTTTAGTCATTCTGACTGGTTCACTTGGACCCCACTTAACAGTACGGTGGTTCCTATGACTCAACAAAGAAGAAAACGAAACAACGAAACAACTAAGTCTTCGTGCTCCATAGTCTTCACACAATGTCTTCTCTTGTCATAGACTTCAATGTGAATACCTTCACATACCACCTTTGTCTTCAATGTATTCATACATTTTTAGGGGTCATCTCCGATAGGTAAACCGAATCAGTGAGGGACTACTACCTGTGTTATCCTGTAATTCTCACAAACACATTAGTCCCTCAACCAGGTTTGTCGTCAATACTCCAAAACCAACTAGGGGTGGCACTAGATGCACTTACAATCTCCCCCTTTTTGGTGATTGATGACAAACTGGTTGAAGTTTTCAACGGGGATAAAGTATGTGAAATTGTAAAGGATTTAAATATTGTCTTCGTAAGTAGCAGAAAGGCTCCCCCCTGAAGATGTGCATATAAGTATTTTGCTTTTGAATGCAAATGCACATGGCAGGTTGTACTTGCGGAGCTCCTCTTCTACTTATGAAGACAATTCATCATGCATGAAATGATATGATGAAGATAATGACATGCATAACGAAAAATGGACATCTGCAAAATGACTTCGTGCGGAATTTATCGTCGCACATGCGGAATTTATCATTGCATCACATAGTGTCGAAAAAGGTAGCAGACGACCATCAAGTTTAAGTGTTACAACTCAAAACAAACCAAATGTTTCAAAAGCGAGAGTTGTAAGCACTTGGCAAAAGTAGAAAAAAGTAAAGCAACCACCCATATGGACCCGCTTGAAGACTATCAACTCATATGCTTCTCCCCCTTTTGTCAGTAATGGCCAAAATGGTTTGAACACGTAGAGCTTCTACTCGTTCCCATGAGGTGCAGGTGAAGCAGCAGGGTCGTCGTTGAATTGGAGCAGCAACTCTTCATTCCAATGCTCTTGGTCAGTGACGAACGGCGGCAGTTCAACCTCTTTGAAGTAATCCAGAGCTTCTTCCAGATAGGGCAGACCAGCTATTGCTTCAATGTCAAGGCGCTTGTGTGGGAAGATGCGACCATGGTTGTAAAGAACGCATGAGTAATAGCTTCGCTGCGGATAACTCCAAAACCGATCAGATGATATTCTTTCCCTGGAGTAGGGGTTCCTGGAGTTGTTGAAGAATGTGCTGTCTGCTCTGAAGCTATTGATATTGAAGGAGCCAGGTGCTGATGCAGGACCTGGGAACCTTGGCAATCTTGGGATTGGCTTCTGTACCTGAGGCCTGTGCTCAACATGATAGTCGAACTAGGGACCGGCAGCAGACTTAGGAACAGAAGTGGCGGGATCAGTGGCTTCGCTGACTTCTGGTGCTTTTGTTGGTGAGGGCTCCACATTAGCTTCAGCCATGACAGTGTCAGTGGCTTCAGTGGTGTTGGTGGTGGCAGCCTCAAGATGTTCAACCTCCACTTGACGAGCAGGAGGATCGGTCACGATCACGTTCTCCTCGAGAACTGCTTCTTGGTGGGACAGGGGAGTGGCAACTTGTGGGACTTCTTCTTCCGCGGCTGATGCAGCCGGATTGTCTTCAGCAGAGACTTGAGGCCTTGGACCTTTGTGAAGCCTGCACAATGCGGGTGACGCCTGTGGAGTTGCTATTGGCTGGGCCTCAAGGTCTTCATTCTCTTGTGGGCGATTCGCCCATGAAGCATCCTGTGCAATTGGCGTCAGTGGACGACCAATGCTGATGAGTTCGTTGTGCGTTAGCACAGGCGATGATACATGTTGGTGTTCTAGCTGAGGAAGGGCTGCATCATCTTCAACATGGTCATGATGACCAATGTCTTCAGCAGCGATGGGATCAGCTGCTGGAAAGTCTTCAGCTTCATGAGCCTCTGTGAAAGTAGGCTCATGGACAGTCAGTTGACGTTCTTGTGGATCGGCGTCGGGGTGAACCATGGAAATGGGTTCAACAATCAAGGGCTCTGTGGGAGCAGCCCGTTCTTTCTTGGTCTTTCTATTCTTCTTGGCGGGGGCAGTAGCAGAGGCTTCAGGATGTTTTCTCTTCCTTGCTTCAGCCTCAGCAGTCCTGGTCTTCTTCAGTTCTGAAGCGGTTGACCTGGCCTTTGGCTTCGGGCCAGTCATGTGAGTTGGGAAGACAAGGGGATCTGCCTCCTGCCGTGGTGCTTCAGGTTCAGCCATAGCGGGCTTCTTCTGCTTCTTGGCAGCCATCCTGGGGTCGATGCCAGGACGCCCAAGGGCCTTGCGCTTCTCAGCCTCATTGTAGGCTTGCACACACCTATCAGCCAGGACCTTGATGCACTCACGAGAACCCTGAGCTTCTGCACGTTTCTTTAGAAAGGCTTCCTTGAGCTCGTGCAGCATAATCTTGAAATTCTTCACGTCTTGCACACTGAGCTTGGCCATATGCTTCTTGAACTAAGATTTCTCAAAGTCAATCTTCTGCTTCAGTTCAACAATGCGCTGGGCGATAGCTAACTCTGAAGCAATGGCGCCATGGAAGGCAACACTGAGGCCAATGGGTAGTTGGAGATCGTCGAAGCTAATGTTTGGCATGTCAAACCACTCAGCAATGAAGTTGTGAATGACTGTTACATCAAAGAGAGGCAGATCATTGAAGATTTCTGCTTCTTCTTTGCTCTTGATGAGTTGCTCAAGAGCGTCATCTGCAAGATCTTCATCACTTGACAGACCAATGGCATCATTGCGCAGAATGGCAGCAGCTGTTAGCTCTTGGCCGGTGTGTGGTAGAGGCATCTTGACCTTCTGGGGCTTGGAGATGCGTGATAAATCTTCGGACTTGAAAGTGCGTTATATCGACTAGAGGGGGGTGAATAGGCAATTTTTATGGAAGTCTTCAAAACGTGGAAGTTATGAAGACAAACGATAGAAATGAACCTATTACCCTGCAGTGGAAGGTAGACTACACTAGGCAAGCCATAGTCAAGTATTCAATAGAGTGAAAGCACAATGACTAATAGCAGCAATGTAGTAAGGATCAGGTAGGAAGATATTGTGAAGCCACACAGAACACACAGTCACTCAGTGAAGACAAAAGATAGTGCGAACATACAATGACTTCACAAGGAGTAACAGTAAGTAAGGGGAACGGAAGATGAAACCAGTGACTCGCTGAAGA
Organism: Triticum dicoccoides; assembly: GCF_002162155.2. Taxonomy (NCBI): domain Eukaryota; kingdom Viridiplantae; phylum Streptophyta; class Magnoliopsida; order Poales; family Poaceae; genus Triticum; species Triticum dicoccoides. Next base: position 616,369,671 of record NC_041392.1, read on the forward strand.
CAATGATTTGTTGGGCCAGTTCCAGTTGCTGTGACAACTGTACGTCTGGTTAGGGCGGCTAGGTATTTAAACCTTAGGACACACGGTCCCGGACACCCAGTCTTGAACACGCAGCTCAGGACACCCAGTCATCACCGTATTCCCCTTGAGCTAAGGTCACACAGACCTCGCCCAATCACTCTGGTAAGTCTTCAAGGTAGACTCCCAAACCTTCACAGACTTTGTTCACCGACAATCCACAATGTCTCTTGGATGCTCAGAACGCGACGCCTAACTGGCTGGAGGATGCACAGTCCTCAAGTGTAATAAGTCTTCAGATCACACAGACAAGAAGACTTAAGTGATGCCTAATTCTCTTTGGCTCTGGGTGGTTAGGGCTTTATCCTCGCAAGGAATTCTCTCTCAAAGGCTTCGAGGTGGGTTGCTCTCAAACGACAAAAGCCGTACTCTGAATCTGAGCAGCCAACCGTTTATGGTTGTAGGGGGTGGGCTATTTATAGCCACTTGGCAACCCGACTTGATTTGTCCGAAATGACCCTGGGTCACTAAGGAACTGACATGTGTTCCAACGGTCAGATTTCAAACTCACACGGCAACTTTACTTGGGCTTCAAGCAAAGCTGACTTGCCCGACTCTGGACAAGATTCGCTCTCAAAGTCTTCACTCGAAGACATAGGTTTTGTTTAAGAATCACTTCAGTCATTCTGACTGGTTCTCTTGGACCCCACTTAACAGTACGATGGTTCCTATGACTCAACAAAGAAGAAAGAGAACTACGAAAGATCTAAGTCTTCGAGCTCCATAGGCTTCATGTGGTGTCTTCTCTTGTCATAGTCTTCAATGTGAATATCTTCATATACCACCTTTGACTTCAATGTCTTCATACATTTTTAGGGGTCATCTCTGGTAGGAAAACCGAATCAATGAGGGACTTCTACCTGTGTTATCCTACAATCCTCACAAACACATTAGTCCCTCAACTAGGTTTATCGTCAATACTCCAAAACCAACTAGGGGTGGCACTAGATGCACTTACAATCTCCCCCTTTTTGGTGATTGATGACAAACTAGTTGAAGTTTTCAACGGGGAATATAATCTGTGAAATTGTAAAGGATAAGGAATTGTCTTCATAAGTTGCAAGGGCTCCCCCTGGAGATGTGCATATAAGTAACTTGCTTTTGGAATGCAAATGCACATGGCAGGTTGTACTTGTGGAGATCCACTTCAACTTATGATGACAATCCACTATGCATGTGAAAGTATATGAAGATAATGACATGCATAATGGAAAATGGACATCTGCAGAATGATCTAAGTGCGGAATTTATCGTCGCACATGCGGAATTTATCATCGCAACACAAGGTGGCAGATAAGTAGCAGACGACCATCGAGTTTAAGTGTTACAACTCAAAGAACCAAATGTAGCAAAACGAGAGTTGTAAGCACGAAGCAAAATATAAAGCACCCGCCCATATGGACCCGCTTGAAGACTATCAACCTCATATGCTTCTCCCCCTTTTGTCAGTAAGGACCAAAAAGGTTTGAAGACATAGAGCATCTACTCGTTCCCATGAGGAGTAGGTGAAGCGGCAGGGTCGTTGGTGGTGTTTGGCGGTGCTGAAGAGCTTGGAGCAGAGTCGAAGCGTGCTGAAGGAGGTGGTGGTGAAGTAGCATCATCTTCATCCTCGATCACTCTGGCCTTCACAGTTGCAGCAGAGGAAGAGAACTCAGAGTCTTCAAGGGACGGAGTTCGTCGCAGCACTGCCCTTCGAGGAGGTGTGGAGTCAAACTTGAATCGCTCAGTGAAGCCATCCTCTTGAAGATCATCTTCAGAACACATCAGTGTTAGCCCTTTCCATGTGCGGCGAGAGGTTTCATGGGCAACAAAAGCATTCTTGGTGGCAAGATTGCGAATGCAATTAACATCCACCAAGAGGCTTTGCATCTGACGCTCCAGCCAGTCATGATGCCTATCCTTGACCTTTGCGAAGCCTGCGCAATGCGGGTGATGCCTGTAGAGTTGTTGTTGGCTGGGCCTCAAAGTCTTCATTCTCTTGTGGGCGATCCGCCCATGAAGCATCCTATGCAATTGGCGTCAGTGGACGACCAATGCTGATGAGTTTGCTGTGCATTAGCACAGGCGATGATACCTGTTGGTGTTCTAGCTGAGGAAGGGCTGCATCATCTTCAACATGGTCATGATGACCAATGTCTTCAGCAGCGATGGGATCAGCTGCTGGAAAGTCTTCAGCTTCATGAGCCTCTGTGAAAGCATGCTCATGGACAGTCAGTTGACGTTCTTATGGATCGGCGTTGGGGTGAACCATGGAAATGGGTTCAACAATCAAGGGCTCTGTGGGAGCAGCCCGTTCCTTCTTCGTCATTCTTTTCTTCTTGGCGGGGGCAGTAGCAGAGACTTCAGGATGTTTTCTCTTCCTTGCTTCAGCCTTAGCAGTCCTGGTCTTCTTCAGTTCTGAAGCGGTTGACCTGACCTTTTGCTTCGGGCCAGTCATGCTAGTTGGGAAGACAAGGGGATCTGCCTCCTGCCTTGGTGCTTCAGGTTCAGCCATAGTGGGCTTCTTCTGCTTCTTGGCAGCCATCCTAGGGTCGATGCCAGGACGCCCAAGGGCCTTGCGCTTCTTAGCCTTATTGTAGGCTTGCACACACCTATCAGCCAGGACCTTCATGTGCTCACGAGAACCCTGAGCTTCTGCACGTTTCTTTAGAAAGGCTTCCTTGAGCTCGTGCAGCATAATCTTGATATTCTTCACGTCTTGCACGCTGAGCTTGGCCATATGCTTCTTGAACTAAGATTTCTCAAAGTCAATCTTCTGCTTCAGTTCAACAATGTGCTGGGCGATAGCTAACTCTGAAGCAATGGCGCCATGGAAGGCGACACTGAGGCCAATGGGTAGTTGGAGATCTTCGGAGCTGATGTTTGGCGTGTCAAACCATTCATCAATGAAGTTGTGGATGATTGTTACATCAAAGAGAGGCAGATCATTGAAGATTTCTACTTCTTCTTTGCTCTTGATGAGTTGCTCAAGAGCGTCATCTGCAAGATCTTCATCACTTGACAGACCAATGGCATCATTGCGCAGAATGGCAGCAGCTGTTAGCTCTTGGCCGGTGTGTGGCAGAGGCATCTTGACCTTCTGGGGCTTGGAGATGCGTGATAAATCTTCGGACTGCACACTGTCTTCAAGAGGTGCAGTTGCCAGTGGCTTCGCCCGTGAGACTTTTGGTGAAGGGGCAGGATTTGAAGCTTTAGGCTTCTTCAACTTCTTTGGCTTCGGCGCTTCAGGCGCTTCATCTGATTCAGCGTCAGCTGCAGGCTCATTCACTGCAGTCCCTTGAACCAAGATATGGGTGATGAGGCCTTCAAGGTTGTAGAAAGGACTGACGACATTGGGTTCTGCATCTGGTGTGCCATCAGCCCTTGGAGCTGAGGGACCAGGATTGAAGTCTAGTCCCAATGTCCTCTTGTTTTGCTTCGCTGAGTTCTGGGCAAACTGGAAGTTGCGCTTGAACAGAATGTCGTCACGACACCATAGTAGTGATGATGGGTGCGCATCAACAGGCTGTGGCCCACGGACCATGCAGGGATAGAAGCCTTGTTCAATGGCTTCATCTCTGGACCTGGGTTGAAGATTCTTGTATAGGATGTCTCCCCACGGTCTCTTGATGGCATTTTTCTCAGCATATTCCTGGGTTACAAATTGGTATTTGAACCATTGTTCTGCCCAATATCTTCGAATCCATTGGATTCGGGTCTTGCGCTGATTGTAATCCTCTTTAGGATCTATCTTGTACAGTTCTGAGAGGTCATCTGGCAGATCTCTAGATGTTTCTCCATGACTCTTTCTGCCACCCTTCCTTGCTGATTTCTCTGAAGCCATGAACTTTAAACTGAAAGGCTTCAACACGTTCAAAGGCTTCAAAGATTTTCGCTTGCTGGATAAACAGGAACTTGCTTCGGGAGAATTTATATGATGCTGTAAGAATTTTGCAAATGAATGCAGACTATGAGAACCAAGGGATTCTCCCACGGACATGTACTTGTGACAGCATTAAGGTGCGAGGGAAGGGGAAGAGGTCATATGCATTCTCAGAAGATTTTGAATATAAAACAGTTTAGAAGACATTGACCTCATCGTGCGAAGACATTCACTCATAGATAAGGAGTTGGTTCCAGATTTGTACGAATCCAGAGATCAGTACAAGTGAGGAATCTAACTACTTTGTGAAGCATAAGTGAATATACTAGGCATGTTATGAGATGCAGTATGAGAGAGATCTAACTTGCGTGAATAGAAATTGCTTGTGGTAGAAAGTGACAAAGCCATAGGATCAACGGTGTCGTAAAAAGGAAATTTTATTTACCACACTAAGAACTGCTAGACGGAGTGGAAGATGAGGCCGAGCAGTTCGATCTTCCGTGCCCTAACTTGGCGACGGAGGACACCTACGGCAACGGCGGAGAGGACGATGTCCGCAGTCGGCGTGAAGACGGCGTCGGAGAGGTTGCGGCAGCGAAGCGCTTCGTCGTCGGTGTCGTCGAGGGCTAGCGGTGGCGCTAGGGTTCATGCGAGAGTGGAAGAAGAGATAATGACCGTCGTGAAGTGTGTATTTATAGGTACAGGGGCGGCACTGCGTTATTACACAGGTGCCCCTGGCGATTCGCATCTGAGGAACACGTGGCCATTATGCAGAATTTTGGGGTTTGTTCCACGTCCCACGCACGCCTGGATTGTCGGGTGGTCGTTTCTACTTCTCCGGGTTTCATGTGGAGGAATGAGCATTGAAGGTGGACTTAAGGTTTGTCTTTGTATCTTCTGCTGACAAGGACGCAGAGAAGACATTCAACAGTTTCAATAGAATGCATATGATTTGGAGAGATAGAGTTTGAGATAGATAGCATAGAGAGGTTAGGGTCCGATCAAATTCACTTAGTTCAAAAGATTCAACAAGAAGACATAGCTATAAGTGAATGCTGTAGAGGACAGAACACTAGTATATATATATATATATAATCAACATAGTGAAGATAATCATGAAGACATGTTGAGATTGAAGCCAAACCAAATGTGAAGACATAGCAAGGTAACGCCATGAGTGAAACACTTCAAAATAGAACATTTGGTGGTGGCGTTACCCACCGTATAGGAAGTATTAGACCCAGACACGGCACACAATTATCGTGGCGCTCCGAAGTCAAATTCCACATTAATGTATTCACACTTAGAATGTATGTCTTCATTGATTGAAGATATACTTTACTTCGTGTGTTGCACATCTAAGTCATCAATATGCATAGGGGTTAGGATGTGTGCCTGATCACAGGACATTTGAGGATTCCAGGATATTTAGCTCACACCGTAACTTGCAAAATCTCTTCTCATCCAAGGGCTTGGTGAAGATATCTGCCAATTGCTCTTCAGTGTTGACGTGTATGATATCAATATCTTCCTTCACAACATGATCTCTGAGAAAGTGATGACGAATTTCAATGTGCTTTGTCTTCGAGTGCTGAACTGGGTTGTTGGCAATCTTGATGGCGCTTTCGTTGTCGCAGTAGAGTGGCACTTGCTTCAGATGAATGCCATGGTCTTTGAGCGTTTGCTTCATCTATAGAAGCTGAGCGCAGCAAGATCCAGCAGTAATGTATTCAGATTCAGCATTGGAGAGAGATACACAGTTCTGCTTCTTTAAAGACCAACATACAAGTGATCGTCCCAGAAAGTGACATGTGCCTAATGTAGACTTGCGATCAACTTTGTCACCAGCATAATCAGCATCCGAGAATCCAACCAGATCAAACTCTGAGCCCTTTGGATACCATAATCCTAGAGTTGGGGTGTGAGCCAAATATCGAAGAATTCGCTTCACAGCTAAGTGATGCGACTCCTTTGGTGCCACTTGAAATCGAGCACACATGCAAACACTAAGCATAATATCTGGCCTAGATGCACATAGATAAAGTAAAGAACCAATCATGGAGCGGTATACCTTTTGATCGAACTCTTTACCATTGTCGTCAGGACCCAGATGTTGCTTGGCTGGCATTGGCGTTGTGAAGCCTTTGCAGTCTTGCATACCGAACTTCTTCAGGCAATCTTTGAGATACTTCTCTTGAGATATGAAGATGCCGTTGCGTTGCTGTCGTATTTGAAGACCGAGAAAGAACTCGGCTCTCCCATCATAGACATTTGATATTGCTCTTGCATCATATATCCAAACTCTTCACTGTACTTCTGATTGGTGCAGCCGAAGATAATGTCATCCACATATATTTGGCACACAAACAGTTCACCATCATATGTCTTTGTGAAGAGAGTGGGGTCGAGAGAACCAGGTATGAAGCCTTTGCTCTTCAGGAAGTATTTGAGTGTGTCATACCAGGCCCGAGGGGCTTGTTTGAGGCCATACAGTGCCTTGTTGAGCTTGTATACCATGTCAGGATGTTTTGGATCTTCAAAGCCAGGAGGTTGTGCAACATACACTTCTTCTTCAATCTTGCCATTGAGGAAGGCGCTCTTCACATCCATTTGATAAAGAAGTATGTTGTGATGATTTGCATAGGCCAGTAGTATGCGTATGGCTTCAAGTCTAGCCACAGGAGCAAATGTTTCATTGAAGTCAATGCCTTCCACTTGAGTATATCCTTGAGCAACGAGACGAGCTTTGTTTCTGACAACTTGACCATGCCCATCTTGCTTGTTGCGGTATATCCATTTGGTGCCAATTATGTTGTGCTTCTGAGGATCGGGACGCTTGACCAGTTCCCATACATTATTCAGCTCTAACTGTTGAAGCTCGTCTTGCATAGCTTGAATCCATTCAGGTTCCATGAAGGCTTCTTCAACTTTCTTGGGTTCTGTTATTGAGACGAATGCGAAGTGCCCACAGAAATTTGCTAGCTGAGTTGCCCTTGAACGAGTGAGTGGACTGGGTGCATTGATGCTATCAATTATTCTTTCAATCTGCACTTCATTGGCAACGCGAGGATGTACAGGGCGAAGATTTTGCTCTTGGTGATCATTGTCATTGTTAGAAGGAATGTCTTCAGGCTGAGCATTGTCTTCATGTTGATCAGGTGCTGAGATGATAAGTTCTTCTTCGGGATGAGCTTCAGAGGGTATAATTTCTCCAGTTCCCATTAGCTTGATTGATTCACTGGATGGAACTTCATCTAGCACATTTGGCAGTTGCTCTCTTTGTGAACCGTTGGTCTCATCGAACCGCACATCCACTGTTTCAACCACTTTGTAATGAAAGAGATTGAAGACTCTGAGGAGTGCGAATCCTTTCCATATCCAAGCATAAAACCCTCATGTGCTTTTGGTGCAAACTTTGAGGTGTGATGTGGGTCCTTGATCCAGCACCTGGCGCCAAATACTCTGAAGTAACTAACATTTGGCTTCTTGCCAGTAAGGAGCTCATAAGATGTCTTGTTCAGAAGCTTGTGAAGATAAACACGATTGATTGTATGGCATGCAATATCAATGCTTCAGGCCAGAATTTTCTTGGAGTCTTGTATTCATCTAGCATCGTTCTGGCCATCTCAATGAGTGTTCTGTTCTTGCGTTCGACGACCCCATTCTGTTGTGGCGTGTACGGGGCTGAGAATTCATGTGTGATGCCCAAGGTATCAAGATATGTATCAAGGCCAGTGTTCTTGAATTCAGTGCCATTGTCACTTCTAATATGCTTTATCTTGGCGCCATAGTTGTTCATTGCTCGATTGGCGAAGCGTCTGAAGACATCCTGCACTTCAGTCTTGTAAAGGATTATGTGCACCCAAGTATATCTAGAATAATCATCAACAATGACAAAGCCATAGAGACAAGCAGTAGTAGTAAGAGTTGAGTAATGAGTGGGACCGAAAAGATCCATGTGAAGCAGTTCAAAGGGTCGAGTAGTGGTCATGATTGTCTTCGAGGGATGTTTGGCCCTCGTCATCTTTCTTGCCTCACAGGCACCGCATAAGTGATCTTTCTTGAACTTGACGCCCTCGATGCCTATGACATACTTCTTCTTTGCCAGGGTGTGGAGGTTCCTCATGCCAGCATGCCCAAGCCTCCGATGCCAGAGCCAACATTCTAAAGCTTTTGCTAGAAGACATACGGCAAGCTGTGGTCCTGCTGAGAAATCTACCACGTACAAATCATCTTTTCGATACCCTTCAAATACTAGAGACTTGTCAGATTCCATTAGAACAAGGCAACGATATTTTCCAAATATTACAATCATGTTTAAATCGCAAAGCATTGAGACAGACATTAAGTTGAAGCCAAGGGATCCAACAAGCATGACTTTATCCATGTGTTGATCCCTTGAGATTGCAACTCTACCTAGTCCCAATACCTTACTTTTACCAGTGTCAGCAAATGTGATGTGGCTCTTGTCGGATGGACGTAAGGTTGAGTCCATAAGAAGGCTTCTTTTGCCAGTCATGTGATTTGTACACCCACTATCAATAATCCATTCTGAAGACGCTGGTGTCGTACCCTACAGTGCAGTTAGGGGGATAGGCTTCACGAAGAGCATTGTGAAGCAAAAACATTTGACGAACCAGTGGGTTATGAAAGCTTAGATCCAGATTAGGACTAATAGGGAGAGTAGCAAGCGATTCATGAGCGAAGTACATAGTAAGACCATTCGGGCATTTGATCTTGCGCCCTACAAGATGTTTAAGGTCCCCAGCAATAGCGTCAGACAATTTTGGTTTTCTGCTGGAGACCTTTCCCTGCAAAAGAGAGTTAAGCTTTCTTAGCCACCCACATCTTCAAGGGTGGATTAGAAGCAATAAGTCTAAGTGCGGCATCTGAGAACTTTGGCTTTGGAGCCCTAGCAAACAGTCTTGCAGGCGGACAATAGTACTCATAAGAATAAGCAGAATAGTTCTTGGTCTTATGAACATGGCGGTTTGATGAACTGCTCTCATATTCATATGCCTGAGTATGGTTTCCCTGCAAAACATTTGCGTTAGTGCGACTCAGGTGAGTCCTCTGTCTGTATGAAGCCTTTGGACCGTATGAAGCCTTTGGTCTGAGGTTTGTCTTCTTCACGTGAGGTGTCATGATGACATTCATAGGAAGATTCTCCAGACACCTTTTCGGAACCCAGATCTTCTTCATAGGTGGTCCATTCCTGCATTTAGTACCAATGTACCTGGCAAACACTTCACCATTCTGATTCTTAAACAGTTTATAGTTTGCATCAAAGGATTCATCAATGACAATGGGGTTAGCACAAGTGAACCCAGATAGAGTGGATGGATCTGCTGAAAATTCCTTTGCAGCAACCCATGTGGTTTTGGGGTACTGCTCAGGTTTCCAGTAAGAGCCATCAGCATTCATTTTCCTTACGAACCCAACACCCTCTTTCCTCGGGTTTCGGTTCAAAATCTGCTTTTTGAGGACATCATATAGTGTCTGATGCCCTTTAAGACTTTTGTACATCCCTGTTTCAAGCAATGTCTTCAACCTAGCATTCTCATCAGCAATAGCAGTGGAATCCTCAGCAGAGGGGTTAGTTCCCACATCAACAGTTGAAGATATTGCAACAGTAGCAGCAGTAGAACATTCAGCAACAGTAGTAGCATTATCACGCTCAATGCATTTAAGACATGGTGGTTCAAATCCTTCCTGAGCGGAACTGATCTGTTCGGCGCGAAGTGACTCGTTTTCCTTTTGAAGATCTTCATGAGCCGCTCTCAATTTTTCAAGATCTTGCTTCCTTTGAAGATAATCATAGGAAAGCTTTTCATGAGTTGTTGAGAGAGTTTCATGACGACTTTGAAGTTCCTCATACTTAACGTGAAGATTTTTTATGTCTTCAATTAAGGATTCAGATCGAGTCATTTCAGCACCTAACAGATCATCGCTTCTGTCTAACAGTTTTTGAATATGTTCCATAGCTTTCTGTTGTTCAGTTGCAATTTTAGCAAGTGTTTTGAGCTGGGTTTTTAACCACAATCAGAGTCATTGTCACTAGATGTTTGATAGTGAGTAGTGCGTGTGTTTACCTTGGCACCGCGTGCCATGAAGCAGTAGGTAGAAGCGGAGTAGTCCTTGTCATTTGCATCGGTGTCGGTGATGAAGTCATTGTCTTCATGTTGAAGATGGACTTGGCAACGTATGCTGTAGCCAGACTTGCGACGCTTGAATCGGACTCCTCCTCAGACTCCACCTCCGCCTCCTCAGAAGCGTACTCCTCCTCTGAATCCATTTCCTTGCCAACAAACGCACGTGCCTTTCCAGATGAGCTCTTCTTGTGTGATGAAGACTTTGATGAAGACTTGGAAGAAGACTTTGAGTATTTCTTCCTCTTCTTCTTGTCGTTAGAGTCATATTCCTTGCTCTTCTTCTTCTTTTTGTTCTCATTGTCCCACTGTGGACACTCAGAGATGAAGTGGCCAGGTTTCTTGCACTTGTGACATGTTTTCTTCTTGTAGTCGTGAGCAGAAGCTTCATCATTCCTTGAGCTTGATCGGGAAGACTTTCTGAAACCTTTCTTCTTGGTGAATTTTTGGAACTTCTTCACAAGCATAGCAAGTTCCCTTCCAATGTCTTCAGGATCATCCGAACTGCTGTCAGATTCTTCTTCAGATGAGGAGACAGCTTTTGCCTTCCAGACACAAGTTCGCCCATAGTTTGGACCGTAGATATCTCTTTTCTCAGAAAGCTGAAACTCATGTGTGTTGAGCCTCTCAAGTATGTCATACGGATCGAGTGTCTTGAAATCAGGACGTTCTTGAATCATCAGGGCTAGGGTGTCAAACGAACTATCAAGTGATCTCAGTAGTGTCTTGACGACTTCATGTTTGGTGATCTCAGTAGCGCCGAGGGCTTGAAGCTCATTTGTGATGTCAATGAGTCGGTCAAATGTGAGCTGGACATTCTCATTGTCATTTCGCTTGAAGCGGTTGAAGAGGTTGCGAAGGACACTGATTCTCTGATCTCTCTGGGTTGAGACGCCTTCATTGACCTTGGAGAGCTAGTCCCAGACCAGCTTAGATGTTTCCAAAGCACTCACACGGCCATACTGTCCTTTGGTCAGATGACCACAGATGATATTCTTGGCAGTAGAGTCCAGTTGAACGAACTTCTTGACATCAGCAGCAGTGACACCTTCTCCAGCCTTGGGAACGCCGTTCTTGACAACATACCATAGGTCAACGTCAATGGCTTCAAGATGCATGTGCATCTTATTATTCCAATAGGGATATTCAGTTCCATCAAAGACGGGGCACGCAGCGGAGACTTTAATTATCCCTGCAGTCGACATAGCTAAAACTCCAGGTGGTTAAACTGAATCACACAGAACAAGGGAGCACCTTGCTCTGATACCAATTGAAAGTGCGTTATATCGACTAGAGGGGGGTGAATAGGCGATTTTTATGAAAGTCTTCAAAATGTGGAAGTTATGTAGACAAACGATAGAAATAAACCTATTACCCTGCAGCAGAAGGTAGACTACACTAGGCAAGCCATAGTCAAGTATTCAATAGAGTGAAAGCACAATGACTAATAGCAGCAATGTAGTAAGGTTCAGGTAGGAAGATATTGTGAAGCCACACAGAACACGCTGTCACTCAGTGAAGACAAAAGATAGTGCGAACATACAATGACTTCACAAGGAGTTACAGTAAGTAAAGGGAAAGGAAGATGAAAGCAGTGACTCGCTAAAGACAATGATTTGTTGGACCAGTTCCAGTTGCTGTGACAACTATACGTCTAGTTAGGGCGGCTAGGTATTTAAACCTTAGGACACACAGTCCCGGACACCCAGTCCTGAACACGCAGCTCAGGACACCCAGTCCTCACCGTATTCCCCTTGAGCTAAGGTCACACAGACCTCGCCCAATCACTCCGGTAAGTCTTCAAGGTAGACTCCCAAACCTTCACAGACTTCGTTCACTGGCAATCCACAATGTCTCTTGGATGCTCAGAACGCGACGCCTAACCAGCTGGAGGATGCACAGTCCTCAAGTGTAATAAGTCTTTAGATCACACAGACAAGAAGACTTAAGTGATGCCTAATTCTCTTTGGCTCTGGGTGGTTAGGGCTTTATCCTCGCAAGGAATTCTCTCTCAAAGGCTTCGAGGTGGGTTGCTCTCAAACGACAAAAGCCGTACTCTGAATCTGAGCAGCCAACCGTTTATGGTTGTAGGGGGTGGGCTATTTATAGCCACTTGGCAACCCGACCTGATTTGTCTGAAATGACCCTGGGTCACTAAGGAACTGACACGTGTTCCAACGGTCAAATTTCAAACTCACACGGCAACTTTACTTGGGCTTCAAGTAAAGCTGACTTGCCCGACTCTGGACAAGATTCGCTCTCAAAGTCTTCACTCGAAGACATAGGTTTTGTTTAAGCATCACTTCAGTCATTCTGACTGGTTCTCTTGGACCCCACTTAACAGTGCGTTGGTTCCTGTGACTCAACACAGAAGAAAGAGAACTATGAAAGATCTAAGTCTTCGAGCTCCATAGGCTTCATGTGGTGTCTTCTCTTGTCATAGTCTTCAATGTGAATATCTTCATATACCACCTTTGACTTCAATGTCTTCATACATTTTTAGGGGTCATCTCTGGTAGGAAAACCAAATCAATGAGGGACTTCTACCTGTGTTATCCTACAATTCTCACAAACACATTAGTCCCTCAACTAGGTTTGTCGTTAATACTCCAAAACCAACTAGGGGTGGCACTAGATGCACTTACAGTGGCCCATTCCTGCAGTTAGTACCAATATACCTGGCAAACACTTCACCATTTTGATTCTTAAATAGTTTATAGTTTGCATCAAAGGATTCATCAATAACAATGGGATTAGCACAAGTGAAGCCAGATAGGGTGGATGGATCCACTGAAGGTTCCTTCGCAGCAAGAGCCATCAGCATTCATTTTCCTTTCGAACCCAACACCCTCTTTCCTAGGGTTTCGATCAGGATCTGCCTTTTGAGGACATCATGTAGTGTTTGATGCCCTTTGAGACTTTTGTACGTCCCTGTTTCATGCAATGTCTTCAACCTAGCATTTTCATCAACAATAGCAGTGGCATCCTCAGCAAAGGGGTTAGTTACCACATCAATAGTTGAAACTATTGCAACAGTAGCAGCAGTAGAACATCCAGCAACAGAAGTAGCATTGTCACGCTCAATGCATTTAAGACATGGTGGTTCAAATCCTTCCTGAGCGGAACTGATCTGTTTGGCGTGAAGTGACTCATTTTCCTTTTGAAGATCTTCATGAGCCGCTCTCAATTTCTCAAGATCTTGCTTCCTTTGAAGATAATCATAGGAAAGCTTTTCATGAGTTGTTGAGAGTGTTTCATGACGACTTTCAAGTTCCTCATACTTAACGTGAAGATTTTTTATGTCTTCAATTAAGGATTCAGATCGAGTCATTTCAGCACCTAACAGATCATCGCTTCTGTCTAACAGTTTTTGAATATGTTCCATAGCTTTCTGTTGTTCAGTTGCAATTTTAGCAAGTGTTTTGAGCTGGGTTTTTAACCACAATCAGAGTCATTGTCACTAGATGTTTGATAGTGAGTAGTGCGTGTGTTTACCTTGACACCGCGTGCCATGAAGCAGTAGGTAGAAGCGGAGTAGTCCTTGTCATTAGCATCGGCGTCGGTGATGAAGTCATTGTCTTTAGTGTTGAAGATGGACTTGGCAACGTATGCTGTAGCCAGACTTGCAACGCCAGAATCGGACTCCTCCTTAGACTCCACCTCCGCCTCCTCAGAAGCAGACTCCTCCTCTGAATCCATTTCCTTGCCAACAAACGCACGAGCCTTGCTAGATGAGCTCTTCTTGTGTGATGAAGACTTGGAAGAAGACTTTGAGTATTTCTTCTTCTTCTTGTCGTAAGAATCATATTCCTTGCTCTTCTTCTTCTTGTTGTTCTCATTGTCCCACTACAGACACTCAGAGATGTAGTGACCGGGTTTCTTGCACTTGTGGCATGTTCTCTTCTTGTAGTCATGAGCAGAAGCTTCATCATTCCTTGAGCTGGATCGTGAGGACTTTCTGAAGCCTTTCTTCTTGGTGAATTTCTGGAACTTCTTCACAAGCATAGAAAGCTCCTTTCCAATGTCTTCAGGATCATCAGAACTGCAATCAGATTCTTCTTCAGATGAGGAAACAGCTTTTGCCTTCAAAGCATGAGTTTGCCCATACTTGGGACCGTAGATGTCTCTTTTCTCAGAAAGCTGAAACTCATGTGTGTTGAGCCTTTCAAGTATGTCAGACGGATCGAGTGTGTTGAAGTCAGGGCGTTCTTGAATCATCAGGGCTAGGGTGTCAAATGAGCTGTCAAGTGATCTCAGGAGTGTCTTGACGACTTCATGCTTGGTGATCTCAGTAGCGCCGAGAGCTTGAAGCTCATTTGTGATGTCAGTGAGTCGATCAAATGTGAGCTGAACATTCTCATTATCGTTTCTCTTGAAGCGGTTGAAGAGGTTGCGAAGGACACTGATTCTTTGATCTCTCTGGGTTGAGACGCCTTCGTTGACCTTGGAGAGCCAGCCCCAGACTAGCTTGGATGTTTCCAGAGCACTCACACGGCCATACTGTCTTTTGGTCAGATGACCACAGATGATGTTCTTGGCAGTGGAATCCAGTTGAACGAACTTATTGACATCAGCAGCGGTGACACCTTCACCAGCCTTGGGGACGCCATTCTTGACGACATACCAGAGGTCGACATCAATGGCTTCTAGATGCATGCGCATCTTATTCTTCCAATAGGGATATTCAGTTCCATTGAAGACTGGGCACGTAGCGGAGACTTTGATTATCCCTGCAGTCGACATAGCTAAAACTCCAGGTGGTTAAACCGAATCACACGTAACAAGGGAGTACCTTGCTCTGATACTAATTGAAAGTGCTAGTGATCGACTAGAGGGGGGGTGAATAGGCGATTTTTATGAAAGTCTTCAAAACATGGAAGTTTCGAAGACAAACAATAGAAATAAACCTATTACCATGCAGTGGAAGGTAGACTACACTAAGCAAGCCATAGTCAAGTATTCAATGAAATGAAAGCACAAAGACTAATAGCAGCTAGGCAGTTTAGATCAGGATCGAAGATAGTATGAAGCCAATCAGAACAAGTAGTCACATAGTGAAGACAAATAGATAATGCAAACAGGCAATGACTTCACAAGGACCAATCTGTAAATAAAGAGATGGGAAGGATAGAACCAGTGGCTCGTTGAAGACAATGATTTTTTGGACCAGTTCCAGTTGCTATGACAACTGTACGTCTGGTTAGGGAGGCTGAGATTCAACTCAGAAGACTGCATCTTCACCTTATTCCCCTTGAGCTAAGGACACGCAGTCCTCGCCCAATTACTCTGGTAAGTCTTCAAGGTAGACTTCCAAACCTTCACAGACTTCGTTCACTGGCGATCCACAATGACTCTTGGATGCTCAGAACGCGACGCCTAACCGGCTGGAGGATTCACAGTCCTCAAGTGTAATAAGTCTTCAGATCACACAGACAGGAAGACTTCAGTGATGCCTAACACTCTTTGGCTCTGGGTGTTTAGGGCTTTGTCCTCGCAAGGATTTCTCTCTCAAAGGCTTCGAGGTGGGTTGCTCTCAAACCACAAAAGCCGTGCACTAACTCTGAGCAGCCAACCAATTTATAGAGTAGGAGGTGGGCTATTTATAGCCACTAGGCAACCCGGCCTTATTTGTCCGAAATGACCCTGGGTCACTAAGGAACTGACACGTGTTCCAACGGTCAGATTTCAAACACACACGGAAACTTTACTTGAGCTACAAGCAAAGCTGACTTATCCAGCTCTGGATAAGATTTGCTCTCATTGTCCTCGTTTGGAGACATAGGATTTTGGTTAAGCATCACTTCAGTCATTCTGACTGGTTCACTTGGACCCCACTTAACAGTACGGTGGTTCCTATGACTCAACAAAGAAGAAAACGAAACAACGAAACAACTAAGTCTTCGTGCTCCATAGTCTTCACACAATGTCTTCTCTTGTCATAGACTTCAATGCGAATACCTTCACATACCACCTTTGTCTTCAATGTATTCATACATTTTTAGGGGTCATCTCCGGTAGGTAAACCGAATCAGTGAGGGACTACTACCTGTGTTATCCTGCAATTCTCACAAACACACTAGTCCCTCAACCAAGTTTGCCGTCAATACTCCAAAACCAACTAGGGGTGGCACTAGATGCACTTACATATTGTGCTTGCCAAAGGATAAAATGTAAAAAAGGAAAGGTGAATATCACCATGACTCTTTGCATGAAGTATAAGACAAGAATAAAAGATAGGCCCTTCGCAGAGGGAAGCAGAGGTTGTCATGCGCTTTTATGATTGGATGCACAAAATCTTAATGCAAAAGAACATCACTTTATATTTCCACTTGTGATGTGAACCTTTATTATGCAGTCCGTCGCTTTTATTTCTTCCACATCACAAGATCGTATAAAGCTTATTTTATCCACATTAATAGATCATACATATTTAGAGAGCAATTTTTATTGCGTGCACCGATGACAACTTACTTGATGGATCTTACTCAATCCATAGGTAGGTATCATGGACTCTCATGGCAAAACTGGGTTTAGGGATATTTGGAAGCACAAGTAGTATCTCTACTTGGTGCAAAGAACTATTTTTGTCAACTTTCAACAACTTTTATTCATCATACTCTTTATATGTGAAGTCATTATTCTTCATAAGATCCATATGATCTCTTTATTTCTTTTTATTTCTACTCTTTTATTCTATTCCATCAAGATCATAGCAAAAAAATCAAGCCCTTGACTCAACCTAATCTTTATTATATATGGCTCACGAACTCGATTACATAGGAAGATCATAAAGCAAAACTCACAACTAGATCATACTAAAACTTTATTCTACTAGATCAAGATATTATCAAAAGGGTCGAACTAAGAAAAATGGTAAAGATAAAAGTGATGCTGATACGATACCGGGGCACTACCCCAAGCTTGGCAGTTGCCAAGGGGAGTGCCCATACCCATGTGTTTATGTTTCCTTCCTCGGAGGTGGTGATGAAGGATTTGTTGATGATGTAGGCTTGTCGTCCATCTTCCAAGGCATAGGCTCACCATCATAGAAGGATGATCGAGTCTCCAGGATCCTCAAATCTGCAGCCAAACTCATCCTCTTGAATCTATATTCATACTCATAGTTTTGGTTTTGCAGGTCATATGTAACGCCCACGATGCGGCTATATCTCCCACGTGTCGAAGCACGACTTAGAGGCATAACCGCATTGTAAGCAAAGTCGCAAGTGAGGCAATCTTCACAACAACCCATGTAATGAATAAGGAAAAGAGATACATAGTTGGCTTACACTCGCCACATCACACAATAGCATAAATAACATTACATTCATCCCGATACACTCAAGGTCCAACTACGGAACCAAAATAAAGAACAACCCCAAAAGCGACAAAGTCCCCGATCGCCCCAACTGGGCACAACTACTGATCGTCTGGAAAAGAAACGTAGTATCATCCTGAGTCCTCATCGAACTCCCACTTGAGCTCAGTCGAATCTCCTGGAGCAGTATCATCGGTCCCTGCATCTGGTTTTGGAAGTAAACTGTGAGTCACGGGGACTCAGCAATCTCACACCCTCGCGATCAAGACTATTTAAGCTTACAGGAATGGTAAAAGGTATGAGGTGGAGCTACAGCAAGCGGCTAGCATATATGGTGGCTAACATACGCAAAAGAGAGCAAGAAGAGAAGGCAAAGGCACGGTCAATCAACTATGATCAAGAAGTGATCCTAGAACAACCTACGTTCAAGCATAACACGAGACCGTGTTCTCTTCCCGGACTCCGCCGAAAAGAGACCATCACGGCCACACACACTCTGTTGATTCATTTTATTTAAGTTAAGCTTAAGGTTATCTACAACCGGACATTAACAAATTCCCATCTGCCCATAAGAGCGGGCACGGCTTTCGAAAGTTCAAATCCCTGCAGGGGAGTCCCAACTTAGCCCATCACAAGCTCTCATGGTCAACGAAGGAAATTCGTTCTCCCAAGACAACCCGATCGGACTCGGAATCCCGGTTACAAGACATCTCGACAATGGTAAAACAAGTCCAGCAAGACCACCTGCTGTGCCGATAAATCCCGATAGGAGCTGCACATATCTCGTTCTCAGGGCACACCGTATGAACACTACGTACAACTAAAACCAACCCTCAAGTTTCCCCGAGGTGGCGCTACAAGTGGCTCTATTTTGGACCAACACTTAGAGGAGCACTGGCCCGGGGGTTTAAATAAAGATGACCCTTGAGTCCACGGAACCCAAGGGAAAAAGAGGCTAGGTGGTGAATGGTAAAACCAAGGTTGGGCCTTGCTGGAGGAGTTTTATTCAAGGCGAACTATCAAGGGGTTCCCATTATAACCCAACCGTGTAAGGAACGCAAAATCCAGGAACATAACACCGGTATGACGGAAACTAGGTCGGCAAGAGTGGAACAAAACACTAGGCATAAGGCCGAGCCTTCCACCCTTTACCAAGTATATAGATGCATTAAGATAGACAAGATATAATAATGATATCCCAACAATAAACATGTTCCAACAAGGAACAAACTTCAATCTTCACCTGCAACTAGCAACGCTATAAGAGGGGCTGAGTAAAGCGGTAACATAGCCAAACAACGGTTTGCTAGGACAAGTTGGGTTAGAGGTTTGACATGGCAATATGGGTGGCATGATAAGCAAGTGGTAGGTATCATAGCATAGGCATAGAAAAAGAGCGAGCATCTAGCAAGCAAAGATAGAAGTGATTTCGAGGGTATAATCATCTTGCCTGCAAAGTTCTCTGAGTTGACGTTAACTTGATCCTCGTAAATGTACTCAACGGGCTCCTCGATCACGTACTCGTCTCCCGTCTCTACCCAAGCAAGAACGCAAGCAAAGGGAGACACAATCAACCACGTGCAATGCACAAACAACATGATGCAAAACATGGCATGATATGCGGGATGTGATATGCGATGCATATGCATGTTTCAGAAAGGAAAGATTGAACCTGGCCTCAACTTGGAAAACCAAGAGTGCCACTGGAAAGAGGAGTTGATTTCGGTCAAAATCGATATAAAGATCACCGGAATCGGATGCACGGTTTGCAAATGGCAAGCAAAACAAATATGGCACCGATCTGCGATTAACAGCAAGAGGCCATCTAAATGCATCATGAACAACATGCTACAACACTCTAACATAGCAACAATATACATGGCAGGGATCCACTCAAGATGCTTGACAAAAGATGAACACTGAGCTACGGCTAATTCACTCAATAGCAGGTTCAAACAAGCATGGCAAAAGTGCAAAAGATAACAGGTTACAGACTTAGTGAAATTATCAATATGTCAGGAATTTAACATCAGGAAGCAATGTTTACAGCAAGATAACTACATGCTACAGGCACATATCATGGCAAAGAAAGGCATGGCATGAAGATACTCAAAGCATACAACAAAAGTCCCTTACTGACCATAAGCCAAAAGGGATCAGAAAATACAATGGCTACCATGTGAACATAGCAATTATTGTTAACAGATTCAGACTTAGTAGAAAACTGGAACATGGCAAAACAGACATCAATTAGGCATGTTTACGAGCTCGATGCTCTCACCACAAGGCATTGCATGATAACCTAAGCATACACCCAGCAAGTAGACATGACATAGAAGCTAAACATGGTAAGAACAACATCATAACATGCACGAATCAACTACAACAACCTCGGCAAAAAATGCTTAACATGTAAACATTCTGCCAGGAACATTTTATAGCAAAAGTAGAGCTCAATTGACTCAAGCTAGGGTGCTCCATAAATGCAAACAAAGACATGGATGGATAGAGCACCACAATATCTACAAAACATCCTTAATGATCATGCTCAAAAGAGACGTGGATCACTCTGTATCAACATGAACACATGGCATAAAAATATAAACAGGGCAATGACTTAGAATATTTCTAAGTCCCTGAAATCAGCAACATTAAGAGGGCTACTTTGCATGCTTGTGCTACTCACCACAGAGATCACAAAAATACATGGCATACACCCATGTAAAGATGGCATGGCATACTTCAAAACTCATGTAGGGCTCAAGTTCATAGGAGGCACACATCAATCATGGCAAAAATGACAAATGTCCAATTGCTGATAATAATATGAAACTAACAGAAACTAGCACTCTTCCAACAGCATTTAGGGCATCAAGATGAGCTCAAATGAACATGATGCAATGAGATGAAATGAAGTACTCGTCGAGACGAACATTTCGATATGCTACATGCCCGAAACGGAGCCACGGATGCAGAGTTACGATGCGATGAAATATGCATAAAAACTAGGATTAGGGGCAAAAGTCAACCCGAGATCCAGATCGGGATCGGGCGCGGACTTCGAGGATGGTCGGCGGCGGAGTTCACTGTTCGTCAGAGTCGAGGTGGCTAGAGCTCGGGGTCGAGGAGGAGGGAGGAGAGGACGCCGGATCGGAGGAGCTCGCCGGAGATCCAGCGGCGCGGCGAGGCGGCGGACTTGGCGGCGGAGGCGGCGGCGGCGAGCGGGCGGAGATGGAACGGCAGTGGAGCTCGCCGGCGCCAGAGTTGATGGCGGAGAGCGGCGGCCGGCTCGGGCGAGGAAGGAGGTGGCGCGCACGGGCGGCGGCGCGCGGGAGCCGGGCCGGGAGGGCCCCGCGGGCTCGCTGGGCCGGTGGCGCAGGGGCGACGGCGCCTTCCACGTGGCGCGATAGGAGAGGGCGGCGGCAATGTGTCCGGCCAGAATCGGACGTGTCCGGCGCGGCGCGAGCAGATTTTGCTAGGGTTAGGGGGGAATGACCCGAGAATTTCGGGGGAGGTCTAAATTTATAGGTAAAGGGACCTAGGAGGCTCCAAATTGAGCACGGTTTGCGGCCACGCGATCGTGATCGAATGGCCTAGGTGATGGAAGGGGTTTAGGTCGGTTTTGGGCCACTTTGGAGGGGTGTTGGGCTACAACACACACAAGGCCTTCTCGGTTCCTCGGTTAACCGTTGGAGTATCAAACGAAGTCCAAATGACACGAAACTTGACAGGAGGTCTACCGGTAGTAAACCAAGGCCGCATGGCAAGTCTCGGTCCAAACCAAAAACGCTTAACACCCACACACGAAAAGAGGTAGAAAGGGACACCGGAGGACATAGGAGCGCCGGAATGCAAAACGAACAACGGGGGAAATGCTCGGATGCATGAGACGAACATGTATGCAAATGCAATGCACATGATGACATGATATGAGAAGCATGACAAAGACAAAACCACACGAAGACAAAAACCCGACAACGAGGAAATATCATAACTTAGTGCCGGAAATGGCAAGAGTTGGAATACAAATATGGCAGGTTACATACGGGGTGTTACAACACTCCACCACTATGAAAGGATCTCGTCCCGAGATCTAGGACTGCAAAAACTCCGGGTACTCAGACCGGAGGTGATCCTTGCGTTCCCAGGTGGCTTCACGGTCGGAATGATGTGAACACTTGACTTTCAGGAATTTGATAGACTTGTTGCGAGTCTTGCGCTCAGTTTCTTCAAGAATAGCAACTGGGTGCTCATGATAAGACAGGTCTTCTTGGAGATCAATCTCTTCGAAGTCGACGGTGCAGTCAGGAGTCTTGAAACACTTGCGGAGTTGAGACACATGAAACACGTCGTGCACGTTTGCAAAGTTGGAGGGAAGCTCCAGTTGATAGGCTAGATCGCCTCTTTTGCCAATGATCTTGAAAGGACCCGCGTATCTAGGGGCAAGTTTCCCTTTGATACCGAAGCGACGAGTACCTTTCATTGGAGAGACGCGGAGGTGGACATGGACTCCGATCTCGAAAGCCAAGTCACGATGCTTGCTATCATAGTAACTCTTCTGGCGCGATTGCGCGGCTTTGAGATTTTCATGAATGACTTTGCACATTTCTTCAGCCTCTGTGATCAAGTCATTGCCAAGAAGTTGGCGTTCACCAGTCTCTGACCAGTTAAGAGGAGTAGGGCACTTCCTGCCATAGAGAATCCCGAATGGGGCCTTGCCCGAACTCGCTTGGAAGCTGTTGTTGTAGGAGAACTCGGCATATGGAAGACAATCTTCCCACTTCATACTGAAAGAAATGACACAAGCCCTGAGCATATCTTCAAGAATCTGATTTACTCGCTTGACTTGGCCACTAGTTTGAGGATGAAAAGTTGTGCTGAAGCGAATGTTGGTGCCCATGGCCTTCTGAAAAGAATCCCAAAACTTGGAGGTAAAGATGCTGCCACAATCTGAAGATATCAACTACGGAATGTCATGCAAGGAGACAATCCTGGAGGTATATAGCTTTGCCAACTGAGCTGTTGTGATAGATTCTTTGATAGGAAGAAAATGAGCCACTTTGGTGAGCTTGTCGATGACAACGAAGATAGCATCATTGCCACGCTTGGACTTTGGAAATCCATTCACGAAGTCCATCTTAATATGGTCAAACTTCCATTCTGGAATGGCAAGAGGTTGGAGGAGACCAGCTGGTCGTTAGTGTTCTGCTTTCACTCTTCTGCAGACATCACATTCATTCACGAACTGAGCAATCTCGCGCTTCATTCGAGTCCACCAATACGACTGCTTGAGGTCCTGGTACATCTTTGTACTTCCAGGGTGAATAGAGAGGAGTGAATTGCGAGCCTCGTTCATAATGACTTTACGAAGGTCACCTTTAGGCACAACAATGCGATCCTCGAAGAATAGAGTATCCTTGTCATCAAGACGATAGCACTTGTACTTGGGTTGACTCTTGGCAATCCCAATCTTCACCTTTTTCACCATAGCATCAAGAAGTTGAGCCTCGCGAATCTGATATTCCAAAGTAGGAGAGACTTGGAGGTTGGAAAGAAATCCTTGAGGACTAACTTGAAGATTGAGTTTGCGGAAAGCTTCACAAAGCTCTGGCTGGTAGGGCTTGATAATCAAACTGTTGCAGTAAGCCTTCCTGCTCAATGCGTCAGCAATTACATTGGCCTTGCCTAGAGTATATTCGATACTCGGATTATACTCTTGAATCATTTCGACCCAACGAGTCTGCCTGAGGTTGAGGTTTGGCTGAGTGAAGATGTACTTGAGACTCTTGTGATCAGTGAAGATGTCCACTTTTCTTCCCAATAAGAGATGTCTCCACGTTAAAAGAGCATGGACAACTACCGCCAACTCGAGGTCATGAGTGGGGTAGTTCTTTTCGTTGGGCTTCAACTGGCGAGAGGTATAGGCCACAACTTTCTTCTCTTGCATCAACACTGCACCAAGACCTTGAAGGGAAGCATCACAGAAGACCTCAAACGGTTTGGATTCATCAGGAGGAGTCAGAACTGGAGCAGTGACTAACTTCTCTTTCAGGGTGTTGAAAGCGATGTCACATTCAGGTGACCAGAAGTACTTCATGTGCTTCTGGAGAAGGTTGGAAAGAGGCTCCGCAATCTTAGAGAAGTTCTCAACGAACCTTCGACAATAGCTTGCGATCCCAAGGAAGCTGCGGAGTTGCTTCACGTTCTAAGGTGGTTCCCAATTCACAATTGCAGACACCTTCTCAGGATTAACAACTATCCCTTGGCGGAGATGATATGCCCAAGGTAGAGAACCTCATCGAGCCAAAACTCACACTTTGAAAACTTCGCGTAGAACTGATGTTCTCTGAGTTTGTCCAGAACCAATCTCAAATGCTTGGCATGATCCTCCTTGTTCTTGGAAAAGACCAAAATGTCATCGAGGTAGACCAAGACGAAGTCATTTGTGTAGGCGTTGAAGATGAAGTTCATCATACAAGAGAATGTTGGAGGGGCGTTGACGAGACCGAAAGACATGACAGTGTATTCATATGAACCATAGCTTGTTCTGAATGCTGTCTTGGGGATATCTTCTTCACGAATGCGAATCTGATGATATCCCATACGGAGATCAAGCTTGGAGAATACTTGAGCACCTTTGAGTTGTTCGAAAAGCTCATTGATGTTGGGAAGTGGGTACTTGTTCTTTATGGTCTTCTTATTCAATGGACGGTAGTCGACACACAGTCGGTCCGTTCCATCCTTCTTCTTGACAAAAAGAACTCCACAACCCCATGGAGAAGAACTTGGTCGGATGAGACCCATACGCTCTTGAATATCGAGTTGCTTCTTCAGCTCCTTCAACTCTTCAGGTCCAAGCTTGTAAGGATGTTTGCAAACAGGTTCCGTTCCAGGCTCAAGATCGATGACGAATTCAACTGCCCGATGTGGAGGCATTCCTGAAAGCTCTTCTGGAAAGATGTCTTGATATTCACAAACGAATGGAATCTGAGAGATGGCATCCAGCTCGCCCTTCTCATTGAGAGAAAACAGTCGGATGGTATCATCCCGAGCGGCAAAGACGATTACATCCTCAGACGAATGTGTCAATTGAATCTGCCTGGCAGCACAATCGAGGTGAGCCTTGTGCTTAGAAAGCCAATCCATTCCAAGAATAAGATCAATATCCGAGTTACCAAGGACCACTGGAGAAGAAAGAAACTTATAGTCGCCCAACGTGATAGTAACATCCGGGACGCAATTGTTAGAAGTCATTTGCTTGCCCGGGGACACAATCTTCAACGGGAAAGGAATCTTTTCGGTCACAAAATCATGCTTGGCAACAAATGGTCTTGAAATAAAAGAAAGCGATGCACCAATGTCAAAAAGAACTTTTGCAGGAACATCGTTAACAGGAAGGTTACCCATGATGACATCTAATGAGCCCTCTGCCTGAGCTGCGTTCATCATGTTGACCTTGGCGTGCTTGGGATTATGCTTGACCACTGCGGTGCTGGCAGACCTCACTGGAGGAGGAGGAAGACGCCTCTAATTGAAGCATTTGTTGGCATAGTGACCCTTCTGCTGACACTTGTTGCACGCGACCTCCGAGAGCGGACGGTGATAAGGAGCACTTGATCTTGGAGCATGAGACGAAGTCTTGTTCTGAAAGCCTGGGTTGGGTGGGTGGGAAGATCCATTGCCACCTTTGCTCTTCTGCTGATAAGGCTGACGGAACGGAGGAGGAGGAGGCAACCAATACTTTTGATGCTTAGTTGCCACTTGAGTTGAGGAAGGAGTTGCATCTCTGATTCGCTTCTTGGAAGCATCGCACTTGAGTTCAGCAGTCTCTTGTTTCAGTGCCATGTTGTAAAACTCATCGTACTTCTGCGGCTCAAAAAGCACAAGAGCTAGTTGAAGATCCTCTCTGAGGCCACCTCTGAACTGATAAATCATGCTCTTCTCGTCAGGGACGTCTTGCTTAGCGAAATGGGCGAGCTTCTGGAACATGATGTTATACTGATAAACAGACAAACTGCCTTGCTTCAGGTTGCGGAATATTCCTCACGCTTGCTTTCAACAACACTCTGAGGAATGTGGTGAGCTCTGAAGTCTTGACGGAATTCATCCCAGGTAATCACACGACCTCCTCTAGAATCTTTGTACTGCTGATACCACTCTGCAGCTTGGTCTTTGAGTTGGAACGAGGCAAACTTGACAAAGTCCTCAGGCCTGACGTTGCTGCACTCGAAATGCTTGCAGATATCCACGAGCCAATCATCAACGTCTGTTGCCTAGACACAGTTGCTAAAGGTATTTGGCTGATTTGCGAGGAACTGGTTGAGTTTAGCAAACTGATTCTGATTGTTGCCATGGCCTTGATTCCCTTGGTTGCGCTCTTGCAAGAGTTGCATGATCAGCTGAGTGTTGGCATTGGTAGCGGCCATCACAGCTTGCCATGCCTCCGAAGGTGGAGGTGGTGGTGGCGGATCAGGATTCGATCGCGTTGGAGGAGCCATCCTGAAGAGGGTGACATCCGTTACCATCTTGACAGACATATATTCAAGCTGAATCAAATAGATCGAAATGCAACATATAGTCTTAACATCCGAACAAAATGGACGAATGCATTCCAATTGAAATGGTCACACTTCCATAAATTGAGAAACCACTTAGATAGAGGTAGAAGAATAAAACAACAAGGTACGAACAAGAACAAATACTTGGTGAGGATTACCCAATCACAAACCAAATATCCGCGGAAGAAATTCTAGAGCTACAAGAATTCCCACCTATGAAACTCCCGAACCTTTCCGGTTATGCAATCAGGTGTTGGGGATACAGGGGAAGCATAATATCTCACCCAAAGCTAGCAAATCCTACATCCAGATGTATCCATCCTTCAACACATAACCAAGAAATCTTCGGAAATCATTTACCTCAACCTTCGAAAAGCATCCGTTATACGAGTTATGGCGATACTCCCGAACTCCGGCCCCAGTACTGGGTGGTGTCGAGGTTATCTCACCAACAACTGCATAAAAGAGATTTTCGATGTCAGCGAAACTCAGGTATTCCAAAATTGCAACGATAAATTTGTGACGACAACACCTCGGAGCTCAACTCCCCGGGACACTGCCACAACCCTTAAATGTCAGGAGGCACCAAGAACATTTTTCTTGTCACAAAACCATCGGAACGATTCCAAGATACCCGCGTGATCCTAAAAAAAATTTAGTGAAATTTGAGAAGAGAAGAGTCAAAACTCTACGTCAGGATGCCTCACCAGAGCGACGAAGGGACTGAGGAGTAAAAAGAATCCTACTCTCTGATATATATAATCCTAAATGACTCAAAACATTTTTCTAGACTCAACAACGCCAACGATTCGATCAAGCAGGGGACTCCTAAGGTTGAGGAAGGCTCTGATTACCAACTTGTAACACCCATGATGCGGCTATATCTCCCACGTGTCGAAGCATGACTTAGAGGCATAACCGCATTGTAAGCAATGTCGCAAGTGAGGTAATCTTCACAACAACCCATGTAATTAATAAGGAAAAGAGATACATAGTTGGCTTACACTCGCCACGTCACACAATAGCATAAATAACATTACATTCATCCAGATACACTCAAGGTCTGACTATGGAACTAAAATAAAGAACAACCCCAAAAGCGACAAAGTCCCCAATCGCCCCAACTGGGCACCACTACTGATCGTCTGGAAAAAAACATAGTATCATCCTGAGTCCTCATCGAACTCCCACTTGAGCTCAGTCGAATCTCCTGGAGTGGTATCATCGGTCCCTGCATCTGGTTTTGGAAGTAAACTATGAGTCACGGGGACTCAGCAATCTCACACCCTCGCGATCAAGACCATTTAAGCTTATAGGAAGGGTAAAAAAAGAGGTGGAGCTGCAGCAAGCGGCTAGCATATATGGTGGCTAACATACGCAAAAGAGAGCGAGAAGAGAAGGCAAAGGCACGGTCGATCAACTATGATCAAGAAGTGATCCTAGAACAACCTACGTTCAAGCATAACACGAGACCGTGTTCTCTTCCCGGACTCCGCCGAAAAGAGACCATCACGGCCACACACACTCTGTTGATTCATTTTATTTAAGTTAAGCTTAAGGTTATCTACAACCGGACATTAACAAATTCCCATCTGCCCATAAAAGCGGGCACGGCTTTTGAAAGTTCAAATCCCTGCAGGGGAGTCCCAACTTAGCCCATCACAAGCTCTCATGGTCAACGAAGGATATTCGTTCTCCCAAGACAACCCGATCAGACTCGGAATCCCGGTTACAAGACATCTCGACAATGGTAAAACAAGTCCAGCAAGACCACCTGCTGTGCCGACAAATCCCAATAGGAGCTGCACATATCTCATTCTCAGGGCACACCAGATGAACACTATGTACAACTAAAACCAACCCTCAAGTTTCCCCAAGGTGGCGCTGCAAGTGGCTCTGTTTTGGACCAACACTCAGAGGAGCACTGGCCCGGGGATTTAAATAAAGATGACCCTTGAGTCTGCGGAACCCAGGGGAAAAAGAGGCTAGGTGGTGAATGGTAAAACCAAGGTTGGGCCTTGCTGGAGGAGTTTTATTCAAGGCGAACTGTCAAGGGGTTCCCATTATAACCCAACCGTGTAAGGAACGCAAAATCCAGGAACATAATACCGGTGACGGAAACTAGGTCGGCAAGAGTGGAACAAAACACCAGGCATAAGGCCGAGCCTTCCACCCTTTACCAAGTATATAGATGCATTAAGATAGACAAGATATAATAATGATATCCCAACAATAAACATGTTCCAACAAGGAACAAACTCCAATCTTCACCTGCAACTAGCAACGCTATAAGAGGGGCTGAGTAAAGCGGTAACATAGCCAAACAACGGTTTGCTAGGACAAGTTGGGTTAGAGGTTTGACATGGCAATATGGGTGGCATGATAAGCAAGTGGTAGGTATCATAGCATAGGCATAGCAAAAGAGCGAGCATCTAGCAAGCAAATATAGAAGTGATTTCGAGGGTATAATCATCTTGCCTGCAAAGTTCTCCGAGTTGACGTTAACTTGATCCTCGTAAATGTACTCAATGGGCTCCTCGATCACGTACTCGTCTCCCGGCTCTACCCAAGCAAGAACGCAAGCAAAGAGAGACACAATCAACCACGTGCAATGTACAAACAACATGATGCAAAACATGGCATGATATGCGGGATGTGATATGCGATGCATATGCAACTTTCGGAAAGGAAAGATTGAACCTGGCCTCAACTTGGAAAACTAAGAGTGCCACTGGAAAGAGGAGTTGATTTCAGTCGAAATCGATATAAAGATCACCAGAATCGGATGCACGGTTTGCAAATGGCAAGCAAAACAAATATGGCACCGATCTGCGATTAACAGCAAGAGGCCATCTAAATGCATCATGAACAACATGCTACAGCACTCTAACATAGCAACAATATACATGTCAGGGATCCACTCAAGATGCTTGACAAAAGATGAACACTGAGCTACGGCTAATTCACTCAATAGCAGGTTCAAACAAGCATGGCAAAAGTGCAAAAGATAACAGGTTACAGACTTAGTGAAATTATCAATATGTCAGGAATTTAACATCAGGAAGCAATGTTTACAGCAAGATAACTACATGCTATAGGCACATATCATGGCAAAGAAAGGCATGGCATGAAGATACTCAAAGCATACAACAAAAGTCCCTTACTGACCATAAGCCAAAAGGGATCAGAAAATACAATGGCTACCATGTGAACATAGCAATTATTGTTAACAGATTCAGACTTAGTAGAAAACTGGAACATGGCAAAACAGACATCAAGTAGGCATGTTTACGAGCTCGATGCTCTCACCACAAGGCATTGCATGATAACCTAAGCATACACCCAGCAAGTAGACATGACATACAAGCTAAACATGGCAAGAACAACATCATAACATGCACGAATCAACTACAACAACCTCGGCAAAAAATGCTTAACATGTAAACATTCTGCCAGGAACATTTTATAGCAAAAGTAGAGCTCAATTGACTCAATCTAGGGTGCTCCATAAATGCAAACAAAGACATGGATGGATAGAGCACCACAATATCTACAAAACATCCTTAATGATCATGCTCAAAAGAGACATGGATCACTCTGTATCAACATGAACACATGGCATAAAAATATAAACAGGGCAATGACTTAGAATATTTCTAAGTCCCTAAAATCAGCAACATTAAGAGGGCTACTTTGCATGCTTGTGCTAGTCACCACAGAGATCACAAAAATACATGGCATACACCCATGTAAAGATGGCATGGCATACTTCAAAACTCATGTAGGGCTCAAGTTCATAGGAGGCACACATCAATCATGGCAAAAATGACAAATATCCAATTGTTGATAATAATATGAAACTAACAGAAACTAGCACTCTTCCAACAGCATTTAGGGCATCAAGATGAGCTCAAATGAACATGATGCAATGAGATGAAATGAAGTACTCGTCGAGGCGAACATTTCGATATGCTACATGCCTGAAACGGAGCCACGAATGCAGAGTTACGATGCGATGAAATATGCATAAAAACTAGGATTAGGGGCAAAAGTCAACCCGAGATCTAGATCGGGATCGGGCGCGGACTTCGAGGATGGTCGACGCCGGCGTTCACTATTCACCGGAGTTGAGGTGGCCGGAGCTCGGGGTTGAGGAGGAGGGAGGAGAGGACGCCGGATCGGAGGAGCTCGCCGGAGATCGAGTGGCGCGGCGAGGCGGCGGACTTGGCGGCGGAGGCGAGCGGGCGGAGATGGCGCGACGGCGGAGCTCACCGGCGCCGGAGTTGATGGTGGAGAGCGGTGGCCGGCTCGGGCGACGAAGGAGGAGGCGCGTGCGGGCGGCGGCTCGCGGGAGCCGGGCCAGGAGGGCCTCCCGTGGGCTCGCCGGGCCGGTGGCGCGGGGGCGGCGGCGCCTGCCACATGGCGCGACGGGAGAGGGCGGCTGAGGGAGTCCTGGATTAGGGGGTGTTCGGGTAGCCGAACTATACCTTCAGCCGGACTCCTGGACTATGAAGATACAAGATTGAAGACTTCGTCCCGTGTCCAGATGGGACTTTACTTGGCGTGGAAGGCAAGCTTGGCGATGCGGATATTCAAGATCTCCTACCATTGTAACCGACTCTGTGTAACCCTAACCCTATCTGGTGTCTATATAAACCGGAGGGTTGTAGTCCGTAGGCAATCAACTCCATACACAATAATCATACCACAGGGTAGCTCCTAGGGTTTAGCCTCCTTGATCTCGTGGTAGATCTAC
Source organism: Triticum dicoccoides (assembly GCF_002162155.2). Classification (NCBI taxonomy): domain Eukaryota; kingdom Viridiplantae; phylum Streptophyta; class Magnoliopsida; order Poales; family Poaceae; genus Triticum; species Triticum dicoccoides. The sequence continues at coordinate 616,400,392 of NC_041392.1, forward strand.
TCTTGTACTACCCATATCATCAATGTTAATCAAGCAGGAGTAGGGTATTACCTCCATCGAGAGGGCCCGAACCTGGGTAAAACAAAGTGTTCCCTGCCTCCTGTTACCATCCGGCCTAGACGCACAGTTCGGGACCCCCTACCCGAGATCTGCCGGTTTTGACACCGACATTGGTGCTTTCATTGAGAGTTCCTCTGTGCCGTCACAATCAGGAAGGATGCCTCTTCCCGTCTTTAAAGACGGTGCCGTTGCTAAGGGAGCCTTGGCTGTTGGCCAGACCCTTCGGCTAGGTGGTTTCCTTATGACCACCTGTTCGGTTGTTGCGCCGACGGTGACCTCTCGGGTCATCAAAAGCAACCTACACGTCAGCTCGGAGCTCGTCGAGCAGCTAGATCCAATGAAGCTCTCTTCCGTAAACGAGCTCTTGGATCGCATCGCCGCCCTGGGGGTCGCTACAGATTACGACCAGGTTCGGCTTAAACCCGATCTAAGAGAAATTAACTCTCCCCAAGTCACCCACCATGTTGCCGTGGTAGAGGCACAGTGCGGCGACCCTTCATCTATTTTAAGGACTAGCTACGTCCGAATTCCCGATTCCTCCAAGCCGGATACCCGCGGAGGGGAGGATGTAACTCAAGACCTGAGCTTAGGATCAGGCAACGGGCTAGATTTGTTGGACAACATCCAAGAATCCGAACTTCAGAGTTTGGAAACTCTTCAGCCTCCGAATCTTGGATTGGGTGAGGTTTCAGATTCAATGACACCCGCCCACCCGAGCATAAGCGATCTCTCCCAAATCAGGCAGAGGCCCGAGGAAACAGTACATCATTATTGGGCCAGATTCCTCCTGGTTATAAACAGGATAAAGGATTACCGCGAGGAAGACGCAATCTCAATTTTCTGCAGTAATTGCACAGGCGAGGGAATCCTTAACGCTGTAAGTCGTCGTGATATTACACGCTTCGCTGACTTGGCGTCCATAGTACAAAAATATTGTGCGATGGCAAGCGCCTGGAAAACCGAAATAAAATTTTGGGATAATCCGGCCTTGAATAGTAATCCCGTCTAAACTAAGAGGGTGCATCATCATAGGACACCCGGGATAAACACCAAAAAGCCAAAATCCTCTACAAGGCATGGAACCGTACTGGAAAGGTGGCTTGATGGACCCTGTAGAATTCACAGTACAGAGGACGCCACACCAACTCGCAGCCTCAGAGCATGTTGGATACTCCGGCAGGTGGCCAAAATTGGCGAGGACCTCTTAATCCTGGAGGCCGCAGAAAGCCAGCCCGAGGACACCAGTACCGTTCTCACAGTCTTCGAGACTTTCGCATCAAACAATGTGCGAAAAAGAACACTCCACAGCCTCGCCGAAGTCTATCAAGTTGCAACAATAAATCCATGGAGCGACACTGCTATTACCTTCAACGCAAGTGATGAACCTAAATTCCGAACAGCCCGAGCACCAGCCGCATTGGTCCTCAGTCCCATAGTGGACGGCTTTCGCCTCACCAAGGTGCTCATGGATGGAGGCAGCGGACTGAACCTCATTTATGAGGAAACCCTTGAAAAAATGGAAATAGACTGGAGCCGCGTCGAGCGAAGCAGCACAACCTTTAGAGGAATAATCCCCAGTCGGGAAGCGCGCTGCACAGGAAAAATCACACTAGATGTGGTGTTCGGCACGCCGGATAATTACAGGTCCGAAGAAGTCACGTTTCAAGTGGCCCCATTTAAGAGCGGACATCACGCTTTACTGGGACGGGAAGCATTCACAATCTTCCAAGCAATACCCCGTTACGGGTACATGAAGCTTAAGATGCCTGGGCCGAACGGAATTATCACTCTAGCTAGTGATCCGTACGTTGCACTCTGCGCCGAAAACAAGACGGCCGCATTAGCCCTTGAGGCACTATCCGAAGCCCTAGCGGCCGAGGAACTGACTGCACTGCGCTCCATGGTTAACAGGGATGATGTGAAACTCGATAAGAGATCCAAATCCACATCCTTCAAGCCAGCTGACGAAATAGTCAAATTCCAGGTCCATCCAACGGACCCCGATAAAACAGCTTCCATCGGGGCACGACTGAGCCCTGATGTAGACGCCGCACTGCGAGAGTTCCTACTAGAGAACTGGGACATTTTCGCCTGGCACCCTTCAGACATGCCAGGGATCCCACGCAAGCTGGCCGAACACAGCTTAAATATCCTAAAAGGATTCAAACCTGTCAAACAAGCCCTTCGGCGTTTTTCCGAACCTAAGAAACAGGCTATGGGAGAGGAGCTAGCCAAGCTATTGGAGGCTGGATTCATGAGAGACATAAAACATCCGGACTGGCTAGCAAACTTGGTGATGGTACCAAAGAAGGACAAATCCTGGCGCCTGTGTGTCGATTTTAAAGACCTTAACAAGGTTTGCCCAAAGGATCCCTTCCCCCTCCCCCGTATCGATCAAATTATCGATGCCACCGCAGGACACGACTCGTTGTGTTTCCTCAACACATACTCTGGTTACCATCAAATCAAGATGGCAGAATCAGACCAAGCTGCAACAGCATTCATCACACCATACGGCCCATTCTGCTTCAACACAATGCCCTTCGGGCTGAAAAACGCCGACGCAACATATCAGCGCATGATCCAGACATGTCTGGCAAATCAGATCGGCAAAACAGTGGAGGCGTACGTGGATGATGTGGTCGTCAAATCAAGATATGTCGAACCTCTAATAGACGACTTGAGGCTTACTTTCGATAACCTCCGAAAATACGACATCAAGCTCAACCCGGAAAAATGCGTCTTCGGCGTTCCAGCCGGAAAGCTCTTGGGCTTCATTGTATCCGGTAGAGGAATTGAAGCTAATCCAGCCAAGATCCGAGCTTTGTCACAATTGGATATCCCAAAGGACCTCAAACAAATACAAAAACTAACCGGATGCGTGGCGGCTTTAAGCCGCTTCATCTTCTGCTTGGGAGAAAAGGCACTACCCCTCTATCGCCTCCTTCGGTGCACCGAACACTTCGAGTGGACGGAGGCCGCCACGGCCGGACTTGATGAAATAAAAGCCATATTGGCAACAAACCCAGTCCTAGCCGCGCCGAACACCGGCGAACCAATGTTATTGTACATTGCAGCAACACATCAAGTTGTTAGCGCAGTGCTCGTTGTCGAGCGGGAAACGGACGGACACAAATTCCCCCTTCAAAGGCCGGTCTACTACGTATCCACTGTCCTCACTCCATGCAAATCATGGTACCCGCATTATCAAAAGATTGCATACGCGGTATTCATGGCATCCCGGAAGCTACGACACTACTTTCAAGAGTGTTCCATAACAGTAGCCTCGGAAGTACCACTCAACGATATTATCAACAACCGCGACGCAACGGGTCGGATTGCAAAATGGGCCATCGAGCTTCTCCCGTTCGATATAACCTATAAGCCACGGCGAGTTATTAAATCGCAAGTTTTGGCCGACTTCGTCGCAGAATGGACGGAGGCCGAGCTCCCTAAAGAGTACGGCACATATTCAAACTGGATTATGCATTTCGACGGCTCCAAAATGTTGGCCGGACTGGGGGCTGGCGTCGTCCTGACGTCCCCCACAGGAGACACGGTTCAATATGTGCTCTAGATCATGTACATGGATTCCAACAACGCAGCCGAATATGAGGCCCTCCTACATGGTCTTCGGATAGCAGTATGCATGGGTATCCAGCGCCTAGAGGTACGTGGGGATTGAAACCTCGCGATATCCCAAATAAATGGAGACTTCGATGCCAAGGACCCAAAAATGGCAGCTTACCGCAACGCCGTCCTAAAAATGTCAGCTCGGTTCGAAGGGCTGGAGTTTCACCATATAGCCCGAGAAAACAATCAAGCAGCGGACGTCCTGGCACGCATCGGAGCAAAACGCAATGCAGTCCCCCCAACATCTTTTTGGAAAGATTGTTCAAGCCATCCGTAACATGGGAGGGGGAACCCATAAATAACAGCTCGAACCCAGCCGCACCACTGGACATCGAACAATCTGACACAATTGGAGGCTCTGCCAATGAAATTACACCTTCAGCCCACATAATAATGGCGGTCATCGCCCCATGGACAGAACCATTCCTAGCCTACCTTACTAGGTAGGAACTCCCAGAGGACCAAAACGAGGCCCGCTGCATAGTGCGGCGATCTAAAGCCTATAGAGTCCATGAGGGAGAGCTTTATAAGAAAAGCACTACCGGGGTCCTTCAAAGGTGCATCTCCGAAGAGGAAGGGCGGAACCTTCTGGTTGAAATTCATGCCGGACTCGGTGGTCACCACGCTGCTGCTCGGTCCCTTGTTAGCAAGGCTTTCCGTACAGGCTTTTATTGGCCGACGGCCCGGGCAGACGCTCAGGACTTAGTCCAACGATGCGTTGGTTGCCAACTTTTTGCCAACCAAAGCCATATGCCACCCACCGCACTCCAAACTATACCCATCACCTGGCCTTTTGCGGTCTGGAGGCTTGACATGGTCAGACCCCTTAAAGGTGGGACCGATAGGAAAAAATACTTACTGGTCATGGTGGATAAATTCACCAAATGGATAGAAGCCAAGCCTGTTAAAACGGCCGAATCCGGACCTGTGATAGACTTCATATCCGGGGTTGTACACCGTTATGGCGTCCCCCACAGCATCTTAACCGATAACGGTACAAACTTTACCACCGACGAGGTAAAACTCTGGTGCAAAAACATGGGCATCAAGCTCGATTATGCTTCCGTCTATCACCCACAAACCAACGGCCAGGTCGAACGTGCAAATGGTCTTATCATGAGCGGCATTAAACCCAGACTGGTGCGGTCCCTCAAGGAATCTAACACGCACTGGGTAGAGGAGCTCGACTCCGTGCTATGGGGGCTGCGGACCATGCCAAATCGCACCACCGGATACACACCATTTTTATGGTGTACGGCGCAGAGGCAATTCTGCCCTGTGACATAATTCATGACTCACCTAGAGTGCGCATGTACGAAGAAAGAGAAGCCGAGCTCGATCGGCAGGACAACTTGGACGCCCTGGAGGAGGAGCGTAACGTGGCAAAAGCCCGTTCCGCATTTTATCAACAGCAGGCCCGAAGATATCAAAGCAGAGAAGTACGGGCCGAAAACTACAATGTTGGCGAACTAGTTCTACGCCTGCCGGATAAGAAAAAGGACAAACTCAAGCCCAAGTGGGAAGGTCCATTCATAATCGACCAAGTCCTAACTGGCGGGGCGTACCGCCTGCGAGATGCGTCGGATAACCGACTCGAGCCGAACCCGTGGAACGCCACCCGTCTCCGAAGATTCTATGCCTAGCGCCGGACTCTGGGTTCGTCTCCTTCCTCTGTCCATTTTTTGCATTTTTTTGTCTTACATTTCTCTCCTTCCCCTCTTTCCTTTTATAGCCCTTAAAGGCTTATCTAGTGATGCGCCACTCGCGCTCATTAAACCTGGGGGCTTCTTTAACAGAAGCTTATTTATACGGGCTTCATGCCCAACACATGCGTCAAACTTCCGCATGTACCTTTTTCTTCACCATTATATGCATCGATATGACTTAAGTTTTGGCCAAGCTGGGTTGCCTGGCTCCTATGCTTACCCCTACGTTCTTGATTGTTCGGCTAGGCGGTAAAGGGAGCACCTCTGCGATTGTTACTGTCGGGTCAGCCAGATGTGTACCTCAGACTGGGTGAAGCTGAAAGCTAGCGTTCTTAAGGGAATATTCGGTCGGTGAGATAAAAGTTGATCTTTTTACTCATTTTATGCGCCCCCAGATGCTTTTTTCTATGTCTTTCTACACAGTCCGGACATGCACTTTAGGGCATGCCTCCCAGCGAAAGGAACCCCTAACGGAACTATTCTCTCTGGAAGATGTTTCTTACTAACCATGTAATATAACATAACTAGTTGGACACTTGTCTGATAAAGCACTAATGACCCCTACGCCTGGTCTCCACGCATACCATGGTTCTTATATAACCATTATGGTATTCGGACACACTCTGGACCGTCAGGTCCCGAGGTTGAAGCGAAAAGGTCGGCAACGACAAACGATCTACAATCCGGCTAGAAGGCATTACACATGTCAATTCAAAATTACATAGTCATTCTGACTGATTGTATTCCTCTTATATACCATCTAACAGGCTGTCTAATTTACAGTCTTGCTGGGAATACTTCGCGGCCAACTCTACTTGGCCGTATACTAAGCTCACAGGGATCTCCTTCCCGTCAGGCCCCACTGGTCCGACCTCGGCCATGTGGTTTGGGTCAGACTTCGTAAAATGGGTCTTCACCATGGCCCAGGCTTCCCTAGCGCCTTGTCGGCAGGCTGATATCTTCCACAACCGGAAGCGCCGCCGAGCTCCCTTTAGCTTCTCCGCAAGCTCTCCAAGGCTCTTGGGCATGGAGTGGGCAGGCCATAAGGCTTGGGCAACACCTCGCATCGCCTGTCGAATTCGCTCATGCAGTTGCATGAGTTCGGGAAGAAGGTCACCCGTAGAACCGGGCATCTCCCCTACAGGACGACCTGTGAACATACCTACAGACATTACTCTGTTAATCGACTTCCTCGCCAAACTCTTTTTCAAAGTTCGCTCAAGCACTTACTAAAAATGCCGCGTCAAAGCCGCTGATTCTCCTTCGTGGAGTCCGACAGCTAGCCTCGAACATCTTTAAGTTCGACGTCCAGCTTGGTGTTGGCATCCTAAAGATCATTCTTCTCTCGCCTCACCCTTGTCAACATACTCTCACCGGCCTTTAGCTGGCGTAAGAGTTGTAGCTTGTCCGGATCGAGTCCGGCGCCATCTGCAATATGATTTGTCAGATTTACACCCACACCGCACAATACTAATCTTTCGAAGTGTATCTTACCTGAGGGGGTCTCTTTGGACTCCCCTGTTGCGGCTAGTGCGGCTTCTAGTTGAGCCTTGCACTTTTCCGGCTCCTGGGACAGTACAGTATTCTTCTCTGTAAGAACCTGCATATTAAATGATCCTTAAATCAGTTACTCTAACTGTTTCAAGTCTCGGGGGCTACTGGTATATATATATTTGACCAAAATTTTCTTACCCGTATGTCTTTTACATACTGCTCCGTGGCTCTGGCTAAACCATTTTGAGCGGCACGGAGGTACGCATCTCCCGAATTAAAGGCATCTAAAGCCTCTTGGGAGAAACAAGCGTCGCGTAGAACTGTCCGGCGACGCCTGTGGTTCATGGCACTCTCCACTTCAGAATTTGTGGCAGACAGCCTGTCCACATCCTCTGTCGGAGGAGCGTCCGGTGCGCGCCTCATGCTCGCCTCCGCTTCCTGGCCAGACGTTGGAGCCTGGTTGGTGGAAGCGCGATTGGCAACCTCTCCGAATGTAGTCCGGCGAGGTCTCTTCGTTCTAAAGATAGCACGAACGTTAATACGCCCTGATAGAATAACTCTAGGGAAACAGAAGGTACACTATACCTTTGCGCCGGCATCTCAGTCCGGACTTCATTCCTTTTTGCCCCACGGGGCCCTGCGGCCCCTCATTGGCTAGCTGCCGCAGGTTCTGCCTCCTGCCTCGGAAAACTCCCCTGCAAAACACGGTTGTCATCAGAAACACCGGAATACGCGAGAGTGCAATCTCTCTCAAGGGAATGAGACTCCGGTTTCTGTCACCTGGGAGGCCGGAATTAACCCTGGGTAATCAGCCATGATGGCTACCAAGGTATTGTCCTTGCTTAGCTGATGGAATACCCCGTCGATAAGCTCCACCGATATGTCCGAATCCTCTTCGGAGTCCGGATTGAGGGACCGTTCTGGGTCCTCGGGCTGTGGAGGGCGGGTGCTTATGTCCTTTACCTCCTGTCGCAGTTCCTGCATTGAAGTCGTTAGACTACCTATCTAACCATGGGAGTATAAAACAAACTGGCAAGTGCGATTGTTCACTTACACAAAGAGGATAAGATCTTTACTAAGGCGGCGGCTGAGTCCGGCCCCTTACGACCGTGACGTGTGGCGTCATCCTCCCCGTTGAAATCCCACATGGGGTGGCCTCTATATTGAAGCGGCTGCACCCCCCGCATAATGCATGCAGCCATGACTCCAATCATGGTTAGTCCGGAGTGAGCCAACAGTCTTATCCGGCCCATCAGGTAAAGGACGTCTCTGTCACTTTCTCTCTGAGAGCTCCGCGGACGCCAGCTCAAGCGTTTCTTCAATGGAGCACTGTTGAACTCAGGGAGACCGATCCGGATAGGGTCCAGAAGCGGGACGTCATCTATGTAAAACCATTCCGAAGGCTAGTCCTCGGACACCTTCTTTGGGGTTCCGGATAGGTATCCAGTCTCGGTGATGCGCCATACTTCGGCTCCGCCCACTTGATATATAGACCCCTTTTCAGAATGGGGCACCAGGCAGAATAACCTCTTCCACAGCGCGAAATGAGCCTCAACGCCTAAAAATAGCTCGCAAAGGGCGACGAAACCCGCAATGTGCAATACGGAGGCGGTCGTGAGATTGTGCAGCTGGAGGCCGTAGAACTCTAGAAGCCCGCGGAGAAATGGGTGAATTGGAAATCCCAGTCCCCTTATTAGATAGGGGACGAGGCACACCCGCTCTCCTTTAGAAGGATTGGGGGTGCTCTCCGCTTGTTTTCCGCCATTATAAGTGGCGAGACCGGCTCAGACCGGGACCATGTATGCCTGAGGGAGGAATCCCTTGGCCTGAAGTGATGCTAACTTGCTATACGGGATGGTGCAACTCTCCCAGTCCCCGGGTTTGGGACCGGAGGGGTGAGGGGAGGAGCTGCGACGGCTGGTCATGTTGGAATGGACCTTTGCTGGAAGCGCTCTGATGATAACTCGCGGAAAGGAGAAGATGTGGTTTGGACCTAAATCCCCATCCCGTTAAATAGGTGGCTCGTTTATACGGCTAGGGGTGTGGATGTAAAAACGCCCCGGCTTTTCGCATTTGTTTGAACACGTGGAAGACGGCCATTATTGGACATGGAAGCCGAGGAGGACTACATTACAAAAATCGGACATTATTCCTACAAGTACACAAGATTTGGAGAAAAACCCGCCTTGCAACGCCGAACAAATCTGCGCGCCGGACTCATCGTCATTGAAGCCTGGTTCGGGGGCTACTAAGGGAGTCCTGGATTAGGGGGTGTTCGGGTAGCCGAACTATACCTTCAACCGGACTCCTGGACTATGAAGATACAAGATTGAAGACTTCGTCCCGTGTCCGGATGGGACTTTCCTTGGCGTGGAAGGCAAGCTTGGCGATGCGGATATTCAAGATCTCCTACCATTGTAACCGACTCTGTGTAACCCTAACCCTATCTGGTGCCTATATAAACCGGAGGGTTGTAGTCCGTAGGCAATCAACTCCATACACAACAATCATACCATAGGCTAGCTCCTAGGGTTTAGCCTCCTTGATCTCGTAGTAGATCTACTCTTGTACTACCCATATCATCAATATTAATCAAGCAGGAGTAGGGTATCACCTCCATCGAGAGGGCCCGAACCTGGGTAAAACAAAGTGTTCCCTGCCTCATGTTACCATCCGGCCTAGACGCACAGTTCGGGACCCCCTACCCGAGATCCGCCGGTTTTGACACCGACAGCGGCGGAGATGTATCCGGCCGGAATCGGACGTGTCCAGCGCGGCGCGAGCAGATTTTGCTAGGGTTAGGGGGGAATGACCCAAAAATTTCAGGGGAGGTCTAAATTTATAGGTAGAGGGAGCTAGGAGGCTCCAAATTGAGCACGGTTTGCGGCCACGCGATCATGATCGAACGGACTAGGTGATGGAAGGGTTTAGGTGGGTTTGGGGCCACTTTGGAGGGGTGTTGGGCTGCAACACACACGAGGCCTTCTTGGTTCCTCGGTTAACTGTTGGAGTATCAAACGAAGTCCAAATGACACGAAACTTGACAGGCAGTCTACGGTAGTAAACCAAGGCCGCATGGCAAGTCTCGGTCCAAACAGAAAATGTTTAACACCCACACATGAAAAGAGGTAGAAAAGGACACCGGAGGACATAGGAGCGCCGGAATGCAAAACGGACAATGGGGGAAATGCTCGGATGCATGAGACGAGCACGTATGCAAATGCAATGCACATGATGACATGATATGAGAAGCATGACAAAGACAAAACCACACAAAGACAAAAACCCGACAACGAGGAAATGTCATAACTTAGTGTCGGAAATGGCAAGAGTTGGAATACAAATATGGCAGGTTACATATGGGGTGTTACATCATATATCTGGGCTTGGAGGCGCTCGATTTTCTCGTGAAGCTTGAAGATGGCCTCCCCAATGTTCTTGTCATCCAGCTTGTGGTTGTTGGTGAACTCCATGATCATTATATGGTTGGAGTCGAGTCCATGTTCCACCATCTCCTCGCACTTGAAAACTTGTTGCTCCAATGCCTCGAGCCTTGTCTCCGTGCTTCCGGTCCTCCTTGGTCCCTCCACATCATGGATGTGCAACAACCCCTCACGCATCTCAATGGTTTGAGGGTGTTGCAGCACCTCCGTGGGGTAGGGGTTGATGACCTTCTCGAAGAACTTGTCCTTGGGGGCACTTGAAGATGCCATGGCGACCTAGATCTGTCAGAAAAACAGCTCGAAACAAAGACAGGAGATATTTGCGTGATACGGTGGTCAAAACCTTCAGGAGATTATATAGTGAATTTTTACCGACCAAAAGAAGTATCGTGCAAGAAAACGGAGTCCGGAGAGCACACGAGGTGCCAACGAGGCAGGGGGCGCGCCCAGAGGGTAGGGTGTGCCCTCCACCCTCGTGGAAGCCTCATGTCCTTTCTGGTCTGCTTCTTATTTTCCTATTTTCTTAAATATTCCAAAACGGAGAAAAATTGCCATTAGAACTGTTTTGGAGTCGGTTTACTTGCTGTACCACGTACCTATTCCTTTTCGGAGTCTGAAACGTTCTGGAAAGTATCCCTTATGTATTCCTCCAGGGTTACGGTTTCAATAACATTAGTTTCAACTTTTATAGGATTACCTGAGATATAATGTTTGATTCTTTGGTCGTTCACCACCCTCGGATTTGTGCCTTCGAAGTTGTTGATTTTTATGGCACCGGAACGATAGACCTCCTCGATGACGTAAGGACCTTCCCATTTAGAGAGAAGTCTGCCTGCAAAAAATTTTAAACGAGAGTTGTATAGCAATACATAATCACCTACATTAAACTCACGTTTTTGTATCCTTTTATCATGCCATCTTTTAACTTTTTCTTTAAACAGCTTGGCATTTTCATAGGTCTGGGTTCTCCATTCATCAAGTGGGCTAATGTCAAAAATCCTCTTCTCACCGGCAAGTTTGAAGTCGTAGTTGAGCTCTTTAATAGCCCAATATGCCTTATGTTCTAATTCAAGAGGTAGGTGACATGCTTTTCCATAAACCATTTTATACGGAGACATACCCATAGGATTTTTATATGTAGTTCTATAAGCCCATAATGCATCATCAAGTTTCTTGGACCAATTCTTTCTAGATCTATTAACAGTCTTTTGCAAAATTAATTTAAGCTCTATGTTACTCAACTCTACTTGACCACTAGACTGTGGATGATATGGAGATGCAATTCTATGATTAACATCATACATAGCAAGCATTTTACGAAAGGCACCATGAATAAAATGTGAACCACCATCAGTCTTAAGTATCTAGGGACTCCAAACCTCGAAAAAATAACTTCTTTAAGCATCTTAATACAGGTGTTATGATCAACACTACTAGTTGGAATAGCTTCTACCCACTTAGTAATGTAATCAACAACAACTAAAATATGAATATACCCATTAGAGGAAGGAAACGGTCCCATATAATCGAAGCCCCGAACATCAAATGGTTCAATAATGAGTGAATAATTCATAGGCATTTCTTGACGTCTACTAATATTACCAATTCTTTGACATTCATCACAGGACAAAACAAACTTACGGGCATCCTTGAAGAGAGTAGGCCAATAAAAACCGGATTGCAATACCTTGTGTGCAGTTCTATCTCCAGCATGGTGTCCTCCATAAGCCTCGAAGTGACACTTACGTAGGATCTGTTCCTGTTCATGCTCAGGTACACAACTTCTAATAACACTTCTACTCCTTCTTTATAAAGATGTGGGTCATCCCATAAGTAATGTCTTAAATCATAGAAAAACTTTTTCTTTTGCTGGTATGTGAAACTAGGTGGAATAAATTTAGCAACAATGTAATTAGAATAATCAGCATACCATGGAGCAGTGCGAGAAGCATTTATGACAGCTAATTGTTCATCTGGAAAGCTATCATCAATGGGTAGTGGGTCATCAAGAGCATTCTCTAACCTAGACAAGTTGTCTGCAATGGGATTCTTAGCTCCCTTTCTATCAATAATATGCAAATCAAATTCTTGTAGCAAGAGAACCCATCCAATAAGTCTAGGTTTAGCATCTTTCTTTTCCATAGGATATTTAATAGCAGCATGGTCAGTGTGAATAGTTACTTTAGAATCAACAGTATAAGTTCAGAACTTATCACAAGTAAATAGAACTGCTAAGAATTCATTTTCAGTAGTAGCATAATTTCTCTAGGCACTGTCTAGAGTTTTACTAGCATATTGAATAACATTTAGTTTTTTATCAACTCTTTGTCCTAGAACAGCACCTACAACATAATCACTAGAATCACACATGATTTCAAATGGTAAATTCCAATCAGGTGGCTGAACAATAGGTGCAGAAATCAACGCTTTCTTAAGTATTTCAAATGCTTCTAAACAATCATCATCAAAGATAAAAGGAATATCTTTTTGCAATAGGTTAGTCAGAGGCCGGGAATTTTTGGAGAAGTCCTTAATGAACCTCCTATAAAAACCGGCATGACCAAGGAAACTTCTTATACCTTTGATGTACTTGGGACACGGCATCTTTTCAATAGCATCAACTTTAGCTTTGTCAACTTAAATACCTCTTTCGGAAATTTTATTCCCCAAGACAATACCTTCATTAACCATAAAGTGGCACTTCTCCCAATTCAAGAGAAGGTTAGTTTCTTCACATCTCTGCAAAACTCGATTGAGGTTGCTCAAGCAATCATCAAAAGAGGATCCATAAATAGAGAAATCATCCATGAAAACTTCACAAATCCTTTCACAAAAGTCAGAGAATATAGCCATCATGCATCTTTGGAAGGTAGCAGGTGCATTACATAAACCAAAAGGCATACGTCTATAAGCAAAGGTACCGAAAGGGCAAGTAAAAGTAGTCTTTTCTTGATCATCAGCTGACACAAGTATTTGAGAGAAACCAGAGTAACCATCTAGAAAGCAAAAATGTGTATGTTTGGATAATCTTTCTAGAATTTGATCAATGAAAGGTAAAGGGTAATGATCCTTTTTAGTGGCTTTATTTAATTTGCAGAAATCAATCACCATCCTATAACCTGTAATAATTCTTTGTGGAATCAATTCATCTTTATCATTAGGAACGACAGTAATACCTCCCTTCTTAGGGACACAATGGACAGGGCTTACCCCTGACTATCAGCAATGGGATAAATTATACATGCTTCAAGGAGATTTATATTTCCTTTCTTACCACTTCTTTCATCTTAGGATTTAGCTGTCGTTGGTGATCAATAACTGGTTTGGCATCTTTCTCTAAATTTATTTTGTGTTGACATAGAGTGGTACTAATGCCCTTAAGATCATCAAGAGTATATCCAATAGCAGCACGGTGCTTCTTCAGAGTTTTCAATAATTTCTCGTCTTCATGCTCTGAAAGGTTAGCACTAATAATAATAGGATATATCTTCTTTCCATCAAGATAAGCATATTTAAGAGTATCAGGCAATGGTTTAATCTCAAACACGGGATCACCCTTAGGTGGAGGAGGATCCCCTAGGATTTCAACAGGCAAGTTGTGTTTCACAATAGGTCCCTTTTTAAAGAATACTTCATCTATTTCCCTTCTTTCATTCATAAACATATCATTTTCATGGTCTAGCAAATATTGTTCTAAAGGGTCAGTAGGAGGCACGGCAATAGAAGCAAGCCCAATAATTTCATCTTTACTAGGCAATTCTTTATCACGGGGTTGTCTACTAAATTTAGCAAAATTAAACTCATGAGACATATCCCCTAAACCAACAGAAACAATATCCTTATTGCAGTCTATCTTAGCATTAACAGTATTCAAGAATGGTCTACCAAATATAATGGGACAAAAGTCATCTTGTGGGGAACCAAGAACAAGAAAATCAGCAGGATATTTAACTTTCCCACACAAGACTTCAACATCTCTAACAATCCCAACTGGTGAAATAGTATCTCTATTGGCAAGCTTAATTGTAACATATATCTCTTCTATCCTAGCAGGTGCAATATCATGCATAATTTCTTTGTATAAGGAATGAGGTATTGCACTTGCACTAGCACCCATATCACATAAGCCATGATAGCAATGATCTCCAATTTTAACAGAAATAACAGGCATGCCTACAACAAGTCTATGTTTATTTTTAGCATCAGGTCTAGCAATTCTAGCAGCTTCATTGCAGAAGTAAATAACATGCCCATCAATATTATCGGCCAAGAGATCTTTAACCATAGCAATACTAGGTTCAACTTTAATTTGCTCAGTGGGTTTGTGTGTCCTAATATTACTTTTATTGACTACAGTTGAAGCTTTAGCATGATCCTTTATTCTAACAGGGAAAGGTGGTTTCTCAATATAAGCAGTAGGAACAACAGGATCATCATAAGTGATAGTATTTTCTTCAACTTTAATAGGTGCAACTACTTTTACTTCAATGGGAGGATTATATCTAAACCACTTCTCCTTAGGGAGATCAACATGAGAAGCAAAGGATTCACAGAAAGAAGCTACTATCTCAGAGTCAAGTCCATATTTAGTGCTAAATTCACGGAAAGCATCGGTATCCATAAAATATTTAACACAATCAAACTTAGGTGTTATACCTGACTCCTTACCTTCTCGAGGTCCCAATGTTCAGAGTTGCGTTTAATTCTTTCCAATAAATCCCATTTGAATTCAATAGTCTTCATCATAAAAGATCCAGTACAAGAAGTATCGAGCATGGAGCGACTACAGAGAGAAAGCCGAGCATAAAAATTTTGAATTATCATTACTCTTGAGAGCTCATGATTGGGGCATGAATATAACATTGACTTAAGCCTCCCCCAAGCTTGAGCGATGCTTTCTCCTTCGCGAGGCCAAAAAATATATATATATAATTACGATCACGATGAACAAGATGCATAGGATAAAACTTCTGATGAAATTCCAAGTTCAATCGTTGGTAGTTCCATGATCAAATATCATCACATAGCCTCAACCATGTCAATGCATCTCCCTTCAAAGATAAAGGGAAGATCTTCTTCTTGATAACATCATCGGGCATACCTGCAAGCTTAAATAATCCACAAAGTTCATCCACATAGATTAAGTGTAAATCGGGATGCAATGTTCCATCACATGTGAAAGGATTAGCTAGCAATTTCTCTATCATACCCGAAGGAATTTCAAAGTAAACATTTTCAGTAGGTTGAGGAGAAACTCTTTTCTCTACTGGTCGGGGTGAAGATACCCCGAACAAGCCCCTCAAAGGATTATGTTCCATAGTAACAAGTGACAGTAAATTTCAGTACACTTTATAAATTTTTCCTTACCAAATTCCACCTACCAAAGGCGCTTCACTCCTCGGCAACGGTGCCAGAAAAGAGTCTTGATGACCCACAAGTGTAGGGGATCTATCATAGCCTTTTCGATAAGTAAGAGTGTCGAACCCAACGAGGAGCAGAAGGAAATGATAAGCAATTTTCAGTAAGGTATTCTTTGCAAGCACTGAAATTATCGGTAACAGATAGTTTCGTGATAAGGTAATTTGTAACGAGTAGCAAGTAATAAAAGTAAATAAGGTGCAGCAAGATGGTCCAATCCTTTTTGTAGAAAAGGACAAGCCTGGACAAACTCTTATATGAAGGAAAGCGCTCTCGAGGGCACATGGGAATTATCATCAAGCTAGTTTTCATCATGTTCATATGATTCACGTTCGGTACTTTGATAATTTGATATGTGGGTGGACCGGTGCTTGGGTAATGCCCTTACTTGGACAAGCATCCCACTTATGATTAACCCCCATTGCAAGCATCCGCAACTACAATAGAAGTATTAAGGTAAACCTAACCATAGCATGAAACATATGGATCCAAATCAGCCCCTTATGAAGCAACGCATAAACTAGGGTTTAAACTTCTTTCACTCTAGCAACCCATCATCTACTTATTACTTCCCAATGCCTCCCTCTAGGCCCAAACAATGGTGAAGTGTCATGTAGTCGACGTTCACATGACACCACTAGAGGGATGACAACATACATCTCATCAAAATATCGAACGAATACCAAATTCACATGACTACTTATAGCAAGACTTCTCCCATGTCCTCAGGAACAAACGTAACTACTCACAAAGCATATTCATGTTCATAATAAGAGGGGTATTAATATGCATAATGAATCTGAAAATATGATCTTCCACCAAGTAAACCAACAAGCATCAACTACAAGGAGTAATCAACACAACTAGCAACCCACAGGTACCAATCTGAGGTTTGGATACAAAGATTGGATACAAGAGATGAACTAGGGTTTGAGATGAGATGGTGCTGGTGAAGATGTTGATGGAGATTAACCTCCTCCCTATGAGAGGATCGTTGGTGATGATGATAGCGATGATTTCCCCCTCTCGGAGGGAAGTTTCCCCGACAGAACAGCTCTGCTGGAGCCCTAGATTGGTTCCGCCAAGGTTCCGCCTCGTGGCGGCGGAGTTTCTTCCCGAAAGCTTGCTTATGATTTTTTCCAGGGTAAAAGACTTCATATAGTAGAAGATGGGCATCGGAGGGCCACCAGGGGGCCCACGAGGCAGGGGGCGCATCCAGGGGTAGGGCGCGCCCCCACCCTCGTGGTCAGGGTGTGGGCCCCCTCTAGTGGATTCTTTCTCCAGTATTTTTTATTAATTCCAAAAATGACTTCCCTGAAGTTTCAGGACTTTTGGAGTTGTGCAGAATAGGTCTCTAATATTTGCTCCTTTTCCAGCCCAGAATTCCAGCTGTCGGCATTCTCCCTCTTCATGTAAACCTTGTAAAATAAGAGAGAATAGGCATAAGTATTGTGACATAATGTGTAATAACAGCCCATAATGCAATAAATATTGATATAAAAGCATGATGCAAAATGGATGTATCACATATCATTGATAGAAAAGGAGCTGAGAACCCCATAGATGATAATTTGTCTAGGCTTGAAAATGTGCTTGATGACCCACTACCTATTGATGATAGTTTTCTTGATGAGAAGTTAGCTGCAATAAATGTTGCTAATGGTACTCCTTGGTATGCTGACTATGCTAATTACATTGTTGCTAAATATTTACCACCTAGCTTTACATGCCATCAAAAGAAAAAATTCTTCTATGATTTAAGACATTACTTTTGGGATGACCCACATCTTTATAAAGAAGGAGTAGATGGTATTATTAGGCATTGTGTACCTGAGCATGAACAGGGACAAATCCTATGGAAATGTCACTCTGAGGCTTATGGAGGGCATCATGCTGGAGATAGAACTGCTCACAAGGTATTGCAATCTGGATTTTATTGGCTTACTCTCTTCAAGGATGCACGTAAGTTTGTCTCTTCTTGTGATGAATGTCAAAGAATAGGTAATATCGGCAAGCGTCAAGAAATTCCTATGAATTATTCACTTGCTATTGAACCATTTGATGTTTGGGGATTTGATTACATGGGACCTTTTCTTTCCTCTAATGGGTATACACATATTTTGGTTGATGTTGATTATGTTACTAAATGGGTAGAAGCCATTCCAACCAGTAGTGTTGATCACAACACCTATATTAAAATGCTTAAGGAAGTTATTTTCCTAAGGTTTGGAGTCCCTAGATATTTAATGACGGATGGTGGTTCACACTTTATTCATGGTGCTTTCCGTAAACTGCTTGCTAAGTATGATGTTAACCACAGAATTGCATCACCCTATCATCCTCAGTCTAGTGGTCAAGTTGAACTTAGCAATAGAAAAATAAAATTAATTTTGCAAAAGACTATTAATAGGTCCAGGAAGAATTGGTCTAAGAAATTAGATGATGCACTTTGGGCTTACAGAACAGCTTATAAAAATCCTATGGGTATGTCTCCTTATAAAATGGTTTATGGAAAAGCTTGTCATTTGCCTCTTGAATTAGAAAATAAAGCATATTGGGCAGTTAAATAACTCAATTATGATTTCAAACTTGCTGGTGAAAAGAGGTTATTTGATATAAGCTCCTTAGATGAATGGAGAACCCAAGCTTATGAGAATGCAAAGTTATTCAAAGAAAAAGTTAAAAGATGGCATGACAAAAGAATTCAAAAGCGTGAGTTTAAAGTTGGAGAATATGTTCTTTTGTACAACTCTCATTTTAGATTTATTTTTTTTGCAGGAAAGCTCGTTTTGAAATGGGAAGGCCCATACATCATCGAGGAGGTTTACCGGTCTAGAGCCATCAAAATAAATAACTACAAAGGTACTAACCCGAAGGTTGTCAATGGGCAACGAATAAAGCATTATATCTCAGTTACGCCTATCAATGTTGAAATTAATATTATCTAAACTTTAACACCGGAGGAACACATAAAAGAGTCCTTCCGGAACACTCCAGAATCATGAAAATAAAGAGGTACGTGATACGGTAAGTAAACAGACTCCGAAAAATCCGCGAAAATATTTTTTATCAGTTTTGGAATATTTTAAAATTTTGGAAATAAAGAAACTTCCCGGAAGCATACCCTGGTGGGCACAAGACACAGCCTGGCGCACCCAGGTGGGTTGTGCCCACCTGGGACACCTTCCGTACTTTGTTTTCTTCCATATACTCGTCCTCCAAGATAAAAAATCTATATATACTCCCCAAACCTGTTGATCACCATATCATGGAGAAATCCTCTGTTCTCTTTTCCTGCTGTTTTCTGTGTAGATCTTAAAATATGTCCTCCCAAGACTCTAAGGGCGAGAGCTATGTTGCTAATCTCATCGCAGACCCTAAGTCCTATGGGGATGAGGAGCGCTATAGCTGGACCTCTGAGGAGGAGGAGGAAGATGAGTCAATTCCTTCCCGGTTCAAGGATGAGAGCATGGAGGCGTTATGCAAGAGGATAATAAAACTCGAGATCGATAATTGTGAGTTGATGATGGAAAATTTTATTCTCCGTCAGAAGCTGGAGGAAGCAAAAGGGGAACCCCGCACTTTCTCACCACCACCATTGCCATGGAAATCTAAGGACAAGGCTTCTTCTTCACCACCACCACCATCTTCTTCACCACAAAAAGAGAATTGAGCATCGGGTATGGGCACTCCCCTTGGCTTCCGCCAAGCTTGCGGGAGGTGCCCCGGTATCGTGTCATCCCACTATCTTTTTGCTTTTACTTATTTTAGTTCGATCATTTGCTTTTAGATTAAATAAAGTTTAGTTTGATCCTTTCTTCTTTAAGAGTTTTCTTAGTGATCTATCATTGTAATCGTGTGCAAGTTATATAATAAAGTTAGTTTGAGTTTTTGATTTCTTTACTTTCATGATGCAAATAAACAAAAGAAATAAAGAAAGAAACAGATAAAGGGAATGAATGAAGAAAGGAAATAAATAATGAAAAGATTATATACTAATCCTATGGTAGGTGATAGCACCACATAAGGAAAAGTATAAGTAGAAAACTTTATTAGAGATTCACAAACATAGCATTAGTCAATGATGCAACTCATGAAAGAATTAATAAGGGAAGAGAAGATTCACATATATATACTATCCTAGAAATCTTTTGTGATTGTGAGCCCTCAACAAAATATTATATGCCAAAATTGTTGACGTTGGACAAGAAAGACAAGTTAATGGTTTATGTTTGTTTATATTCACATAGAAGTCATATTGTCATAGATCCTTTAACATGTGGTGCTTTCCCCCTATCTTTGCTAGCCAAAATTCTGTACTAAGTAGAGATACTACTTGTGCATTCAAAAACCCTTAAACCCAAATCTTCTTCAAGTGTCCACCATACCGACCTAGGGATTGAGCAAGATCCCTCAAGTAAGTTGTCATTGGTGCAAAAAGGCAATAAAAATTGCTTCTGAAAGTGTGAGATAATTTAGTGTAAAAGAAAATTGAGCGTTGTACGAACTTGGATGACAAAGAATAAAAGTGATAGACTGCATAATAAAGGTTGTCATCTTAAGGGGCAATACAACATGACGTTCTCTTGCACTAAGGGATTGAGCATACAAACAAATAAGTGCATGGCAACCTCTGCTTCCCTCTGCGAAGGGCCTATCTTTTACTTTTATGCAAAGAGTCAAAGTTTTTCTCTCTATTCCTTTTATTTTTCTCCTTTGGCAAGCATCATGTGGTGAGGAAAGATCTAGGCACATATGTCCAGTTGAATATAGATAGCATGAGTTATTATTGTTGACATCACCTTTGAGGTGATAATGTTGGGAGGTGAAACTATAAGCCCTTATCTTTCTATGTGTTCGATTGAAACAGTTTGCTCATGGGTACGAGGTGAGTGTTAGCAATCATAGAAGACTATATGATGGTTGAGTATGTGGACTTGCCAAAAGGCTCCGACAAGTGACCCTTCCTGAAAAGATGGTGAATTGTAGTTGCAAAGTTGGCTGAGAACATAGTTTGTCTGTTTCTAATAGAGTTTTTGCTTTATACTTCGATTGTGTGATGAACTATTAATTATTCATGAGAAGTATATGATAAAATTTCTATGATAAAAGTCATGTGTTTAATTTTGTTGTTGTTATAATAATCAACATGATGCTTCTATGTCCGTATTTTGTTTTTATCGACACCTCTCTCTCAAAGCATGTGGACATGTTTTTCGATTTCGGTTTTCACTTGAGGACAAGCAAGGTCTAAGCTTGGGGGAGTTGATACGTCCATTTTGCATCATGTTTTCTTACTGTTATTTATAATGCTTTTATCCATAATAATGCTTTTTGGAGTAATTCTAATGCCTTTTCTCTCATAATTTGCAAGGAACACATCAAGAGGGAGAATTCCGGCAGCTGGAAATATGGACCTCGAAAAGCTACGTTAGGCCACCTATTCTGCACAACTCCAAATGAGCTGAAACTTTACGGAGAATTTTTATGGATTATTTAAGAAATACTGGAGCCAATAAACACCAGAGGGGCCACCAGGTAGGCACAACCCACCTGGGCGCGCCAGGCCCCTCAGGCGCGGCCTGGTGGGCTGTGGCCTCCTCGGCCCACCTCCGGTGACCATCTTCTGGTATAGTCATTTTGACATAGAAAAATAAGAGGAGGACTTTTGGGATGAAGCGCCGCCGCCTCGAGGTGGAACTTGGGCAGGAGTACTTTTGCCCTCCGGTGGAGCAATTCCGCCGGGCGAACTTCCCTCCGGAGGGGGAAGTCATCGTCATCATCATCACCAACAACTCTCCCATCTTGGTGAGGGCAATCTCCATCAACATATTCAACAGCACCATCTCCTCTCAAACCCTAGTTCATCTCTTGTGTTTAATCTTGTTACCAGAACTATAGATTGGTACTTGTGGGTGACTAGTAGTGTTGATTACATCTTGTAGTTGATTACTATATGGTTTATTTGGTGGAAGATTATATGTTCAGATCATTATGCTATTTAATACTCCTCTGATCATGAACATGTTTATCATTTGTGAGTAGATACTTTTGTTCTTGAGGTCACGAGAGAAATCATGTTGCAAGTAATCATGTGAAATTGATATGTGTTTGATATTTTGATAGTATGTATGTTGTTATTCCCTTAGTGGTGTCATGTGAACATCGACTACATGACACTTCACCATATTTGGGCCTAAGGGAATGCATTATGGAGTAGCAATTAGATGGTGGGTTGCGAGAGTGACAGAAGCTTAAACCCCAGTTTATGCGCTATTTCGTAAGGGGCCGATTGGATCCAAAAGTTTAATGCTATGGTTAGAATTTATTCTTAATACTTTTCTCGTAGTTGTGGATGCTTGCAGGAGGGTTAATCATAAGTAGGAGGTTTGTTCAAGTAAGAACAGCACCTAAGCATCGGTCCACCCACATATCAAATTATCAAAGTAGTGAACACAAATCAAACCAACATGATGAAAGTGACTAGATGAAATTCCCGTGTACCCTCAAGAACGCTTTGCTTATCATAAGAGACTGTTTTGGCCTATCCTTTGCCTCAAAAGGATTGGGCTACCTTGCTGCACTTTTGTTACTATTATCGTTACTTTCTCGTTACAAATTATCTTGCTATCAAACTACTCCGCTACTTACAATTTCACCACTTGCAGACAATACCTTACCGGAAACTACTAGTCATTTCCTTCTGCTCCTCGTTGGGTTCGACACTCTTACTTATCGAAAAGAGCTACAATTGATCCCCTATACTTGTGGCTTATAGACTTGTATTTCTTCTCCAATATTTGGGTTTTGTTTGGCCAACTTGGTCTATTTATCTTGCAATGGGAAGAGGTGCTTTGTGATCGGTTCGATCTTATGGTGCTTGATCCCAGTGACAAAAGGGGAACCGACAAGTATGTATCATTGCTATTAAGGATAACAAGATGGGGTCTATTTCTACATAAATAGATCTTGTGTACATCATGTCATCGTTCTTATTGCATTACTCCGTTTCTCCATGAACTTAATACACTAGATGCATGCTGGATAACGGTCGATGTGTGGAGTAATAGTAGTAGATGCAGGCAGGAGTCGGTCTACTAATCTTGGACATGATGCCTATATAATGATCATTGCCTGGATATCGTCATGATTATTTGAAGTTCTATCAATTGTCCAACAGTAATTCGTTTACCCACCGTTTGCTATTTTCCTCGAGAGAAGCCACTGGTGAAAACTACGGCCCCTGGGTCTCTTCCTTAATATATTTGCATTTGCGATCTATTTTCCTTTGCTTTTATTTTCAGATCTATTAAACCAAAAATACAAAAATACCTTGCTGCAATTTATTTTATTTGGCGTTCGATCTATCAACTTATTACAACTCTCTCACGTCTGTTTGCCAATTTCTGTCGCCGTTATCCAAAAGGGATTAACAACCCCTTTAATACATCGGGTTGCGAGTATTTGTTATTTGTGTGCAGTTGATGTTTACGTAGTGTTGCTTGGTTCTCCTATTGGTTCAATAACCTTGGTCTCATCACTGAGGGAGATACCTACTGTTGTTGTGTTGCATCATCCCTTCCTCTTTGGGGAAATACCGACGTAGTTCTAGCAGACATCGGTAGACAACTGGGCGTAGAACGACCAGTACAAAATAAAATTACACTAAAAAGCATACTCATCTTCTTCTTTCTCCGAGTGTACGCCGCTGGCTGTAGATTGAAAATTGTACTAAACCAATAGCAAAGAAAGACGACACCTGCAAACGGCCTTGCCATACTCGACTTTCAAGACCGCAATAGTGTAGCGACCAGACCTCAAACGGTCCAATCTCTGTGCTCAGGTGTCATCCCTAGATCGGTAATGCTGACACCACACAGTACTTGAAGGATTTATAACAGAGTAGCAATCACACACTTATTACATCGAGTGTCTCAATAGAGAACTTATTACAATAAATATGGCTTAAGGCCATCTAATAACGATAACAGCAGAAGGCTTGGAAGATAAGTGAGTCCATCAACTCCAACGGCATCACTGAGTATAGAACCACGACCTAAAACTCCTTAATCGTCGTCTGAAAAGTCTGCAACATTAACGTTGCAGCCCGAAACGGGTCAGCACATGGAATATGCTGTCAAGGTAACACATAGAGAGTACTGAAATGAAACAGCTATTCTACATGCATATTTGGCTGGTGGAAGCTCTATGGTTACAGTTTTGCGTAAAGCCAATTTTTCCCTACTGCAAAGGAATAAATTTTATTTAACTATCATGGTAGTTGTTAAACATTGAGAATGGTTGACAGCATTCTCAATTCCAATTAAGCATCATCAATAAACAAAACCCAACAAAATTAAATTTTAGAGTAACATGTTGAGATTCACATGATAATCCAGGTACTAGATACTCAAGATGTCCATAACCGGGGACACGGCTAACCATGATTAGTTTATACACTCTGCAGAGGTTTGCACACTTTTCCCCACAAGACTCGATTGCCTTCGTTTGGTTTCTCGCACTACATGGTGTTTGAGAAGACGGATGACCGAGATACAGTCTTTCAGAAGCGCTAGCACCTTGCGATGGATAGACCGTTACACCTATTTTCCCCTACATCTGCTAGTCTACCCTGTAAGAGTTCACACGACTTAATCAACTATGCTAGAGCCCATAATAGCTTGTGGCTGCACACGGAGGTTTCTAGTTTGAAAAATCTCATGATCCCTTTGGGCCTGGGTGGCGTTCCAAAAAAAATAGGCAATCCTGGAATACCCAGGTACCTCAATCCACCCAGATGTGTGTTTAAGTTGCCACCTTAGATAAACCATTAATTAACAAACTCACATCTGTCATGGATATCACTCACCCAATCCACGTCTACTAGCATAGCATAGCAATAGTAAGCAAACGTAGAAGTAACTCCCAAAGGTTTGATAATATAACAGGTAATAGGTACTACCTCAACTACTTCCTATCCCACAATTTAATTAGATCATAATCATGCAATGTTTGAGGATTTATCTAATGCAATAAAACTGGGTAGTAGGAGGTATGATCAAAGTTTTACTTGCCTTGCTGATCCGCAAAACCTAGAGATTCGAAGTAACGGGCGGCGCACTCCGGGTATTCTATCACAGACAAACAAACAAGCATACAATAAGTACTCATCTAATGCACCGGTAAAACTCAAATAAGAGATCTAACCAGAAAGTTCAACTTAAGAACTCCGGTTTGCAAAAAGAATCAAATCAAACGAAGCAACGAAAGTCAAACGGCAAAAGAAACAGGCTTCGTTTACTATTCTGGATCTAGGGCAATTTTTACAGTGGGAAAAACTTGTTTAAGTTGGTTAAACGGATAGAGGGTTTCGAGACGAAACTCCAGGCGCTTGAATCGCCTGATTCCGATAAACGAGCGAAAAGTTATACTAAAACGAAAATCGGATCAGAAATCGCGATCAAAAAAATCGCGGATTTAATCCGAGAAAAAGAAAAACGACTAACGTTCGCTAGAACGAATGAACAAACGAATGCTCGCTATTTAAATAAATCAGAAAAACCGATCTATTTAAAAAAACCGAAGCTAAAAAACGAACAAAACCGTCGGAAAAAACGAACGGTTTTTCGGAAAAAAACCGGCGTCTCAAAAAAACTACCCGGCAACTCCGGCGAGAAATCCGGCGGCGGCAGCGGGCTCCGGCGATGGTGGTCGGCGGCGGGCGGCGGCGG
>NC_041392.1:616426165-616434184 GCF_002162155.2 Triticum dicoccoides
GCGGCGGCGCGGACGGCGGCGGCGGCGCTAGGGTTCGGGGCGGCGGGGCGGCTCGGTGGGCTGCGGGGTCGGGCGCCCCGGCTTTTAAAGGCCGGCCCCGGAGGAGTCCGGGCCTAACACGGCCCGTAGGTCGGTTTCGTTTTTTTTAAATTATTTCACGCAGAAAAACAAATAAAAGAAATACTAAACGGACTCCAAAAATCCAAATAAATTTTTTCGGGCTTCTAAAATTAAGCCGCACAACGTGAACATTTATTTGGGGCCTAAATGCAATTTTGAAAAACACACATTTTTCCTAAATTCAAATAAAATATCGAAAAACTCCGAAATAAAATCTTATTTGATTTTATTATTAAATCCTCAATATTTCTTTATTTTGGGAAAGTCATTTTATTCCCTCTCTCATATTTTTGTAATAGAAATAATTGATGATAAAATAATTAAAATCAAATGATCCTATTCTCAAAATTTGAGAAAACTCAAATATGAAAATAACGAAATCCCCAACTCTCTCCGTGGGTCCTTGAGTTGCGTAGAATTTCTAGGATCAAAGCCAAAAGCAAATAAAATATGATATGCAATGATGATCTAATGTATAACATTCCAAATTGAAAATTTGGGATGTTACAAACCTACCCCCCTTAAAATGAATCTCGCCCTCGAGATTCGGGTTGGCTAGAAAATAGGTGAGGGTGGTCCTTGAGAAGATCTTCCTATCACTCCCAGGTGGCTTCATCCTCCGTGTGGTGGCTCCACTGAACCTTACAAAACTTGATAACCTTGCTGCGGGTGACTCGGCTGGCAAACTCGAGAATCTTAATTGGTTTCTCCTCATAGGTCAAATCATTGTCCAACTGAATTGCTTCCAGTGGTACTGTGTCTCTCAAGGGTATGTTAGCCATCTCCGCGTGGCACTTCTTCAACTGAGAAACGCGGAACACATCATGAACTCCTGACAATCCTTTGGGCAATTCCAACTTGTAGGCCACTTCTCCCACACGTTCCAATACTCGGTATGGTCCTACAAAT
The DNA here is from genome assembly GCF_002162155.2 of Triticum dicoccoides. Lineage (NCBI taxonomy): Eukaryota > Viridiplantae > Streptophyta > Magnoliopsida > Poales > Poaceae > Triticum > Triticum dicoccoides. The sequence continues at coordinate 616,427,195 of NC_041392.1, forward strand.
CGCGGCGCTAACTTTCCCTTAACACCAAAACGCTTTGTTCCCCGAAGTGGGGATACTCGAAGATAAACTCTGTCTCCGACTTCGTAAACTGTCTCCTTGCATTTTGAATCTGCATAACTCTTATGCCTGGACTGGGCTACCTTGAGCCTATCGCGAATCAATTTCACTTTCTGTTCAGACTCCTTAATCAGATCCGGTCCAAACAACTAGCGGTCTCCAACTTCATCCCATGACAACGGTGTCCTGCACCTTCTTCCGTACAAGGCTTCGAAAGGGGCCATCTTTAAACTGGATTGATAGCTGTTGTTGTAAGAGAACTCTGCATATGGCAAATTGTCGTCCTAACTAGATCCATAATCTAGCGCACAAGCTCTCAGCATGTCCTCCAAAATCTGATTGACTCTCTCGGTCTGTCCATCTATCTGTGGATGAAAAGTTGTGCTGAACTCTAGCCTGGTACCAAAAGTTTCGTGCAACTGATTCCAGAACTTTGAGGTAAACTGGGTTCCTCTATCTGATACTATACTCCTCGGAACTCCATGTAAGCATACAATCCTGGTCATGTATATCTTTGCCAACTTAGCACTGGTGTAAGTGGTCTTTACCGGGATGAAATGAGCTACTTTCATCAACCGATCAACTACAACCCAAATCGAGTCGTAGCCTGAACGAGTCCTGGGTAATCCCGTGATAAAATCCATGCCTAACTTATCCCACTTCCATTCGGGTATCGGCAATGGCTGTAACATTCCTGCTGGCTTCTGATGCTCTGCCTTTACTCTCTGACATACATCACAAACTGCTACATACTCCGCAATATCCTTCTTCATTCCGGTCCACCAGAAAATATCCTTCAAATCCAAATACATCTTGGTATTTCCTGGGTGAATCGAATATGGTGAATCGTGTGCCTCTTGCAGAATCAACCACCTGATCTCCGGGTCATTGGGCACATAAACATGGTCTTCAAACCATAGGGTGTCGTGCTCATCCTCATGAAATCCTTTAGCCTTTCCTTCGCTCATTTTCTCCTTTATAGAGGCAATCTCCTTGTCAGTCTTCTGAGCTTCTCTGATTCTATCCATCAAAGTTGACTGAATCTCCAATGTTGCTACATAGCCTCTCGGAACTATTTCCAAACATAGCTCACAAAGATCCTCGGCTAACTCATTTGGTATTTCTCCCGTCATTAGTGTATTGGCTTTTACGGCTCAATGTGTCAGCTACTACATTAGCCTTTCCGGGATGGTAATGCAATCTCATATCATAATCCTTGATGAGCTCCAACCATCTCCTTTGTCTGAGGTTTAACTCCTTCTGTGTGATAATGTATTTCAAACTCTTGTGATCCGTGTACACCTCACAATGATTTCCAATGAGGAAATGTCTCCATGTTTTCAATGCATGCACTACGGCTGCTAACTCCAAATCATGCGTAGCATAATTCAATTCATGGGGTTTCAGTTGTCATGAGGCATATGAAACAACTCTCCCTTCCTGCATAAGCACTGCTCCAAGTCCTTGACGTGAAGCATCGCAATATACCTCATAATCCTTGGTCTGGTCTGGCAAAATCAACACTGGTGAAGTAACCAAACATTTCTTCAACTCCTGAAAACTAGCCTCACATTCCTCTGTCCATATGAACTTGGTATCCTTCTTTAACAACTCCATCATAGGTTTTGCAATCTTGGAGAAATTCTCAATAAACCTCCGGTAGTATCCTGCGAGTCCAAGAAAACTCCGGATCTCTCCAATTGTTGTTGGTGCTTCCCACTTGGTCACGGTATCAACTTTAGTGGGATCAACTGCTATCTGCTATTCCTTCTCCGGATATAATGTGTCCGAGGAATCCTACTTCCTTCAACCAAAACTCACATTTGCTGAACTTGGCATACAACTGATGTTCTCTGAGCTTCTCAAGTACCAATCGCAAATGTTCCTTATGCTCCTCTTCATTCTTCGAGTAAACCAGGATATCATCAATGAACACCACGACGAACTTATCCAAGAACTCCATAAACACTTTGTTCATCATGTTCATAAAATAAGCAGGTGCGTTAGTCAAACCAAATGACATAACGGTATACTCGTACAGCCCATACCTGGTGGTAAAAGCTGTCTTAGGTATATCCTGTTCTCGAATCTTCAACTGGTGGTATCCTGATCGCAGATCGATCTTGGAAAATACTTTAGCTCCTTGCAATCGATCAAATAGATCATTGATCATTGGTAGTGGGTACTTATTCTTGATCGTTACTTCATTCAACCCACGATAATCAACAACCATCCTTAACGATCCATCCTTTTTCCCCACTAGAAATACTGGTGATCCCCAAGGCGACGAACTTGGGCGAGTGTAACCTTTATCCAGTAACTCCTTAATCTGCTTCTTAATCTCCACCAAATCCTTTGCAGGCATCTTGTATGGTCTTTTCGATATTGGCCCTGTGCCTGGCAATAGCTCAATCAAAAACTCAATATCTCTATCCGGTGGCATGCCTGGCAACTCTTCTGGAAATACTTCAGGGAAATCCCTTACCACTGGTACTTCCTCCTGCACAACTCCTGTTAAACAATTTACTTGAGTCCCTTTTGGCACATGTCAGGATACATACTTGATCCTTCTACCATCTGGGGTGGTAAGCAAAATTGTCTTACTGGCGCAATCGATGTTTCCCCCATACATCGACAGCCAATCCATACCCAGAATTACATCCAATCCTTGTGATTCCAAAATGATTAAATCCGAGAGAAATACATGCCTACCTATACTCAATGGCACTTGAAAACATCCTTGACTGGCCATATACTCCGCTCCTGGTGAGCTTACTAGCATAGGTGTTCTAAGAACCTTAGTGGGCGGGTTATACTTATCCACAAATCCCCTTGATATGTATGAATGCGATGCACCAATATCCAAAAGAACGAGTGCAGTAAATGACGTAACCAAAAACTTACCGATTACGGCATCCGGCTGCTCTTCAACCTCCTCCACGTTAACGTGGTTCACCTATCCCCTGTTGAAAGGGTTCGGCTTCTTCCCAGAGTTTCCATTGCCATTCTGGCCTTCAGGACATTCATTGGCATAATATCTGGTCTTCTGACACTTAAAGCAAGTGACTTGGCTCAGGTCTTTCTTGGCTAGGGTTGATGGTTTGGTACGGTTCTAGCCGTTGCTTCATCCGTTGCCATTACCATTCTTGGTGCCGTTGTGATTATGTGAGCTACCTCCTCCATGGGTATGCTGAAAATGTCCTCCCGATCTAGGGGTAAATCGTGGCTTCTGCTGAGCTCCTGAATTGTATTTTCCTTGTCCATACTTCCTCTTGCGGTTCTCAATTTGTTGTTGCTTGCCTTCAATCATAAGAGCACGGTCTACCAACTCCTGGTAGTTGTTGAAGGTTGCTATCATCAACTACATGCTCAACTCATCATTCGGTCCTTCCAGAAACTTCTCCTATTTTGCTGCATCCGTAGCAACGTCATCTGGGGCATAACGTGCTAATTTACTAAAGTCCTCCACATACTGGCCAACTGTTCATCCTCCTTGGCGCAAGTTGCGAAACTCATGCTTCTTCATGGCCATAGCTCCTGCTGAAACATGGGCAGTTCGAAAAGCCTGCTGAAACTGGTCCCATGTGAAAGTGTCGACAGGGAAAGTGGCTGTGAAATTCTCCCACCATGATGCTACGGGTCCTTCAAGCTAATGTGCGGCAAACTTCACCTTCTCCGCATCTGTGCATCCTGCTGTTGTCAACTCTCTAGCTGTCTTGCGGAGCCAATCATCTGCTACTATCGGCTCGGTGCTACTGGAAAACACCGGCGGATTTAGCCTAAGAAAACGGGCTAAGTGATCAACAGGTGGTGGTGGTGGTGGGTTGTTCTTGTTGTTCCCCTGATTCTGATTCTGGACTAGCAACTGCATCAATGTGTTCTGCTGCTGGATCAACTGGGTGAGCTCCAGTGGAAAGGTAAATCCGGGGTCACGTCTCGGAGGCATCTGAGGGTTTTAGAAAAGATGAGATTTAAGAATAGAGGGGGTCTAAAGAGAAAAACACTACCCATATGCACATGAGGAAAAAGCAAACAATTCACTTCATTCAATCAAACAAGGGCATACAATCGATCTAACTATCGCAAAAGTGCTCGGACTACTGTATTTACATGGTGGACTACTACTGCTGATGAGGTGGTCTACTAGAAATATTCTTCGGTTGCAGACTCCATGATATCTGCTCCGGCTTCATCAATATAGTCATCATCGCTATCATTTGGGTCCGAGTCGGTGTCGTCGATGATGATGTAGTCTTCCGGGCGAATCTCCTTGGGTTCTTCGTCTTCATCTACTGGTGTAGGGCCTCCCATAAATATCCCAATCTTCTTGATCAGATCGTCATTCTTCTCCACCAATACTTCAATTTCTTATTCATAATCTTCACGTGTAGCCTTGAGTTCGTCCTCCAGTTCCTTGATTCTAGTCCTTGCCTTCTTCAGGTCTATCATGTCGGCGCACATCTGGTTCTCCTGTCGTCGAATATGCTGGTTTAACTCCTGGATAAAAGCTACAATTGATCTATCCTTTCTGGTGCTGATCATCTCCCAGTGTTCATCTCGGCACCCACAAATCTGGTAGATAGTATCCTTGAGATCATTGCGGTAGACTTCTCCAATGCGTCCCATGGCGATGTGAGCTTCCATTCTCTTTCCTAGACTCCAAGTTGGTGCATCAAAAGAAAACTCTATGGGCTCAGTGACTGGCATGAACGTCCTTCCTGGAACTTGAACTTGAATCATCCAGCGCTCTTCTTCAGGTAAAGTGGCGTTGTAGGTTCCGATGAAGCTTGGTACTCCTATGTTCAGGTATCTAGTGACTTCCTTCAAGTGGCGTCCAAAGGGTGTATCTTCATCCGGTTGCGTGAACTTGTTCCTTGCATCCGCCATCCTAAAGAGTAGAAAAGATGAGAGGTCAGAAGAGAAGAAAGTGAATAGTGATCTAGGTCTTTAGCTTAGTGGTCGTGTCCTACGGTCAGCGTGTGCTCTGATACCATCTTTGTAGCGACCAGACCTCAAATGGTCCAATCTCTGTGCTCAGGTGTCATCCCTGGATCAGTAATGCTGACACCACACAGTACTTGAAGGATTTATAACAGAGTAGCAATCACACACTTATTACATCGAGTGTCTCAATAGAGAACTTATTACAATAAATATGGCTTAAGGCCATCTAATAACGATAACAGCAGAAGGATTGGAAGATAAGTGAGTCCATCAACTCCAACGGCATCACTGAGTATAGAACCACGACCTAAAACTCCTTAATCGTTATCTGAAAAGTCTGCAACATTAACGTTGCAGCCCGAAACGGGTCAGCACATGGAATATGCTGGCAAGGTAACACATAGAGAGTACTGAAATGAAACAGCTATTCTACATGCATATTTGGCTGGTGGAAAGCTCTATGGTTATAGTTTTGCGTAAAGCCAATTTTTCCCTACTGCAAAGGAATGAATTTTATTTAACTATCATGGTAGTTGTTAAACATTGAGAATGGTTGACAGCATTCTCAATTCCAATTAAGCATCATCATTAAACAAAACCCAACAAAATTAAATTTTAGAGTAACATGTTGAGATTCACATGATAATCCAGGTACTAGATACTCAAGATGTCCATAACCGGGGACACGGCTAACCATGATTAGTTTATACACTCTGCAGAGGTTTGCGCACTTTTCCCCACAAGACTCGATCGCCTCCGTTTGGTTTCTCGCACTACATGGTGTTTGAGAAGATGGATGACCGAGACACAGTCTTTCAGAAGCGCTAGCACCTTATGATGGATAGACCGTTACACCTATTTTCCCCTACATCTGCTAGTCTACCCTGTAAGAGTTTGCACGACTTAATCAACTATGCTAGAGCCCATAATAGCTTGTGGCTGCACACGGAAGTTTCTAGTTTGAAAAATCTCATGATCCCTTTGGGCCTGGGTGGCGGTCCAAAAAAAATAGGCAATCCTAGAATACCCAGGTACCTCAATCCACCCAGATGTGTGTTTAAGTTGCCACCTTAGATAAACCATTAATTAACAAACTCACATCTGTCATGGATATCACTCACCCAATCCACGTCTACTAGCATAGCATAGCAATAGTAAGCAAACGTAGGAGTAACTCCCAAAGGTTTGATAATATAACAGGTAATAGGTACTACCTCAACTACTTCCCATCCCACAATTTAGTTAGATCCTAATCATGCAATGTTTGAGGATTTATCTAATGCAATAAAACTGGGTAGTAGGAGGTATGATCAATGTTTTACTTGCCTTGCTGATGATCCGCAAAACCTAGAGATTCGAAGTAACAGGCGGCGCACACCGGGTATTCTATCGCAGACAAACAAATAAGCATACAATAAGTACTCATCTAATGCACCGGTAAAACTCAAATAAGAGATCTAACCAGAAAGTTCAACTTAAGAACTCCGATTTGCAAAAAAAATCAAATCAAACAAAGCAACGAAAGTCAAACGGCAAAAGAAACAGGCTTCGTTTACTATTCTGGATCTAGGGCAATTTTCTACAGTGGCAAAAACTTGTTTAAGTTCGTTAAACGGATAGAGGGTTTCGAGATGAAACTCCAGGCGCTTGAATCGCCTGATTCCGATAAACGAGCGAAAAGTTATACTAAAACGAAAATCGGATCAGAAATCTCGATCAGAAAAATCGTGGATTTAATCCGAGAAAAAGAAAAACGACGAACGTTCGCTAGAACAAACGAACGAACGAACGCTCGCTATTTAAATAAATCAGAAAAATCGATCTATTTAAAAAACCGAAGCTAAAACTAACAAAACCGTTGAAAAAAACGAACGGTTTTTCGGAAAAAAACTGGCGTCTAAAAAAAACTACCCGACAACTCTGGCGAGAAATCCGGCGGCGGCGGCGGGCTCCGGCGACAGTGGTCGGCGGCGGGGCGGTGCGGCGCTG
>NC_041392.1:616434918-616461117 GCF_002162155.2 Triticum dicoccoides
GGGATCCGTCGCGGCGGCGGCGCTGGCGGGCGGCGGCGGCGCTATGGTTCGGGGCGGTGGGGCGGCTCGGTGGGCTGCGGGGTCGGGCGCCCCGGCTTTTAAAGGCTGGCCCCAGAGGAGTCCGGGCCTAACACAGCCCGTAGGTCGGTTTCGTTTTTTTTAATTATTCCGTGCAGAAAAACAAATAAAAAAATACTAAACGGACTCCAAAAATCCCGAAATAAATTTTCCCGGGCTTCTAAAATCAAGACACACAAGGTGAACATTTATTTGGGACCTAAATGCAATTTCGAAAGACGCACATTTTTCCTAAATTCAAATAAAATATCGAAAAACTCCAAAATAAAATCTTATTTGATTTTATTATTAAATCCTCAATATTTATTTATTTTGGGAAAGTCATTTTATTCCCTCTCTCATATTTTTGTAATAGAAATAATTGATGATAAAATAATTAAAATCAAATGATCCTATTCTCAAAATTTGAGAAAACTCAAATATGAAAATAACGAAATCCCTAACTCTCTCCGTGGGTCCTTGAGTTGCGTAGAATTTCTAGGATCAAAGCCAAAAGCAAATAAAATATGATATGCAATGATGATCTAATGTATAACATTCCAAATTGAAATTTTGGGATGTTACAAATAGCCACTCGCCCCTTGAGACGAGATCTAAAAAACGTTGAAGCAACATTGACTGTAGCATCACCCTCATGCAAAACACGCTTGCAATCAATCACCATCAGCACAGAGAGTTCGAGAAACCGGACCAAGTCACAGAATAACACCTAAGTCGCACACCAATAGGTTGGCATAACCTCTCCTTGTAAGACGCACGAACTGCAGATCTGAAGGGAACCAATAGATTTGGGGACACAAACTCACAGGCTCTTTGTTAACGCCAGATCGGATGTCGTCAAGGTAGGGAAAGACCGGAGAGACCTTATTCCAACACGCCATTGTCGCAAACACCTCGTCGATGTCGCCGGAGAAGTAAAAGCCTAACAAAAACAAAATGGACGAGTCCCAGCTCCTCTTTCCACTGACAAGGCCACCAGACAGAGAAGAGGATGGGGACTGAAACAGTGGTGGTAGTTGTGGCGGCGGCAGCTAGATTAGGAGGTGATCACATTGTGAGAACCTTTTGAATGTACTTCCCTGCCTTTATGTCAAGTCGGCATACAAGAGGGGAAGAACGCCACGATGGTGACCCCGCCCATCAAGAAGTTCGGGTGGGCCCAACAAAAAGACGTGAGTAAGAGAAACTCCATCGCGCCGACCCATTTCATTCGCGCGTGTCCATTTGGGTCGGCATGGACAAAAAAGTCGGCCCAACGCCTTGACCCAAATGGATGCGCGTCCGCTTTTCGTCCGCTTGTCGACCCATTCTGGCCCAATTTTGAGCCTGATTTGAGTCGGCATGGACACGAAGCGGACGCATGCGACACGCACCTACTCCTCCCCTGGCCCTCTATTTGGTGGCACATTGGCCATCCTCTTACATTCATATCCACAACAAACCCTTGCTTGCACTGCCCGGTCGTCGTCGCCGCCCATTTTTCAGTGCCTCTGCCAGCAGCCCGTGCCGACACACCTCCCCCATCACCGCCACCTCCCATGTCGCCGGCACCACCGCCTCTCCTCCGGGGCACCAAAAGCTTCCCACCCTACACTCTAACGTCGGCGCAAGCAGAAAGCCACCTCCCCCCATCCTGGCCAGCTCCTTCGTCCGATACCGCCCACTGTACTGGCGCCAGCATGCTCGACGGACGCTGCCAGGCCAGCCACCTAGTCCAAGGGAGGCGCATGTCTTTTCTCTTCACCGGCCATCTTCTTCGTTGATGCCTGCAAGCTGTTCAACAGTTTTCCAAGGAAAAAAATGGACTCTGCCGACGAGTTCTTTTTCCACAATTTCCTTTGTGACTCTGACGATTCCTCATCTAATGATGAGGAGATGTTGGATGTTGTGTTGGTCCATGACACCTTAATAGGAAGCGACTGTTGTTCTGGGGCTCGATCCCAGGGCACATTCTGGCGTTGAATCACAACCGAGAGAGCGGCCATTTGCTTCTTTGGAAGGACTACTTTGACACAACCAACATGTTGTTCAAACATCAGAAATTCGGGCAGCATTTTCGTATGGATAGGCATCTTTTCAACCGTATTAGAAAGGGAGTGGTCGGATACGATAACTGTTTCTAGTGCAAAGAGGATGCCCTTGGAAAGATTGGCTTCTCATCTTATTAGAAATGCATTGCAGCCATCCGGATCCGGATGCTTGCATACGGAGTGCCCGGTGATCTCATTGATGAGTACGTCCATATGAGCGATTCTACATGCCTAGAGTCCATGTACAAGTTCTGCAAGGTTGTGATTGTTGTGTTTGGCCCTGAGTACTTGAGAGAGCTGACTGCTCATGATACAGCCCGCTTGTTGGCAATGAATGCCAGCAGGGGCTTCCTAGGGATGCTTGGCAACATAGACTACATGCACTGGGAATGTAAGAACTGCCCTTCTATTTGGCAAGGGCAGTATAAGGGCCATGTCAGAGCTTGCACTGTCACACATGAGGCCGTGGCCTCACAAGATCTCTGGATCTGGCACTTTTTCTTCGGCATGGCTGGATCGCACAATGATATCAATGTCCTTCAATGCTCGCCGGTGTTTGCAAGGCTTGCCAAAGGCAACAACCCGTCGGTGAATGTTACCATCAACGGCCACAACTACGATAAAGGATACTACCTAGGTGACGGTATCTATCCTCAATGGCCCACTATTGTGAAGACAATCCCCAACCCTTTTGGAGAGAAGAGGAAAAGATTTGCTCAAGAGCAAGAAAGTGCTAGGAAGGATGTCGAGCGTGCCTTCGGTGTTCTGCAATCTCAATGGGGCATCGTTTGGTATCCTACTAGAACTTGGAGCACCAAGAAGTCGTGGGAGGTGATAACTACTTGTGTGATCATGCACAATATGATCGTAGAGGATGAGCGCCCGGAACGTATCTACGATCAAGGTTTTCAGTTTTGGAGTGAAAATGTTGTGCCTGAGCATGGAGGAGGAGCGGCAACGTTTGCACAATTCACCCAATTTCACCATGAAATGCGTGATTGGAAAACTCACATGCAACTACAAAATGATTTGGTTGAGCATATGTGAGATCATGTTGGCAACCAGTAGATGTATTTTTTTCAAATGTATTTGAGACAATTTAATTTTTATTCGGCTTGTAAAACCATGATAAATTTATTTGGTTGTGAAATTATGCAAAATGTGCGCATATTTGTTGAAAAATAGCGGCCAGCCAGCCACGCCGGCAAATATGAGTCGGCGCGTTAGGCGCACTGTCGATCCAAATCATAAACAGGACGAACGTCGCACGGTCGGCCGACCGAAACGGACAAAAGCAAACAAAATCGCCATCCATTTGGGTCGGCGCGTTGGAGTTGCTCTAACCACGCATTTGGTTGGACGCAGGTAACGTTTTCAGTACTGTAATGAGAATATGCTGTATTAGATCACAGACTGAGAGATTACACGATGTGTGTGGTTCAAGCAACGGAGAAGGAAACCATGGTCTGATGCTGGCGGCCTTGTAGAAGATGCTCGGTTGCTGGGGATATAGCTTGTGGCCAAATCAGAGAGCGCTAGCTGTTCATGGTGGTGCCGCTGCTCACGGTAGAGAAAGGAAAATTGGCCGCACTGCTCGTCGTGGCGAAGATCATTGGCGCTTCTGATCATGGCGGAGGGAGATCATCGGCGCCGCCGCTGCTTACGGTGGCGAGTCACGGCAGCCAAGGGAGATAAGGTGTTGTTTCCCATGAAGGGGAGGAAGATCTCCGGTGCTGCAGGCTGCTACTCGGTGCTCGTGGCGAACAAAAGATCGGGCAAGCAGAGAATAGAGAGAGGGGATCGATACAAGACGAACGGCGTAATTCCATACCACTCTGTATGTGTTGTATTTGGTTTTACGAGGAACCGTGTTTGATTACGGGGAACCGAAACCGGTCTGACTCAAACAAACACATGTAACATAATGCTCAGAGCATCTCCAACAGCCGCGCTACACGCAGCGCGCTAAAAACATGTTTACAGCGCGCGGAGCGCCTGTTTTTGCGCGGCAGGGTGCGTTTGCTCCAGCGGCCGCTGCAAATTTTAGGGCGCGCGAGCCGCTCTAGCAGCCGTTTCAAAAAAACTGCGCGTGCTCTCGCACAAACAATATATGCACTCCGAACAAATATAAAAAAACATATGCATAGATTAAAAATAGATAAAAAGGACCATACATAGATAGTTCACATATCGTACATAGTTCATCACATAGCATAGATAGATAAAAAAACTAGTCCAACACGATAAACACTATGGTGCAACTAGATAAAAACTACGGTGCAACTAGAACCTACTCCGAGTCGTCCTCATCATCATTCTCGTTGGTGTCGTCCGAGGTATCTAGCCACGCGTCTTCCCAACGAGGGTCGTCTGAGTCGAAAAACGACTCCCCGCCTGCGTTAACAAGATCGCACTATGCCTCTCTGAGTGCCTTCCGCCGACACATGTCCGCCCGCTCCGCACGACGCCTTGCCATCCTCTCTGCCTAGAAGGCGTTCTCGTCGGTGACATCCGGCGGGTAGCGCTGGCGTGACTCCGCCATGGCTCGCTCGTCCACCTCGGTGATGAGGAGGTGGCGCTGCTGCCGACGGTGTTCCTCACAGTCCTGGTCTATTATAAGACTAGGCAGAGGGGCGCTGGGATGCACCTCCTAGCACGTCCAGACGTCGTGGAAGTTCATCTGTGCGAGAGGCCTCTAGAGGCGTCATGCCGCCGCGTCGTACACGCGGGCGCCCTCGTGCGCGGTCTCGAACATGCCGAGGCCGAGGCAGACATCGCCGGACCGAATCTCAGCGTAGAAGGCGTTAGAGGGGCGCTTGCGGACGCCGCGATAGCCCGGAGATCCCCGATGGTGCGGCGGCATGGTGGCGCGTCGGTGACGGGGCGAGGAAGCGGCAGAGGAATCATAGGAAGCGGGGAGAGAGCGCGTGGCAATGTGGATAGCGATGGGAGGCCGCGTGGCGGCTACAACAATTTATAGGAGCGCCGGAAGCGGTGCACCAAATCTAGCGCGCGACCTACCGCTTTTTCCCCCACGCGCAATTCTTTACCGTGCCTCGGAGTTTCCCGCCTCCGCTGGAGCGTGCAAAAATGTCCCTCACGCGCTAAAATGGAAGTTTACCGTGCGCATGGGTTTTTTGTTGCCGCTGTTGAGCACCTCCAGCCACGCCCCCAACAGGCCCCCAGGCCATTTTTTCCCACCAGCACCCGAAAAATGGCCCAGTCGCGCCCCCAGGAGCCTGTTTTTTGCCGGTTTGGGCCGAAACTGGCGCCGGCGGACCCAGGGCGAACCCGGCGCATTGGGGGTGCCTGAGGGCGCTAGGGAAAGCGTTTTTGAAGAGAACGAGAATGGGCCCACCGAGTCAGCGACATGCCGCTTCATCGTCCTCATCACCTCGGTTCCCGCGGGAATCAATGCCAAGGCTACCGCACCGGTCAGCCTCCATTGATGCCTCACGGGCGGCACAGTGAAGGTGTCGCGATGCGCGTCCCGTCCCGCTCCCACCACATGTTGCCCGGCATGCAAGTGCTGCAACGCGCGTCCCGCTCACCGCCCCGCCTCGGCTATAAAAGCGGACCTCCCCGTTAGTGAATGCCACAGTCGCCACAACACGCCTTCTCTCGCCTCGTCTTCCCCTAGAAGCCACCTCTCTCCCTCTGCCCCCCCCGGCCTGCCCACGAGCATGGTTGAGCGGTACCCCAGCGACTCCGCGGCGGTGAACGGCTTCGGCCGACGCCATCTCCACGAGGACGAGGTGCTCCTCCTATACGAGGCCGACTATCCGGTGCCCCCAGACATGCGGGTGCCGGGCTTGTGGAAGTAGAGCGTCGGCGGCATCCCGGTACTGCCGGTGCCCACCGGGGCTGAACGGCGGGCCGAGATCGCCCGCATCCGTTTGTCATTGACGGAGGCATAGCAGAACGAGCCGAGGTACGCTGCCGACAACCACACGCTATGGACGATGTACTTCGAGCGCCGCCGCAGAGACCAAATCGCCTCCACCAACGACATCATCACCCGCGGCCGCCTCAATGCCGAAGGGTGGCGCGAGTGGTGGGGCGTTCTGGCCGCACCCTCGAGGTCGTTCTCGACCACATCGAGACCGGCAACATGCCGTGTCTCGAGTACCCACCGCGCCTGTCATTCTCTCACCGTCGTGGCAACTCCTAGACGCCGCGACGAATGGATGAGGCGGGGACCTCCTCATCGTCGGGCTCTGGCTCGCCGGCGCTCCGCCCCGTCAAGCCGGAGCCGGAGGAGACGCCGCTTCGGCGCCGCACCCGCAGCGGCGCCCTCGTCATCAACGAGCGCGGTCGCCCCTCCTTCCCGCGTTCCCTCCGCCTTGTCCGGCCGAAGCCCGAGCTGGGGCTGCTCCCCATGAAGCTAGAGCACGCGGAGATGGCCGCCGATGATGAGACCGCCCTCAAGTGGGCGAAGGCGGACTAGGTACGTGAGCAGGTGCTCCGCCAGCGACGAGCGTACGCGGAGCTCTAGGCCCGGCGCCGCGGACGCGAGGAGGGCGGCAGCGTCGTCCTCGACTGCGATGACGAGGACGAGCCCGAGCCGTCCAACCCCCCACGCGTCGGTGACCCTGGGTAGCGGTGCAGTAGGGACTATAGGGGAACATAGTAATTTCAAAAAAATCCTACGCACACGCAAGATCTATCATGGTGATGCATAGCAAAGAGAGGGGAAGAGTGTTGTCCATGTACCCTGATAGACCATAAGCGGAAGCGTTATGACAACGCGGTTGATGTAGTCGAACGTCTTCACGATCCGACCGATCCTAGCACCGAAGGTACGGCACCTCCGTGATCTGCACACGTTTAGCTCAGTGACGTCCGACGAACTCTAGATCTAGCTGAATGTCGAGGGAGATTTTCGTTAGCACGACGGCGTGATGACGGTGATGATGAAGCTACCGGAACAGGGTTTCGCCTAAGCACCACTACGATATGACCGAGGTGGATTATGGTGGAGGGGGGCACCGCACACGTCTAAGACAATTGTCAACTTGTGTGTCTATGGGGTGCCCCCCTCCCCTTTATATAAAGGAGTGGAGGAGGGGAGAGGGCCGACCCTCTATGGCACGCTCTGGAGGAGTCCTACTCCCACCGGGAGTAGGATTCCCGCCCTTCCCTAGTTGGACTAGGAGAGGAAGGAAGGGGGAGGAAGGAGGAAAGAAAGGGGGCCGGGCCCCACCCAATTCGGATTGGGCTTGGGGGCGCGCCCCCTCCTAGGCTTCCTTCTCCTCTCTCCCACTATGGCCCAATAAGGCCCATATACCTCCCGAGGGGGTTCCGGTAACCTCCCGGTACACCGGTAAATGCCCGAACTCACCTGGAACCATTCCGATATCCAAACATAGTCATCAAATATAGCGATCTTAATGTCTCGACCATTTCGAGACTCCTCGTTATGCCCGTGATCACATCCGGGACTCCAAACAACCTTCGGTACATCAAAACACATAAACTCATAATACCGATCGTCACTGAACGTTAAGCGTGCGGACCCTACGGGTTCGAGAACTATGTATACATGACTGAGACTCATCTCCGGTCAATAACCAATAGCGGAACCCGGATGCTCATATCGGTTCCTACATATTCTACGAAGATCTTTATCGGTCAAACCGCATAACAAGATACGTTGTTCCCTTTGTCATCGGTATGTTACTTGCCCGAGATTCGATCGTCGGTATCATTATACCTAGTTCAATCTCGTTACCGGCAAGTCTCTTTACTCGTTCCGTAATGCCACATCCCGTAACTAACTCATTTAGTCATGTTGCTTGCAAGGCTTATAGTGATGTTCATTACCGAGAGGGCCCAGAGATACCTCTTCGATACACGGAGTGACAAATCCTAATCTCGATCTATGCCAACTTAACAAACACCATCCAAGACACCTGCAGAGCATCTTTATAGTCACCCAGTTATGTTGTGACGTTTGATAGCACACTAAGTGCTCCTCGGTATTCGGAAGTTGCATAATCTCATAGTCATAGGAACATGTATAAGTTATGGAGAAAGCAATAGCAGTAAACTAAACTATCATCGTGCTAAGCTAATGGATGAAGTCAATCATATCATTCTCTAATGATGTGATCCCATTTATCAAATGACAACTCTTTGTCCATGGCTAGGAAACTTAACCATCTTTGATCAACGAGCTAGTCAAGTAGAGGTATACTAGTGACACTCTATTTGTCTATGTATTCACACATGTACTAAGTTTCTGATTAATACAATTCTAGCATGAATAATAAACATTTATCATGATATAAGGAAATATAAATAACAACTTTATTATTGCCTCTAGGGCATATTTCCTTTAGGGACGACGCCGGCTCCAGCGGGGCGCAGGGTGGCGGCGACGACGACTACACCCTGTTCTACAGGCTCCTAGGCATGTAGAAGGCGGGGTGGCGGCCGCGGCGTAGCAGGGCTAGGGGTAGTTCTAGGCGTAGTTTGCCTGTTTTCTCTGTTTTTGTACAAATCTCAATGAAAATCGTCGAGTTTGTGCCAGATTCATATCATATCCCCGAGTTTGCGCGATTTTGAGGGACGCATTGGGTCGACATGGGGGCGACGACTGGGAACGCAATCGCCCCCATGCCGAAAGCTAATGCCGGTTTGGCCCCAGACGTCTAAGAGCATCTCCAATAGATGGTCCAAATTTTGACGGTCCAAAACCGGAGATGTAAAATTTGGACCGCCAAAAAGTGCATTTTGGAGCTCCGAAAAAAGGCCAACTCCAACAGATGGTCCAAATTCATGGTCCAAAAGAGCAACTCCAATAGATGAAAAAACAGGTGATGATGCAAAGAAGTTGCGCATCAATCCGTTCTCTCCGAATGAACGCACGCCCATAAACGGAACCACCGTGCTTCGGTTTCTTCCTCTTATGCATGGCCACTAGCATAGCAATCTCCTCTTCTTCATGCAAATCAAATTCCTCGTTTGACGATGAATCATCCATGAAAGAGGAGTCAACCGAGCTCATCTACAATGCACACAACCACCGTCAAACATACTATCCAATCCTAAGTTAAATCATCAAGTTTCGTCATTTTTTTACCTTGGGGAATTCCGTCGAACACCTTCTGCGCGCGGTGGAAGAAGATGGCTGCCGGTTGGATTGGCTGCTGCTGATGGCTGCAGACGGCTGCGGTTGGCTCCGGACAGTGGTGGTGATAAGAAATGAGCTTGGAGGCCGGCCAAGAGGAGCTCGGCGGGCGGCGAAGAATAATTCGGCAGCCGGACGGAGGGCTTGGTGCGGTGGTCATGCGGCCGGCGCAACGGCCGTGGACAGGCTCACGACCGATGGGGAGGAGGTCGGCGGCAGCCTAAGACCCGGCGAAGGCCTACCGCGGCAGCCGGACTGCCGAAGGCGCCGAATCCCGCGTCGGCTGCCTCCCGATTCGGCGGCGTCCGGGCGGCTGCGAGCCGGCTACCGGCAAGGGAGGCGACGGGGGCGACGGCGGCGGAGGGCGGCGATGGGGATGCGGGGTGGTGGCGGCGCCGGCGACGAGGTTTTGGGCGGTCGCGGCGGCGGATTCCGGCCGACTGGTCTTCGGGCGGGCGGACGGGGCGCGGGCGGGAAAGGAAAGGAAGTGGCGCTTGGGCGTTCACGGGCGGCGGCTGGTTGACCAGATGCACCTCATGATGTAAATTTGCACCGCGAGGTGTTGTATTTTACATCACAAGAAGGCCGCGGTCCAACTTTTTTACATATGAACCGTCTATTGGAGCAGCGTTTATTATCCATATGATCTAAACGTTAGATATTTTTACATTTAGACCATCTCTGGGAGATGCTTTAAGCCACTGTAATCGGAAGACGGCGGAAAAATCGTCAATCAAACGCCTCGTAAGTGTCTCGTGTGTATGACTGCCACTGCCAGATGGGACCCGTGGTGTGTGAGTTGTTGGGCGAAGCTTTTCTTCATGCTCTCGGCCTCCTTATCCTGCCTCCCCCTTCTCCTCTCCAACTGCTAGATCTAGAGTAGCCCCGTTAAAGCCCAAACAAAAACCCCGCTGCGAGATCTGCGCATCTCGCTACACCACCACCACGACGGCCATGGCGGCGCCGCGCGTCCTCCTCCTCCTCGCCGCCGCGGCCCTCCTCGCCGTCGCCTCCCTCGGGGACGCTTCGGGCGAGGGCCCCCGCGGGCGCAAGCTGCTGGTGCTCGTCGACGATCTGGCCGTCCGCTCATCCCACTCGGCCTTCTTCGGCTCGCTCCAGGCCCGCGGGCTAGATCTGGAGTTCCGCCTCGCCGACGACCCCAAGCTCTCGCTCCACCGCTACGGTCAGTACCTCTACGACGGCCTCGTGCTCTTCGCCCCATCGACCCCGCGCTTCGGCGGATCGGTGGACCAGAATGCTGTTCTGGAGTTTATCGATGCCGGGCATGATATGATTCTGGCAGCAGATCATTCGGCTTCAGATCTGATCCGCGGCATCGCGACGGAGTGTGGGGTTGACTTTGATGAGGACCCGGAAGCAATGGTTATTGACCACATCAATTATGCCTCCAGTGAGGTTGAAGGTGACCACACCTTGATTGCTGGCGATGACCTGATTCAGTCAGATGTGATATTGGGGTCCAAAAAGATTGAGGCTCCTGTGCTGTTTCGAGGGATTGGGCATGCGGCCAATCCATCCAACAGCTTGGTTTTAAAGGTTCTATCTGCCTCGCCATCAGCGTATTCAGCAAACCCGGAGGCTAAGTTGGCATCTGTTCCATCTCTCACTGGGTCGGCCATATCGCTGGTTTCTGTTATGCAGGCTAGGAATAATGCTCGTGTGTTGATATCTGGATCACTGGATTTGTTTAGCAACAGGTTCCTAAAGTCTGGTGTGCAGAAGGCTGGCAGCAAAATGAGCCATGACAAAGCTGGAAATGAACAATTTGTGACAGAGACGAGCAAATGGGTCTTCCATGAGAGGGGTCATCTGAAGGCAGTGAATGTCAAGCACCATAAGGTTGGGGAGACAAATGAGCCTAGCATGTACCGCATCAATGATGACTTGGAATACTCAGTTGAAATATATGAATGGTCTGGTACAAGCTGGAAGCCATATGTTGCTGATGATGTTCAGATTCAGTTTTTCATGATGAGCCCTTATGTTCTGAAAAATATGTCAACTGACAAAACTGCTGTATATTCAGCATCCTTCAAAGTTCCAGATGTTTATGGAGTTTTCCAGTTCAAGGTTGAGTACCAAAGGCTTGGATACACTGGCCTCTCTCTTGCAAAGCAGATTCCAGTGCGTCCATACAGGCATGACGAGTATGAGAGGTTCATAACTTCAGCGTTTCCGTACTATGCTGCCTCATTTTCAACAATGGGAGCCTTCTTCATATTCTCGGTTGCGTACCTGTATCACAAATAGATAGCTCATCGAGTAGTGGAAGTAAATCAAGGTGGCGATGGAATTGTGATGTCACAAGCCTGGTGATCTTAGGTGCAATTTTATGGAACCATATTTTTGTAGCGCCAATCTGTAGTACCTTTATTTTTAAGAAATGGGCTTCTCCCTGCCCCCAACCTTTATTAACATTTTTGCTAATTTTCAGTTGACTGATTTTGATTTGGCTTTAAGCCAAATTTGTGGCCGTCTGATTTCAGCACGGACCTCAGCATGCTGTGTGCCTGCCATCCTCGTGCGTGTGTGATGGCTTTTATTGGGTTCCGGGTTTGGTCTTCCCACCTGTTTTGGACCCGTGACCGCCACACGAGTAGATCTTCTGAATTTTTTATTGGATCAGGAAGCATATAGGTTCAGAGATAACTTTACTCAGAAACAAATTATTGGTTGTTCTGATGTATGTTCAGTAGCTCAATTTTGTTTTCATCTGCTACGCTTAGTCATTGTTAGTCCTAGTCTGTTTCTAATTAGTGATGCGAAAATAGCTATATCAGGATCGAGGTCTGCAGCAGCAATTGTTTTGCTGGTTTCTGGGGAAGTTCTGGCGATTCAGTTCAGTCCTGAGGCCACAGTTTTTGTCTTTGTTGTCTATACTTAATCTCCATCAGTTAAGGCCTGGTGTTCGACGATTTTTCGTCAAATCGGGGCCTGGCTTGTGGTGTTTTCCCGGCTCATTTCAGTGGGGGTCCAGAGCCATTTTGTTTGGCACTAAGTTTGCACGGCTGTTGTACAAGAAGAGCAGTTGCCACTGTAAAATGTATCATCTAGCTGCTGTCGTCCCCATGTCATTGAGATGCAAAATTTGCAACTGTCCTAACTGAGCTGGCTTGCTGCTGCAGATTTTCCTATGTTTCATTGTTCAGAATTTGCTTTCCGTTCCTCAACAATATCAATTTATCATAGTAGGCATTCATATTTCATTTTGCTCTTCGATCCCTTCGAAGCCATCTGGAGCAGTCTCCCCATGAGCGCTCCAGCCTTATGGGTGCAGACTCACCTCAGGGCAGAGCGCTCCGGGTGCAGGCTCAGTTACTCATGTTTGTGCAGCTCCTTATCATGCCTACACCATCTTTGTTTGTATATACTCATGTCATCTTGTTCCTGCCTGTGGTGTGTATACATTTCTGTCAAGTCATCAGTCATCAGTGTTCCTGCCTGTAGACGAGGGATTTAGATCTTTTTCTAGACAAGGGATTTTAGCTATAATGTGCAGTTAGATTATTCTCTAGTTTAATCTTCTCTGTCTTTCTTAGTATTCATTGAGCAAGAAAAAATTCATCAGTTTTGTTCCTGCTTCAGAATTCATGCTTTAGTATATGACCTTATTCTGTTCAGTTTTTTCTTCAGTATGCATTGGTCATTCCTCCCCTGGGTGTTCGTTTATAATTCTATCTGTAAATTTAACTACTCTTTGGTTCTTTTGATCATTATTTTCTTGTTAGATAACTAATCTTTAGTGTTGCACCCCCTTCAGTTCTCGTATAAGTCACCATTTTCTCTCTTCTTTGCTGCATGTATACACATCATGTTCATGCTTAGTTTCGGAAAGGGAATACTAGCTTTACCGTGCTCTTCTCTTCTGTGTTTTACATATTCATTAGTTCAGTGATTACTATTTTTCAGGTTAGCCATCCGCTGTGTAATGCTTAGCTGTATGTAGCTCTAGTCGTAGAATATTTTTTTGGTCGGTTCATTAGAATATTTCATCAGTCCTAGAATGCCCAGTCGTAGAATTCTCAGTTGTAGAATGCTCAGTTGCGATATACGAATGGTCTGGAACAAAGCTGGAAGCCATATGTTGCGGATGATGTTCAGATTCAGTTTTAAGTACATGATGAGCCCTTATGTTCTGAAAATATGTCAACTGGCAAAACGTCTGTATCACCCTTCAAAGTTCCGGATGTTTATGGAGTTTTAAGTTGAGTACCAAAGGTTTGGATACACTGGCCTCAGAGCATTTCAAAGTTCCGGATGTTTATGGAGTTTTAAGTTGAGTACCAAAGGTTTGGATACACTGGCCTCAGAGCATCTCCAGCCGCGCCTCCAACAGACCCTCCCCAGGTGTTTTTGTCGCGTCGGTGCCGGAAAAACGGCCCAGTCGCCCGTTTTTCGCCGGCTTGGGCCGAAACTGGTGCCGGCGGACCTAGGTAGAACCCGACGCCCTGGAGGGCACCTGGGGCGCCGGCACAAGCGAAAAGGACGCGTGGGTCCGCCCTGTCGGCGAGTCCCGCGCCTATTCCCGCCGTTTCTTCCTGCTTTTCCCCCATTTTTCTCCCATTTTCTCCTTTCCTCCCGCCAATCTCCCTCCCGCTTGCCTCCCAGTTGGCCGCCATGCCACCGAAGAAGTACGTCGTCCCCCGCGCGGCGGCAACCACGACCGCCTCCGTCGCCCAGAGGAAGCCGAGGGCGCCGCTGTCGAAGCCAGCGGGCATGCCGAACGCCGAGTGGAGGGCGGAAATTCAGCGACGGGAGGCTGTCACCGCCGACCGACGGAACAGGGACATCGCCAAGAAGTCCCGTGACAACGCGGCGTGCGTGGCTGCGGCTGCCGCTTCGGCGGACCAATCCGAGGCCGAGGCGACTCGCGCGGGGATAATGAATCCACCCGGCAGCCACGCCCAGTACACTCCCTGGGGCCAGCAAAGCTTCGGCTCTCCGTCGCCACAGCCATGGGGATCGCCCTCGCCGAGCTACACCGACGGGGACGCGCACGGCAGGTTCAATCCAAACGTCACCTTCCCCCATGGACACCCGGTCCAGCGCACGCCCTCGTCGGTGACCTTCACCGGCGTGCAGTACCCTTCATACAACTACTCGCCGCCCGCCTACGCGTCTTCCCCGACGCCCCATTTCCGTCGTTGCGCGCTGCCCTTCTCGCACCTCGGCGACACCGACGAGACCGAGGGCGACATGGACGACATCATTGCCGCAGGTTCGGCCGCGGCCGCCGCGTCTCCCGGGTTCGACACCCCCGACGAGACGATGGATCTCAGCGGCGGCATGGACGGCGAGCTCGGCTACGTCTACGGCGAGGAGGAGCAGGAGGAGCAGGAGCAGGAGGAGGAGGATGAGGAGGTGGAGGAGGAGCTGGCGACTGTTCCGGCGAAGATGCGCAAGAAGACGCGGGCGGCCAGGTCAGGCGAGCCGCGCATCAAGTGGGCGTCCAAGGAGGAGGAATGCCTCGCCGAAGCATGGGAAGTCGTCTGCCTTGACCCGACCACCGGCACGAACCAGAGCATCGAGACGTATTGGGAGCGCATTAAGGCCGAGTTCGACGACCCCTACTTCAAAGGCGATGGCGAACCATTGGGGCGTATCCAGGGGCGTGCAACAAATGGCATGCGGTCGTCGAGGAGGTCGCGGCTCGCCCGGAGAGCGGCGCCAGCGTTGAGGATCAGGTATGCCACGCCGGTCTCCCGCCTCTCTTTGCCGTGTACGCCCGCCAACTGTTTGTTCCTCCGCGCAGTTGCTGCGCATGTTCGCCCTGTACCGGCGGAGCAACAGCGACGCCGAATTCAAGTACCTCCACGTTTACAAGCGCATTGACAAGTGCGAGAAGTGGGCGGAAGTCCCGCGCACCCTCGACAAGGCCAAGGAGACCTACAAGCCGGACGCGCCGACTCCTGGCGCATCGGAAGGGCGGCCGGACGGCAACAAAGGTGCCAAGAAGGGGAAACACGCCGACGCGGCCACCGCTCGAGTGCACGAGTCCATCGAGCACTGCCTCGCCGACGCGCAGGCCCGGGCCGTCCTTCGTGAAGAGAAGACTAACACGCGGTGGTCGGCGTTGATGTCGAGCAGCGCCGTCAAGCTCGACCTGCTCCGGACCAACGTCGCCGCGAAGAAGAGAAACACCGACCTGGCTTTCCTGCTGGGCGGGGCGGACATGCTCCAGAGCACCGACGAGGCGGTCAAGGCGTGGTACTTGGTGGAGCACGACCTCATCCTGAATCAGCTTCCCTCGACAACGCCGCCGCCGCTGCCGCCGCCGCCGCCGCCGCCGCCAAGCCCGCGTGATGACGCCTCCACGACGCCCAGTAGCACCGAAGCCGCGCCGACACCGCCCAGCGCAGAAGCAGCTCCGACACCGCCAAGCCCGCGCACGCCAACTCCGCCGACGCCTGGGGTAGAGCCCGCCGAGTGATGCGTTGTGCACGTGAACTCCTGCCGCCCTATTTTTTGTACGCCTGACTATACCCGATCGCCGAACTGTGACTTGCGATCGCCGAACTTATGGCGTCTTTTGTGAGCGGGAACGACAAGTTCGAATTTTTCGCGTCCTGAGGGCGGCGCCTAGGGACGTGACTGGGAGCTAGGTCGCCCCTAGGGACCGAACTAGCGCTGGTTCGCTTCTAGACCGCTCTTTTTTAGCGCCCTGGGGGGCCGAACGGCTGCAGATGCTATCAGGTTCATACCTTCCGCATATATCCATACTATGCTGCCTCATTTTCAACATTTGGGAGCCTTCTTCATGTTCTCAGTAAATGAGTAAATTGCTAAAAACTACCAGAGCCGAACAGAAAACTATCACTTTACGTAACCCTAACACAAAACGATCATTCTTGTGGTAATATATCGCAGATACCTACCGATCCTCTATAACACTAAGCTTCCTTAATTTTAAAGGGCTCACAATTAATTGAGGGCTCCAATTAAAATTGGGTCACCCAATTTTGACCGGCTCAACAATTTCTCAAAGCTCTCTCATTCAATTTTTTATTATTATACACTATATGCTTCTTAATTTTTAAGGCCTCATAATTAATTGAGTTCATTATTATACACTATTATACTCAATTTTGACCGAGTCAACAATTGCTCAAGGAGCTTTCTCATTCAATTATTGTAAGTCACTATTGTTCCCTAATTTTGAAGCTCTTCAATTCGATTGGGGTATTCAATTATGGAGCCAATCATTTTCAAATTAATCGACGGCAACCGACCTATTAAAACATACCAATGCTGCGCACTCTCCCATCACCTAGGAAAAAGAAGCATCACCATGTGATACTATAGCGTCCATATAGTACATGTAACCATTGACGTAGAAATTCTCCCATATAAATATGAGTTTCTTAGTGGATAACACATAATCACATCGAGAAAGCCCATCAAATCATCAAACTGTATATAAAAATAAAACAGTCTATTATTTTTGAAAAAATAAAATCCTTTAATTTTGACCAAGTTTAGAGCCAAAAATGTCAACACAATATTAAACAAAAAAAATATGAAAATTCATTTCATGACGAATCTAATTATACCGATTTGGTATTATGGGTTTTGATATATTTCTCTACAAATTTGATCAAGCTTAAAAAGGTTTGACTTTTTTAAAATGTAATACATCTTATATTTTGAAATAGAATAAGTAATGTTTTTAAAAAACCCAACAATACCAACGATGCAGCAAAGCGCGCCCAACCCTTCTAGTTTTGGTTAGTTGCTAGTTTGGCCATTTTAAACAAGATTATGACAAGGCGGACCCACATGTCAAGACTGACATGGGTCAATAGTCAACGTCGTTAGATTGATGGGTACGTTTGGCGTTATGACATGTAGGACCCACATGTGAGTATGCAGGGTGGTGGCATGGGCCAGCAGGGTGCTTGACGGCCATGGCCGCGCAACGATGTTGGGCGTGCTTCGGGCGCAGCTGGTCAAGGAGGCGGCGAAAAGAGGAGGAGAAGAAGGATAAAAGAGGCGGAGTGTTGGTGGGTGCTCGTCAGCGGGCAGCTGGCGCCTTGGCTGGGTCGAGCTGGTGGCACATGCGCGGGCTGGTTCCAGTGGCGGCACATGACGTAACTAAGGGGATGCCATGGACGGGATAATAAGAGGAATTTTAGGGGAATAAATGGAATTTTTTATTTAGACCGGCACATGGGTCCCACATATCATAATGCCCAAGGTGTTGGTCAATCTAACGGCGTCAACTATCGTGCCATGTTAACCCTAACATGTGGGCCTGCCACATCATAATCCTGTTTAAAACGGCCAAACCGACAACTAACCGAAATTGATAGGTATTTGTGATGTATTACCACGAGAGTATATTTTTTTGTTAGGGTTATGTAAGAACGATGCTACACACACGATAAAAATTTGGACATTTTCTGCATGATGCAGCACATCCAGCTATTTATGCGTAGGGCAAAATTGAGAATCACTATTCAATCCTCTTATTGTCCACCTAGTAGTTTCGGTCATGTAAAGTGGTAGTGCCGCAACAATCCTTTCGCAAAACAAAGGTCTGCTCATCTGGAAGAGACGTTGACAAAAATTCTCAAGATATGTTGGGGCCTGTTTGAAGTAGTCCTTATAGAAAAGTCGTGTGTCAGCGACCTTATCTCGAGGGAACAACTCTCTACTCCTTTATTGAATCCTTTTCTAAACATGCTCCACCTCCTTACTGATTCTCCATTTTTTGATGAACGCTCATCATCAACATCATTTCAGCATCTTCGTTGTTCGAAACTAACAAATCAACAAACTCTTTATATATGAATTCACCAAGCCTCTTGTTCTCAAAGTCATCATCCGATGAATCCATCGTTTTGCCTAAAATGAGCAAAAGAATCTAGAAAAAACACTCGAACATTTCATCGAACACATAGAGGACGAGATGTATGTCCGGAGCAGTAGGATGTATCGGAGCGGCATCCAATGGCGGCGACCATATCCGGGTTGAGAAGGACAGTCGGGAGGGGTTTGGGGCCGGTGGCGGCGGCGATGTGGGTTATGGAAGACGGTGGAGCCAGGGAAAGGGGTGACACGAACGTGAAAAAAGATATGAGAGGAAGATGGCAGGTAGGAATAGGTTGTGGATGATTTAGAAAGAACTGAGATCCGTGTGACTGATCGGACTGTTGGCTTTTGAGGCAGCGGGGTCCGGTTGCAGATGCTCTCAGGCCTTGTACAATAAGATGTGCTTAGAAAAATAAATCAGACTTTCCTTAAGCACCGGTGCTTATTTATACATGGTAGATGCTTAATTAAGCGTCTCTTTTATAGAAATAGGTATCGATACTTCAAAAAAACCCGGTTTATTTTTTTAAGCACTCTCCAAACACCTCCCATTGTACAAGGCCTTACAAGCCACAACTTTTCCCCACCCGGGCGCCGCCGCCACGCCAGCTGCGCGCGCTGCGCTATCCTACCGACCACCTTCTGGACGTCTCTCTCCGTCTTCCGCGCCTCCACCCCACGCGGTTCATTCGCAACCCGCGGCGGCTCCTCTCCTCGCTTTCCGTCCTACCCCAGGACGGAGGGGTCTCGCCGGCGACATGGCTCCCTCAATCGCGCCGCCTTCTTCTCCTTCGTGCCTCCGGTGAGTTATTACATTTTCCCGGCCGTGAGCATGTATTTTGCCCAGTCGGTCAGTGGATTTACAGTCGAAATCACTTGGGAAAATGTTTCGACAAGTAGAAGAGATCGATTGGGGCTCTCCCCGTAGCCATCTCTGAGCACCAAACCCTAGGATTTTTGTAGTGGTCTGTTTGGGCTAAGCTTCGGACTAGAGGAGGCTCGGTACCCAATTTTGGCCCAAGGTCTATTTGGTTCGAGTAATATAGCCATGATGTAGTTATATAGGCATGGTTGGGTTGGTATAATGGTTCTACTATTTTTTAGGTTCAGGAGATATGATTTTTTACTTTGGAGAAATATAGGAGATGTGGATTGTGCTTCATCTTCGTTGTTTTTTGGGGAAACCTGACGGCAGAACTGCCTATTCATATCGAAGAAACAGTTGCTCGGTTTATGAGGGATAGCTGCACAAAAACAAAATACAAAGGGCATGGAGTCACTCACCGAACTCATTATTAGCTTTGTGCGTAAAGTTTGATGTTGAAGATTTCTACTCACCCACATTTCCTTGTTTATTTCTTACCATGCTCCTTGTATACAGTAGGCATGAAATTTGTTAAGTATCTTCCATCAAAATTTTGTTCATATGGTGCTACAACCTACAAGGCATTATGCTACACAACAGGACACAAGATTATCGATATGACATTATCGACAATAATTCAGATCATAGCATTTTACTTCATAATTCTAACATCTTATCTTAAATTGGTTTATGCAGTGGGAAACTCTTTACACGGTTCACTGGTACCAACAGTCAGCCCATCAATTCTGTCTTGCGCTGCGATATTTCAGTTTCACCAACTTTGGCATCAAACAGCTTAAGGAGAACCAGTTCGCTTCACTTGGCAAATAATAATCGAATCAAAAGCTTTCATGTATGTCATGCTGGGGTTGATCCTTCAGAACGTATTGTTATAAATGGTCAGGCCAGTCCATCTAAAACTGTTCAAGCTGATGCTGCTGCATTGGGGACCATAGCTGCTGACATGGCTCCTGTCGTCGATGGGTTTTCAGCTGATGATGATGAACTTGACCTAGATTTGCCTACAGAGGGTTTCTCATCTATACCTGAAGCTATTGAAGATATTCGCCAAGGAAAAGTATGTCATGTTACCAAAGTTATGTTTTCTGTTTATTTATTTTGCATCATTTGCTCTGTAATCCTAACTGATTCATTTTGCAGTATGTGATTGTTGTGGATGATGAAGACAGGGAGAACGAAGGAGATCTTATAATGGCAGCATCCACGGTAACACCAGAGGCTATGGCTTTCATAGTGAGGCATGGCACTGGGATTGTATGTGTCAGCATGAAGGAAGATGACCTGGAAAGACTACAACTTCCTCTTATGGTAGTGGCAAAGGAAAATGAAGAGAAGCTGCGGACAGCCTTTACTGTTTCAGTGGTATGATGTCCGATTTTCTAGTCAGAATTCTGGTCTATGAGCATATTGTATTTTCTCCTTTTTCATATGGGCATATTTTACTTTCTCCTCTTGCCTGTTTCTCCAACTGACTCTGCTTAAAAAATGTATTTTAGGACGCTAAAGAGGGCACAACAACAGGGGTTTCAGCCAAGGATCGGGCAAACACAGTTCTAGCACTTGCATCTCCTTATTCTAAGCCTGAGGACTTCAACCGTCCTGGACATATCTTTCCTCTTAAATATAGAGAAGGTGGTGTCCTCAAAAGGGCTGGGCATACTGAAGCATCAGTAGACCTTGCCATGTTGGCTGGGTTACCTCCTGCTGCAGTTCTTTGTGAAATTGTTGACGATGATGATGGTTCCATGGCTTTGTTGCCAAAGCTGAAAGAATTTGCAGAGAGGGAGAACCTGAAGATAGTCTCAATTGCAGACTTGATTAGGTTTGTTATTTGCTAATATACCCAAGTGTCAGTTCGTTCATACAAGTTAAGAATTTAATTATGATGCACTGAGCGGTAATAGTTTCATGCCGGATGGCAACTAGAGAACAATTACGAATATGAAAGCTACAGTTTGATGAATTCTTACTTGAATGCATACTTTTGTGTAATATTTTACTGGACCATCAATTGCTTATAAGAAATTATTTGCATATACAGATATAGGAGAAAGAGAGACAGACTGGTAGAACGTCTTTGTGTCACACCATTACAATTACAGTGGGGGTCATTTGAATCCTATTGCTACCGATCTCTTATTGATGGGATGGAGCACATTGCAATGATCAAGGTAAGCATCCCTGAGCAAATATAGGTAGTCACTTGCAAGTTTGCAGTTGGACTCAACAATGGGATATTTTTTGTTCTAGTACATACATCTGTAATAAAATTCTTGAACAAAACTAAATGCAGCAAGACATTTTTTTTGCCATTTACATCCATCAGTCTGGCCAAAAAACCTCAACCAGTTGTACAGCCTATACTGCAAGATCATGGTGAAGCAGCAATGTATTGTGGGAATGAAACCTTCTTAAATAATGAATGCTGCTAAGTCTTTCTTTTCATCTAGGCTTATTTTTTGAAGAAACCACGAAAGCACAGGAGCTCTGCATTTCACAGTAGAAGTAGAATTCCCCAGTTAGTTAGGGAAAACCAGGCAAAAACCATTTATATGCAGGGCAATAATAAATTGTTTTCCTTTATATGCAGGGTGATGTTGGGGATGGCCAGGATATTCTAGTGAGAGTCCATTCAGAGTGCCTAACTGGAGATATATTTGGATCGGCGAGGTGTGATTGTGGGGGCCAACTTGCCCTGGCGATGACCATGATCGAGAAGGCTGGTCGGGGTGTAGTGGTTTACCTACGTGGCCACGAAGGCAGGGGCATTGGGCTGGGTCACAAGCTCCGGGCATACAATTTACAGGATGCTGGACGGGATACTGTTGAGGCTAATGAGGATCTTGGGTTGCCTGCCGACTCCCGGGAGTACGGTATAGGCGCGCAGGTAAAGACCATTCCACTGGAATTGGCTTGTATTACAACTCCTGAGCTATCCACCTTTGCTGATATCTATTTCCGCTATGCAGATACTACGTGATCTTGGCGTCCGAACCATGAGGCTGATGACTAACAACCCGGCGAAGTACACTGGACTCAAGGGCTACGGTTTAAGTGTCCTGGGAAGAGTGCCGCTGTTGACACCAATAACTAATGAGAATCGGCGTTACATGGAAACAAAGAGGTTGAAGATGGGGCACATCTACGAAGACCCTCCTAATGGGCATACAAGTGGCATGAGTGACGAGGAGCAATATCAGGAGGATAGTGGCAGCGAACAAGATTAGACCCTAGAGCCTTAATAAATGTCTTCATGTTTCTCCCGGCAATAAAAACAAAACCCTCAAATTTGTTATGAGCACTTCTTTCTCCAATTTTGATTATACATATGTAGTTACTATTTGTAGATGATGTATATTAGTCTGGTCTGAGCATGTGCCATGTGCAAAAATATATTCTCATGTACTCCCTCCACCTTGGTTTGTAAGGTTTGCACGCATTTCAGTAAAAACTTTGATCCTTTTCAATAAGAAGCTTTGATCATTAATTTGGTCAGTGTCCTGCACCTCTTTGAATTGTTTTTTTTTATCAAAGTGTACTTAAATGAGTTTGTGAGCCAGAGTGTTGAGCTGGTAATTTGAATTGGTTAAAGTTGTGTCCAAGGACACAATCTTGTACTCTCTTTTTTGTGCATACCTGAGCTCAGTTTCATCTGTGAAAAGTGAGTGATATGAGGGCACAGACGGCACCTCCTGTTAAATCTCAAGGCATGTCATGCCAAAACTAGTTGGGTGTCAAATTTAACCATGCTTTGCCAAAATTTGACCCTTGCTACTACGTCTACTCATGCAATAGAGATGAGCAATCCACTATTGAAAGAAATGTCACATTCATGGGAGATTATACTCCCTCCGGTCCTTTTTACTCCGCGTATTAGATTTCTGTCAAGTCAAACTTTACAAAGTTTGACTACATTTATATTTAAAAATATCAACATCTACAATATCAAATATATATACCATGATACTATATTTCATGATGAATCTAATAATATTGATTTGACATTGTGAATGTTAATACCTCTTTTCTATAAATTTGGTCAAAGTAGAGATACTTTGACTTCAGACAAAACTTATATGCAGACTAAAAAGGACCGGAGGGAGTAACAAACATTAGGTACTGACACTGCTGGTTTTTATCTTTGGTTGACAGTTGCCGGCCCAAGTTATTTGGCAGTGGAAAGTGGGAATTCCACAGTTGATGCAATAGTCAAAACACTTGGAAAGTGGGAATTCCACAGTTGATGTGATAATACCTATCGTCAGCATGATCCAAAGCTAGATATATAGATTGTTGTCTTTGTTTGTATAGCCTCTTACTTTTGTGATACTGGACTGCAGCCAAGTGCCTCTTCGGAGTATGGACCATAAACTAGTGTTTGCCTTCTCTTGCCTGGCCGTGAAACTGCTGAACCTGTCCCTCTTACCAGAGCTGTAAACCTGCCCCTCTTTGCTGGTTGGACTAGTGAAAACTGAATCTGCGCTACTACTTACTCCCTCCGTCCGGAAATGCTTGTCATCAAAATGAACAAAAAAGCGGAAGGGAGTACTTGACTCATGGTACCACTGCCGCATTTGCTTTCAAAAAACTGGAGGGGAAATGTCCAAGTGTCGCTACCGAATGCTGCATCCCCCATGAACCTTCAAGTTCTTCCTTTTGCACATACAAGCCAGACATTCCAAATGCGAGTGAAATCAAGAGTCAAGGAAACATGTCGGTGACACTAATTTTGGGGATGCCGAGAAGGTATATATCTGTTGCAACATTTGGTCCATATGTTGTCTGCTGCCACGGCTCTGATGGCTGAATGTAAGAAAAAAAAAACATTCTGTCACAACATTTGTGCCCACACGGCACTGATGAAAGTTCATGGAATAAAATTGCTATGTCTATGTGTTCGATGATCCGATTACGATATGCTGTCGGTGCCGCGGATACAGGAACCAGTCGCTCCCCAGCTTCCTGCCAGGTTTACCACACTGATCCCCCGAAAGACCGCCTATGAGTGGTGCAGCGCTGGCAAAACGCCTGTTGTGGTGGGCGTACTCCAGCCCACGGTACAGCTCTTCGAGATCAGCTCCCCTCGTCTCATGCGCCTCCTCCAATACCTGCCTGCTGATGTTGTATCTTTTAGCGCCAAAGCATGTTTGGCGTAAGACCCGAGTGGCGAAGCTCTGCAGCTCAGGCGTGTCTGTCCCATGCGCCGACCACCAAACAACTGTAACTGAAGAAATGGTCAAAACTTAATTCCCTTATTTTAATACAAATGAAGCATGGATTTCTTCGTATTCTACAAGTCAAAGTGTAAATAAGTACGAGGGAATAGGCTCTACTTTACCTTGTGGTGTCTCCACTATTTGCTGAATTGCTGAATCTGAACCAAAAGAACCTGATCTTCCTTTATATACTTCAATTTGTGCTTTCAGTCTCCCTGGATCATAATGGCCTTTTGCAATTGCGGTTGTGCAGGCCTCAATACGACCGCTGAGCTCAGGATCATCACAGGAAGGATCTTTGTAAAAGACCCTTGGGTTTAGCATATGACCAGCAGCATGGAGTGGGGAATGCAAGTAACCATACCATATCTCGTCAACCCAATGCAAAATATCACCATATTTATCTCCAAGATTGTGCATTATGTCTTTTGCACTTGCCATGGTGTCATACAAGATACCCATTGGACAGTCCTCAGATTCTAGTTTAAGCAACACATCAATAAATGGTTTTGTAATCTTCAAAACATCAGCAGCAGCACACCAAAATGCACCATCTGTCTTTACTATGCCACAGATATGCCTGAACAAACTTGTAGTAGTAGAGAAACCAGAGGAAATCCAATCAAGTGGGTTAAACATTCTAGTAGACCGATCAGAGGAAACCCATTCAGGTGAGCTAAACATCTCAACTAGATTTTCTTTCACAGAAACTAACCTATCTAATGTGATGAACTCTGCAACAGATTTCAAACAAGAATTGCTCAGGATCTCACCGTCATCAATATACCGCCCTACCAGTTCATATGCCAGCACATTGCCATATATAAACCTTGTTATTTCCTTTGCCTTCCTTAGAACCTCACTGACGTGATCAAATGCTGCAATTTTCTCAAGCAGAAGGTTGATGCAAAAGTCAGCACACGGTGGGACGAAGAATGAATGGTCATGTTCCTTTTGCACATAATGCCATGCCATTCGCATATGTGGTGACGCATCATTTCTGATAACTTGAACTATGTTGCAGGCACCAACATCATCAACCACACGAGAAAACACTGAAGCTAGCTCATCCATGTCCTCGAGAATTCCAGAGACATCGATCGACCTGAGGAAATACATACCTTTGCTGCAATGCACCAAAACACTTATGAAGCTTTTTGTACCACATCGGCTCTTCCAACTATCCATAATTATACTGCAACCACTTTTTTTCCATTCTTGCTTGAGTTGCATTGCCCGGTGCTGAGTTTCTTTTAGTTCCTCCCGTAGCATGGATTCATACGTAGGAATTTCAACATCCCTATTGTGAACAGTTTGAAGCATCTCCTTGAAAGATGTCAAGTAGACAAAACGAGGCCCAAGTCCAACTTCAAAGATGAAATTGCGCATTGCTTTTTCTGCCCAAGAATCGAACTGAACATCTGCCTCCATTAAGGGTTTCGATTGTTCTAGCTGTGATGCAGAAGACATGTCCATAGAGGAACTCAAGTGAACTCGCTCCCCAGAAGATGTTTTCGGTCTCTTGTTCATCGCACAAGGATTTTAATAGTGCAGACAAGTGCCTTCTAAAGTCTGACCTCCCTGCAATAATTAACAATTCATTATTCCTGCACTCATGTATCCAAAGTGTTATTCTCACAAGTTACTACTATTTATTATTCCTGCACTCATGTATCCAAAGTGTTATTCTCACAAATCACTTCCGCTTCGGTAGACCCCCTTCAACACAAGGACGGCTAAGATTGTCCCATACCCCTTCATAACGGAGGGCATGATGGGCATAAATCGAAAAAAGGCCGCCCCCGCAAGTAATGTATACGTATATGTATACGCTTTTGTTTTTTTTTTTCGGCCGGGTCGCCCCGGCAGCGCGCCCACCCCCGCACGCCCACGTCCCCTACGCTAATTACGCGCTTACAGGCATCCATCCATGCATGGATGGCGCGGTTACGGGCCCCGCTGCCGATTGCTGCGCTGCGGCCTGCCCCCGCTTCCGCCTCGGCCTGCGGCGCCCGCTTCCGCCTC
>NC_041392.1:616461299-616464315 GCF_002162155.2 Triticum dicoccoides
CCGCTGCCGCCTCGCCTGCCCCCGACCCGCGCTCTCCCTCCCATAAATCCGCCCCCGACCCGCGCGCTAGCCTCACATAAACCGCCCCCGACTCCGCCTCTCCTCTTTCTTCGATCCCCGACCCCGCGTTCTTCGATCGATCTTCGGGGCGGCGGCTCTCTCCGGCGCGATGCCTCGTGGACGCGGATGCTTCGGCCGGCGTTGGTTCGGCTGGGGAGGCGGCAGTGGAGGCGCAGGGAGCAGTCGCCGGGCGGTTGGCGGCGGCGGAGGCGGCGGCAGCGGTGGTGGACGAGGTGGTGGACGCGGCGCCGCGCCGGGTGGTCTGTGGCCCTCTAGCCTCAGCGGGCCGCAGACCGTCGATA
The DNA here is from genome assembly GCF_002162155.2 of Triticum dicoccoides. NCBI lineage: Eukaryota > Viridiplantae > Streptophyta > Magnoliopsida > Poales > Poaceae > Triticum > Triticum dicoccoides. The sequence goes on from NC_041392.1 coordinate 616,461,662, forward strand.
TCTACCGGCACGGCATCCCCGTGCCGCCGTCGTGTCGCCTAGCACACGGCTGGCACGTGACGAGCGACGGCTATGCCACGCCTGGGCCGGCACAACCCGGTCCGTGGAACCCCGAAGGTCGCCTCAACTTTTGGGTAGGCCGCGACTTCGACACCGTCGTCAGCTTCTACAAGTCTCGGGGCATCCGCAAGGACGGTCCAAACGCGCCCCTCGCGCCCCCCACCGCCCCGGTTGTGCAGGCCCGTGCCGGTCGGCGCGCTCGCGCAGGCGCGCCGGCCGCTCCCGCCGCTCCAGCGGCCGCCCCTGAGTTTCACATCCCGCCGGAACTAGCGGCGATGCAAGAGGAGGGCGACCCGTTGGAGTCGCCGGGTTTGATCCGCGCGATCCGGAACTCCACATCAGAGACCGGTTGGATGCCGCCGGAGGATGTTGTTGACCCGAGGGACCCGGCAGACGAGCCGGGATACTGGCAGGCGATCAGGGAGTCGACCGATACACTAGCGCAACAGTCGTCTACCTTGGAAGAATTTTTCGGAGACTTGGGCAGTTCCGATGACTCAGACGGCGGCGAAGACGGCGGTGAAGACGGCGGGCAGACGGTAGTGGTTGATCTTGTGAGTAGCGAGGAGGAGTAGTTAGATTTGTTTTAGTGTTAATCTTTCCACTGCCATAATCTTTCATGTAAAATTTCGTTTGAATGTAAAATATCCTAAATATGAACGAAATTATGTTGCTTCAACGAGTAATGGAATGGTTGTAGAATGTATCACTTATTGATATGGTTTTTGTTATTAATGGAATATTTCCATTGATATTGTAAAAAGGAGAAGTAAACACATAAAAAAATATGAACGAAATTATGTTGCTTTAACGAGTAATGGAATGGCTGTATAATGTATCACTTATTGATATAGTTTTTGTTATTAATGGGATATTTCCATTGATGCTGTAAAAAGGTGAAGTAAACACATAAAATACCGGCAAAAAATTTAAGCAACATAAAAGAAAGAACCCAACCACCGATGTTGAGTCCATAGAGGAGAAGTTACCCCAAATCAAGCCCGTAGTCGACTCGCGCGGCTGATTGAGCCCACTAACGGGCCCAGAAACGGGGTCCAACGGAGCACTGAGGAGTTAGATTAAAGGAGTTCGAGGTGTGGGGCGGAAGCAGCTATTTAAGTCGCTCCAAGCGCCCCCCCGCTTCCGAGGTGGGACTAAATATGGCATTGCAACTCGCCCCTCAGTGCACGCGGCCGACGCAAGGCTCAGGAGGCCGTTTTCTGTGCTGTCACCGGCCGGCCCAGTTCGGCCCATGGTGGCCAGGCGCCACTCGCCCACTCCCACGGCCCACGCCACCCTCCCCTCGCCCGCACGGGGAAATTTTTTTGTGTGGGCGTGTTGGAGGCGTGCATTGGGCGGGGAGATCGAGGAGGATGCGGCGGGGCGGGTCAAAGTCGCTGTGTGCGGGGAGCGAGGCTGATCCGGTCGTGGTGGTGGGATCCTAGGGAGGCGCTGGTTGGCCAGTTGGGGTCCGGGGTAGGTGGGATTCGGTGGGTCCGTGGCGGCGGGATTCGAGGGAGGCGCTGGCTGTTGGCTGGGATGCGAGGTAATTTGCGGCGTGTATATGAAAAACATGCATGAGACAGTAACACGGGAAAAACATGGCATGCGACAATAACACGAACGGGTGCTTTTTTTCACCACGTCGGTCAACCCAGGTAGTATAACACATGCAATGGCATCATCATCATGAAACGACAGCAAACAAAATAAACAGAATTTTGAAACTGCAGACAATTGCACCAAAGTTCGTTGCTCGTTGCACTAGGGGTACGTGGGTACAGTCGAGGGTGATGCCAACGAGCGGAAAAAGTTTCGTGACATTTGGCAGAGTCAAAAAAAAGTAGTCGGGAACCCCCCTCCGGTAGACCGTAAAAGAGCCTGGCTGCACTGTGGGCACGTGATCGCATGCATGCAATTGCACCAAAGTGGTCGGACATGCGGGCACGGCCTACGTAGGGCCCCACGCAAGGTTGGAACTAAACCGGACACAAAACGAACGTTGCGTCACATCCGGCCAGTGTTTTACGGCATTTTCACGGGGAAAATCCTAGGAAACGCGTCGAGCGTCGGAAAAATATGCAAACTGGCGTGGGTGCTGTCGATGGTGATGCCAGCATGCGGAAAAAGTTTCTTGCCGTTTGGCGGAGTCAAAAAAAAAGTAGTCGGGAACCCCCCTCCGGTAGACCGTAAAAGAGCCTGGTTGCACTGGGTGTACGTGATCGCATGCATGCAATTGCACCAAATTGGTCGGACGTGCGGGCACGGCCTACGTAGGGCCCCACGCAAGGTTGGAACGAAAACGGACACAAAACGAACGTTGCGTCACGTCCGGCCATTGTTTTACGGCATTTTCACGGGGAAAATCCTAGGAAACGCGTCGAGCGTCGGAAAAATATGCAAACTGGCATGGGTGCTGTCGAGGGTGATGCCATAGTAGCTTACGGAAGCTACCCAAATCAAGCCCAGAGGCGACTCGGGCGGCCGATCGAGCGCACTAGCAGGCCCAGCAGCGGGGTCCAACGGGGCGCACGGGGATAATACGAGAGGAGTTCGAAAGGGGGGGCGGAGGCAGCTATTTAAGCTGCTCCTGC
>NC_041392.1:616464826-616468477 GCF_002162155.2 Triticum dicoccoides
GAAAAAGTTTCGTGCCATTTGGCGGAGTCAAAAAAAAAGTAGTCGGGAACCCCCCTCCGGTAGACCGTAAAAGAGCCTGGTTGCACTAGGTGTACGTGATCGCATGCATGCAATTGCACCAAATTTGTCGGATGTGCGGGCACAGCCTACGTAGGGCCCCACGCAAGGTTGGAACGAAAACGGACACAAAACAAACGTTGCGTCACGTCCGGCCATTGTTTTACGGCATTTTCACGGGGAAAATCCTAGAAAACGCGTCGAGCGTCGGAAAAATATGCAAACTGGCGTGGGTGCTGTCGAGGGTGATGCCATCATGCGGAAAAAGTTTCTTGCCGTTTGGCGGAGTTAAGAGCCGGATCTAACCTCCTACTGCCCCCACCTATTGCTGACGTGGCGGGGAGGGAGTGGCCCTCGAAGGTGTCCCGGCTATAGCACGTACGATGATGATTTCCTCCGTAGAATTGTTCTGGTTCTTCTGGGCGCGGTTCTTGCACCGCAGTCCACCAGAGAAGTTCCTAATGCTTACTACAAGTTAGTGCACGATGTGGAGGCCATCAAATCATATAATTGGAACGCATTTACTTTACGCGTTTGCGTGAAAGGCATCACAAAGATCTTGTCAGATCTTGAAAAATTTACTTGGCCGATCGGAAACCTTGCCCTCATACAGGTAAACCTTATGTTATATTTGTTTATTTGAAACTAAAGTTTGTGAAAAGAATTTGCTGATATACTTCATGTTTGTGCAGTACATGTTTTGGGAGAAAGTGCAACCACTGGATGAAGAGGCATTTGATCCACTAGCTCATGAGTATCTGTTGATGGTCAATTGGTCAGAAGATGAGGCTATGAAGCGTGACGCGTACGACACGGCATACGGCCGTGGTAATGGGACGGTAAGTTTTAATGGTTCCAACTGCATGCAATTATGTTGCTATTTATGTGTTGAGAAATTTATATTGATTTAATATGTAACAGATTGATGACGTGATAAGTGAGAAGTACAAACAGACATTAATTGCTCAGCAAGGAAGAAAGGCAGAGGAAGAATTAGAGCAAGAAGATGGAACAGATCGTGCCCAAAGAAGGAAAGATAATAGAGACGAGGCTTCTTCCAGCAGGGATACTACATTAGATCAAGTGATGAAATGCATCAAAGATATGCAAAAAGAAATTAGACTGCTCCTTGAAAAATGTGCTGAGGTAAATACTGATGTGTATTTCAGTTTGCATGGGATTATTGATAATTTATGCATGTAATAAATAATTTCGATGTGTCATTGCAGATTGTAGTGCAGAAGCTAGAGAAGGAAGGTCTTGCCTTCAGCGGGTTTCGTGATGACATTGAGTTTGTGGAGCATAGTGAAGCGTGGATGGGGAAGTATGGTCCATCAAAATATAAATCAAAATATTGGACAGATGTAAAATCAACTCCCGCAAAAGAAGACATGGACAATAGGGTGGATGCATCCTTCACCACCGGGAACGGGAAGAAATTGGCGCGTGATAAAGGTGTGCATCACAACACACCTGGTACAGGAGATGAAGGCGACCCCTTCGTTATTTATGACAACGGTAATTCACCCGACCCATCTCTTGAGACGGTAGCCACGAATGAATTTTCACCTTTTACTTCAACCCCCAAGAATATGAATGAAGTGTCAGACGGGTCTAGCACCGATAAATCTGAGGAGTTTAGTATGGATAGTCTGAACACCCGTATTAAAAATGCGAAAGAAAGTGGCACTCAGGAGAGTGATGGGAAGGAGAATGATGGGAAGGAGAATGATGGGAAGGAGAATGATGGGAAACCCAAGAGGAAACAGTCAAAATATTGCCTTTCACCTTACCAGCAGAACGGTGGACGTAAACGTGCAAAGAAAAGTAAGTGCTAAGTAGATTATTGTAGCAACATACTTCTGTCCTTGCATGCACACTTTATTAACTCATTGTTTCTTACTATTTTAGGTCTGTTTGGTATAAGAGCTGCTATGATTAATACTGATTACATTAATGAGGATCACATAGAGGCCGCAAAGATTTATATCCGGACACTGGCATACTCGGAGAAGCTTCGCAGGAAAACTGTCATGCACATGACGGGAATTGGTGGGGAAACATGTACACCTCATATGCTTGAAGCCATCATTTCAAAAAAATGGTTGCATGGCGGTGTAAGTATTAGCAATAAGTTATTAAGTTGGACATGTCATTTGCATATAAATTATCTAATAGGCGTATTGCTGTTATGTTATTTTGTAGGTCATCAATTGTTATTGCAACCATATGCAGACCCATAATCCTCGTGCTGACCGTCACATATTATCATCTTGGGTGTCCCACTGGCTTATTCTTCGTGCTGATGGAAAGGTTGTCAACTCTAAGAGGCATTTTATGGATCATTTCACAAACCAAACTAAAATGGAGTCTAGAGTTACTGAAGAGTATTTCATCAAAGATAAGGTACTTCAGTTTAGTATGATCATTCGTAGTATATCTGTGTGTACACCAACATGAATAAACTTTGTTGTAGGCATACTTTCCTTTTCATGTGGAAGAAAATCATTGGATAACAATTCTTATGCACAACAAGAAAAAAGAGTTTCAAGTATTAAACTCTACTGGTAAATGCAGCAAAAGAGTTCTTGCAAAGATTGCTAAGCTGGTAAGCTTACAACGTTACATAAAACAATATATATTTCTTCGAAAAGTACTTCATATGGATTTGTCAATTTTATTTCAGAGGGCAGAGATAGCTATTGATACAAAGGAGGTGAATGCTCTTATTGAAACGGATCATCATGATGTATCTTCCTGGCCAATAAGGGAGTACAATATGCCGTCACAAAAAGACGGGTATGTTGCAAATGTTGAATTGGTATGTACTTGTATGATCCATCAATAACTGACTTGTGGTTTCTTGCAGAGTCTCTTGTGGTCTTTTCGTGGTGAAATGCGTTCAACACTGGGACGGAGATGGTTGGGCATTTGAGTTCGATCAAGATGAGGTTAATGCCTCAAGGGGACGCATTCTAGCTGAAATACTTTTTTCAGAGTGCAACACGAAGGAAGTAGTGAAAGAGAAGATCCTCAAGATCATGGAGACCAAATGAGTAGGAGGATGGGGTGTTGGCTATTATCTCCACTAAATAAATGTGCCGTTGTCGGTATCTTGATACAATTTACATATTAAGACATCTATATATTTGCAGTGGTTGGTATTTGCTACAATATTACTCTTATCTGCGGCATGGTTTAGCATGTTTCGCAACTAAATAAATGTGATGTGGTCTGCTACAATATCACTCTTACTTGCAGCATCGTGGGTGATGATTTTTGAACATGTTATATACGCACTTTGTATTATGCACTGTTTGCCATTTGTCGCAACTAAATAAATGTGATGTGGTCAGTGCGGGCTGTTGTTTGCAGCCGCTATTTTCTGCCAAAATAAAGTGAAGTTTTTTTTAAAAAAATGCCCGACCACCGCTGCTGGGCCCATAGTAGCTTACGGAAGCTACCCAAATCAAGCCCAAAGGCGACTCGGGCGGCCGATCGAGCGCACTAGCGGGCCCAGCAGCGGGGTCCAACGGGGCGCACGGGGATAATACGAGAGGAGTTCGAAAGGGGGGGCGGAGGCAGCTATTTAAG
>NC_041392.1:616469397-616477371 GCF_002162155.2 Triticum dicoccoides
AAATAGCTGCCTCCGCCCCCCCTTTCGAACTCCTCTCTTATTATCCCCGTGCGCCCCGTTGGACCCCGCTGCTGGGCCCGCTAGTGGGCTCGATCGGCCGCCCGAGTCGCCTTTGGGCTTGATTTGGGTAGCTTCCGTAAGCTACTATGGGCCCAGCAGCGGTGGTCGGGCATTTTTTTTTTAAAACTTCACTTTTTCAATTATTTTGGCAGAAAGTAGCGGCCAGAAACAACATCAAACAAAATCATCATCAGTACAACATATATGCCCACGTAGCAAACAACAAACAAAATCATCATCATGCCCAGGTAGTATAACATATGCAATGTCATCTCCAAATTTATTACATATATCTTTTATCAAAACACAAACAAATAACTTATCAAGTTTTCTTGCAGACACGTACGAATAAAAAACGACAAAGGTTCGTGCGACCACTTTTATTCTTCGTACAAACCAACCTGCATCTGTACCTACGCCCAGTTCCTGAATAAAACATAAAGAATTGGTGAGCAAATATAGTTGCTAAAATCAAAGTAGAAACATAACAACAATAAGAAGATAACATCTTACTTCTCGTTCAAATGACATGTAGCCTTATTATGACCTGCTTGACTACACAAACTGCACAAAGGACCACTTTTCTTCTCTGTAAAATCTTTTGGCCTACCATTCTTTGTAACGCCGGGGCCCCCCTTTGACCGCCCCTTCTTAGGTGCACCCTTCGTCGAAACTTTCTGAGGATCACCAATACCAGGCTCAACTTGTTGCACTTGACTTGCCTCCTTCTTCAGCATAGCATACCTTCTACTTCCTATAAGTTCCTCCTCTGAAATCTTTTTCTGTGCTATTATGTTGTCTAGACACTTCATCAACTCATCGAACAAGAAGGGATCATTTGCTGCAACATGAGCAACTTGTGCGGTTTTAATGGATATTGCACTATACCGTTCTCTCTCCAATGGCCCTGACCAACCCCATCCAAACATATCACTCTTCCTCTGCACAGGCAACCCATCTCTTGCATGTTTGGACAACCGATGAAGGACACAACACTTTGGTATTTCAGTTAAATTCAGATGATGGAGAACAAACAGAATGTGTTTGCATGGCAGCCCTTTCCGAACCATCCTAAGACAACTGCATGTAATAGTTTCTTCTGAGTTACCTGGTTCATAAACAACATTGTACCTAAACTTGTGGTTATCCTTCCATGTCACAATGAATGTCTCACGCCCAATTCCCACGAGCGTCTCAAATATCTCCAGCTGACCCATCTTATGCAAATCATCTTGCAAGATGTAGAAATTAGCAGGTGTGAATACTTTGGCGGCATGCTCCTCAAGGACTTTATATTCAGTAACAGACGGTGGTTCCTTCTGGAATGCCTCGCAGTCATCGTACGCCTCGTTCTCACGCAGGCGAACTATACAGTTCTCATAATGCACCACCAAATCAACAATTGTCATACTGTAGTCCAGGTGAAGGTGAAGGCAGGAGCTGAGGCTTTCACTCCTCTGGTTACTTCGCATACCAAGAAAAAAACCATCGGAAAGATATGAAGCTGCCCACAGTCTCCTCTTCCTGTACATCCTGTCAAGCCACTCTTCAGTTCTATCCGTCTTCCACTTATCATAGAAAGCTTTCCATCTCTGCTCAAAGTTCGCTTGAGAGGTGGCATAGTACAGGAGCGATCTGAACTCATCCAGTGACTTGTAATGCAGGTGCCTCTGCATATTTTTCTCGATATGCCACGAACAAAGACGATGGAAAACATCTGAAAGGACGGTCCGAATAGCCCGGATCATTGCAGCGTCACCGTCTGTGATTATTGACTTTGGCTTCACCTGACAGTTTGCCTTCATAAATGTCTGCAGCAGCCACACGTATGTCCCTTCCGTCTCGTCAGCAATGATGGCACAACCAAACACTGTGGTGCAACGGTGGTTGTTAACTCCTACAAAGGGGATGAACGGCATACCGTATCTGTTCATCTTATACGTGCTATCAAACACGACCACATCTCCGTAGTCCTGATAGTCCCTCCGCGACTGTGCGTCGCACCAGAACATACTCTTCAGTCGCCCTTCCTTGTCACGCACATACTCAAAAAAAAACTCAGGGTCCTTCTCCTTCCTACTCCTCATAATGCCAACTGCCGTCTCTGCATCACCCTTTGCAATGAGCTTCATTTTTTCTCTGCAACAAAGATTGTAAATGTCCCTCCTGATAAGCCCGCACTTATCGTACGAACCGTATCTGCTGATGAAGTTGTCCATTATAATATGCTTTCTTATCCCGGCCGCTTCCATGGCCAATATCTCGGCCCTCTGCCCATCTCCAATCCGTCTGTGTGACCATAAAAAACAAACCTCGTCGGGCCGAGCCATCGCGTGGTTGTGATCATCCACGAATGATGCGACGAACCAAACGCCACGTTCTCTGTCCAGCTTCACCACCATATGTGCACCGCAGTCACAACGAGTCTCCGGTCTAAGCCTGCGCTTGCGGCCCTCCATGGTTATGAACTTGCTCTGCCTTCTCCCAGCCCTGGAGCAAAGAAACCGCCGGTACCGGATCATTCCCGAAGCACCTCGTTTCACCTTCTGTTTCCTTATGCTAAACCCGTGTTCTCTGGCGTGATTGTTGTAGAATATGTATGCATCCCCTTGCGACCGAAAGGTCATAGCCATGACCTTCCAATGTGTCTCAAGCATCTTCTGCTGCCTTTGAGCCTCCTCAATATCGATCTCTCCCTCATCGTGATCAACGCTCGGACCATCTGACTCCTCCTACAACATTCATTTCAAAATATATATGTCAATTATTATCATTTAAATCATACTATTGATCCATGTACAACATCTATCAACTAACCTGGCTCAAGTTATCTGCAAATGATTCCTGCCAACTATGTTGCACATTGTCAACATCCACATCTTCCTGGAAATTTGTACACAAAGATATACAGTTAGCCATGCCATACTTTGCAATTTCGAAAATAAAAAAAAATATACGGCACTTACGTTTTCGCTATTTGCGCCATGTTCATTATTATCAAAATCCTCCGGAGGTAAGATATCATATGACGAGACGGAATCGTTGTCGCTGCTGTCATCATCTTCGTTCAAGTTATCGTTATTGGTCTTAGTCACCTTATCAGTACCATTATCGTCCCTCCCGAATGCAGATTCTTCGTCCATTCAACACGCCTAACTCACAGAACTGCAAAACATCGTGTGTTAGGTTTAGTACAATGCATCATGCCCAGAGCAACGCTAGTTCTGTAAATCATGCCCTAGTCCGTAGAGGAGGCGCTGCGGCGGGAGGTTTTGATGAACCCTAAACCCTAAATCCGTACATGCATGAACTAGCCCTCACTTCTATCCAGCGGCGAGTCTACTAGACAGGCTTAAACAGGCTCAAGCCTACCCTCCAGAAAAACAATTTTTTTAGTACTGCTATTACTACTTTCATCCCAGCTCATTACTACATCTATTATCCAGTAGAAAACACACAACACCACGCATGCGCAGTTACGACAGCACAAACGAATGACCAGCCTGCATCAACTGTGTAATTACTCGTTCATGTACTGTAAACGAATTTAGTGCCCAACGCAACTTATTTGCAAAAAAAGAAAAATAAAAAAATGAGTTTGCATGCATGTATTCCTCACGCGAAACCTGTATCTATCCCGCTAGGTTTAGATGACGGGCATGACAAACCTTGGCCTGCGGTGTAGACGTCGACGATGTTCGACGACAGTGCTGCGGAGGCGGCGTCAGACGTCGGGCCCTTCACGTCCCCGGCGTACAACGACGACGGTTAGATGTGGCGACGGACGACGTTGCGACGGCGAGGGCGGTGTCGGACGGGGTTCGGGCGGCGAGGGCAGCGTCAGACGTTGGGCCCTTCACGTCCGCGTCGTCGGACGACGGTGAGATGCGGCGACGGGCGACGTTGGGACGGTGAGATGCGGCGACGGGTGAAGTTGGGACGGTGAGATGCGGCGACGGGGGCGGCGGCGGGCGACGTCCAGACGCCGAGGGCGGCGACGGGCGACGTTGGGACGGCGAGGGTGGCCTCGCACGGGGTTCGGACGGCGGCGATCCGCTGCGGCGGCGATCGCCAACTCTGGAAATACCGTGATTAGCGGGCGGGCGACTAGATGGGCGGGTGAGAAGATGGGGGCGGGCCCAGATCATGGGTACTTTTTTTTTCATGCGCGCGGTATACGTATGCCCGGCAGAGCTGTACAATACGAGGTGCGCATACGTTTCTTTCGTATGCCCATTCTGCCCTTCTACGTTTTGTTGGGGGGGGGCCTATCGAAGCAAGGCCCCTCACAAATTACTGGAGCACATTTACCAATAGCCGACAGATAAAGATATGAGCTTTCATGAATAAAAAGTTTATTGTCGCCATGGGCAACAAAACTTTTAGCAACAATATGATGGATGAACAGTAATGTATGGGAAGACATTTTTGAAGGGTTGCCCATCCTCACCATGCCACTTTAAAGCAGCACGTAGTTGAACTGATAGATGGACATAATCTTCCAATATAAGTACAACGATGACAATTTTGGTAAATATCGACCGAGCAATTCAGTATTATTTACAGACTAATGATACTCTATAATGGAAAATGACTACATCTTGACATTTCTACATTGGCGGTAGGCTCTTGAATTCACTAAAGGGAATGGGTAACCATGGTGGTGCTAGGTCTCAAACCGGAGTCAACCAGGAAATTCAACAGCCCTTGTACCATTAGGCCATTATCTTGTCCACCTCAACTCTAGTTTCTACGGTGATAATATCCCTGCAAAACTAGCCACCCGCAGCAGAATTACCTTTTTGTGCAAAAGTTAGTTCCCACAAAACCATATCTCTACTCCTAATGGACGAGTTGGTTGAATAGTCCCCACCACTTTCGTCTGGTTTTTTTCGTCCGGTTTATTTCCTCCCACCTCCCACCACCCCCTCCCATGGTTTTTCTTATCAATTGGTTTATTTTTACTCCACTATTTTTTTCTTTAAAAAATCAGCACTTTCCAAACATACAAAAGATCACGGATCTAACTTTCCTAACTTATCCAAATCAACCGATCTATCTCATTAATGCAATTTGCTTTAGGAAACAAATAATAGATTATCAGGAAACAAATAATAGATTATCAGGAAACAAATAATAGATTTTCAGGAAACAAATAAAAGTTTTTTAGGAAACAAATAATAGATTTTCCAAACAAACAAGTAAATCATGACAAAAAAAATCTTATTGTGGAGTCGTGATTGGTCCGTTCGGTTGTCGTTTCGTTCGTTCGTTTCGTGTGGTTCTCTTCCCCGTCGCTCGTCCCACATAGCCGCACATGGGCCAAGTCCAGCAAAGCCCACAACACACACACACGCAATACATCCCTCTACCTTAACTGGCTAGGTAGGGTTAGCGCGAGCGCCGCCTCTAATCCCATCCTGCCCCTCGTCTCATCAGCCGCCGCTCGCCATCCTTGGCACCACCTCGCCGTTGCGCTCGCCCACGCGTGCTCGTCCAACAGCCGCTGCAGCCCCTCTACGCCGCCCCAATGACCTCCTCCGCGGCCCTTCCCACGCCGACCATGGGCTGCCTCCATCGTCGTCATCCGGATCCGTTACCTTGACGACCGACCCCTCCCCTTCCTCCTTCGCCCCCTGGCTGCTCTGCCGCCGCCTGAGACGGTGGTTCTTTGGCTGAAGCTCGGCGAAAGAGAAGTGTCATGGAGGGAGGGGACCGTCGACAACCAGTTCCTCAGCCGCAAGAGCACGCGTAAAGTGACGCATCTACCACAAGGAGATGCCCTTCAAAGAGACCAATGTTTTAAATAGAGGACTATGGAAAATAGCAGCGGGCCTCCAAATCAGCTATAGCGGGCTAAAGCGGGCTATAGCGGGCTATTTATGAAGACGCCCATTTTAGCGGCACCTTGCTGAAAAGGCTATAGCAGAGCTATAGCCGGCTATTTAAAACTATGAAGAGGATTGCAGCGACGACGAGAGCGGGCCACGAGAATCCATCCGGGGGACGGCAGCGAGGGGACCAGCGCGGCAAGGGCGGCTGCTCTTCCTCTACCCGTGGCCATGAACACAGCCACAAACCACCGCTGAGCTCTGGTTCGATAGGTATGATTTGGGGGTTGTTGATGCTTGTGGTCAATTTATTGTGGTAGATTTTGAGATTATTAGATATTTGGGAGTTCCCATTCTATGACCAGTCTCGGAAAATATTGTTGCAGGGTAGTATAATCAACAGGCAACTGGGAGGATCAGATATGGAATTCATTTATACGAAACAAAAATCCTAAGGCAGTAAGGCTCCTCTTTATTTTGTGTCTAATTACAGAAGTATTTATTTTTTATCTGAGGTTTTGTAGAGTTGTAAGAATCATTGTCCATAATAGAAAGCTCAAGCACACTGCTCTCGTGTGTACTAACATAGAGTATGCTTAGCTTCCATGATCATAATCTTGTATGTAGGAAACTTATGAGACTGCTTGTCTACGCTTGATGTTGTCAAAGGAAACATTGCTTCTGCATGTCTAATAAGATCACTAAAGAAAAGGAAACTGCAGTTTGAAGGATATGCTGGTGAAGATACTGAGGAGCATAAGGTTACAGAAAATCTGTCTCGTATGTACTAAAAACAAGGTTTGAGTACCGAGCTTTGGGATGTTAGAGAAGAATTTCAGATATCAACACTAAGCTCAGAAAGGTGTTGGAAATATGCCCTAGAGGCAATAATAAAATGATTATTATTATATTTCCTTGTTCATGATAATTGTCTATTATTCATGCTATAATTGTGTTATCCGGAAATCATAATACATGTGTGAATACATAGACCATAACATGTCTCTAGTGATCCTCTAGTTAACTAGCTTGTTGATCAATAGATAGTCATGGTTTCCTGACTATGGACATTGGATGTCATTGATAACGGGATCACATCATTAGGAGAATGATGTGATGGACAAGACCCAATCCTAAGCATAGCACAAGATCGTGTAATTCGTTTGCTAGAGCTTTTCCAATGTCAAGTATCATTTCCTTAGACCATGAGATCGTGTAACTCCCGGATACCGTAGGAGTGCATTGGGTGTACCAAACGTCACAACGTAACTGGGCGACTATAAAGGTATACTACAGGTATCCCTGAAAGTATCTGTTGGGTTGACACGGATCGAGACTGGGATTTGTCACTCCGTATGACGGAGAGGTATCTCTGGGCCCACTCGGTAATGCATCATCATAATGAGCTCAGTGTGACCAAGTGTTTGGTCACAGGATCATGCATTACGGTACGAGTAAAGTGACTTGCCGGGAACGAGATTGAACGAGGTAGTGGGATACCGACGATCGAATCTCGGGCAAGTAACGTACCGATTGACAAAGGGAATTGAATACGGGATTGATTGAATCCTCGACATCGTGGTTCATCCGATGAGATCATCGTGGAACATGTGGGAGCCAACATGGGTATCCAGATCCCGCTATTGGTTATTGACCGGAGAGTCGTCTTGGTCATGTCTGCGTGTTTCCCGAACCCGTAGGGTCTACACACTTAAGGTTCGGTGACGCTAGGGTTGTAAAGATATTAGTATGCAGTAACCCAAAAGTTTTTCGGAGTCCCGGATGAGATCCCGGACATCACGAGGAGTTCTGGAATGTTTCGGAGGTGAAGATTTATATATAGGAAGTCCAGTTTCGGCCATCGGGAAAGTTTCGGGGTTAATTGGTATTGTACCGGGACCGCCGGAAGGGTTCCGGGGGTCCACCGGGTGGGGCCACCTATCCCGGAGGGCCCCATGGACTGAAGTGGGAGGGGAACCAGCCCCTGGTGGGCTGGTGCGCCCCCCCATGGGCCTCCCCCTGCGCCTAGGGTTGGAAACCCTAGGGGTGGGGGCGCCCCACCTGACTTGGGGGGCAAGTCCCC
>NC_041392.1:616477736-616504346 GCF_002162155.2 Triticum dicoccoides
AGGGCCCCTTTATATAGTGGGGGGAGGAAGGGCAGCCGCACCCAAGCCCTTGGCGCCTCCCTCTCCCCTCGTAACACCTCTCTCTCTCGTTGGAGCTTGGCGAAGCCCTGCCGAGATCACCGCTGCTTCCACCACCATGCCGTCGTGCTGCTGGATCTCCATCAACCTCCCCTTCCCCTTGCTAGATCAAGAAGGAGGAGACGTCTTCCCAACCGTACATGTGCTGAACGCGGAGGTGCCGTCCTTTCGGCGCTTGGTCATCGGTGATTTAGATCACGACGAGTACGACTCCATCAACCCCGTTCTCTTGAACGCTTCCGCTCGCGATCTACAAGGGTATGTAGATGCACTCCCCTCTCCCTCGTTGTTAGATGACTCCATAGATTGATCTTGGTGATGCGTAGAAAATTTTAAAATTCTGCTACGTTCCCCAACAATGGCATCATGAGCCAGGTCTATGCGTAGTTTCTATGCACGAGTAGAACACAAATTGTTGTGGGCGTCGATTTTGTCAGATTGCTTGCCGTTACTAGTCTTATCTTGATTCGGCGGCATCGTGGGATGAAGCGGCCCGAACTGACCTTACACGTACGCTTACGTGAGACTGGTTCCACCGACTGACATGCACTAGTTGCATAAGGTGGCTAGCGGGTGTCTATCTCTCCCACTTTAGTCGGATTGGATTCGATGAAAAGGGTCCTTATGAAGGGTAAATAGAAATTGGCATATCACATTGTGGTTTTGGCGTATGTAAGAAACGTTCTTGCTAGAAACCTATAGCAGCCACGTAAAAAAAAGCTTGCAACAACAATTAGAGGACGTCTAACTTGTTTTTGCAGCATATGCCGTGTGATGTGATATGACCAAAAGGATGTGATGAATGGTATATGTGATGTATGAGATTGATCATGTTCTTGTAATAGGAATCATGACTTGCATGTCGATGAGTATGACAACCGGCAAGAGCCATAGGAGTTGTCTGTTGGGGAACGTAGTAATTTCAAAAAATTTCCTACGCACACGCAAGATCATGGTGATGCATAGCAACGAGAGGGGAGAGTGTGATCTACGTACCCTTGTAGACCGACAGCGGAAGCGTTAGCACAATCCGGTTGATGTAGTCGTACGTCTTCATGGCCCGACCGATCAAGCACCGAAACTACGACACCTCCGAGTTTTAGCACATGTTCAGCTCGATGACGATCCCCGGACTCCGATCCAGCAAAGTGTCTGGGAAGAGTTCCGTCAACACGATGGCGTGGTGACGATCTTGATGTTCTACTGTCGCAGGGCTTCGCCTAAGCACCGCTACAATATTATCGAGGATTATGGTGGAAGGGGGCACCACACACGGCTAAGAAAACGATCACGTGGATCAACTTGTGTGTCTAGGGGTGCCCCCTGCCCCCGTATATAAAGGAGCAAGGGGAGGAGGCCGGCCGGCCCTATAGGCGCGCCAAGGAGAGTAGGACTCCTACTAGGAGGGGGAAGGAAGTGGGGAGGGAGAAGGAAAGGGGGGCGCCGCCCCCCTCTCCTAGTCCAATTCGGACCAGGGGGGAGGAGGCGCGCGGCCCACCCTGGCTGCCCTTCTCTCTCTCCACTAAGGCCCATATGGCCCATTACTTCTCCCGGGGGGGTTCCGGTAACCCTCCGGTACTCCGGTTTTCTTCGAAATCACCCGGAACACTTCCGGTGTCCGAATATAGCCATCCAATATATCAATCTTTATGTCTCGACCATTTCGAGACTCCTCGTTATGTCCGTGATCACATCCGGGACTCCGAACTAACTTCGGTACATCAAAACTCATAAACTCATAATATAACTGTCATCGAAACCTTAAGCGTGCGGACCCTACGGGTTTGAGAACAATGTAGACATGACCGAGACATGTCTCCGGTCAATAACCAATAGCGAAACCTGGATGCTCAATTTGGCTCCCACATATTCTACGAAGATCTTTATCGGTCAGATCGCATAACAACATACGTTGTTCCCTTTGTCATCGGTATGTTACTTGCCTGAGATTCGATCGTCGGTATCTCAATACCTAGTTCAATCTCGTTACCGGCAAGTCTCTTTACTCGTTTCGTAATACATCATCTCGCAACTAACTTATTAGTTGCAATGCTTGCAAGGCTTATGTGATGTGCATTACCAAGAGGGCCTAGAGATACCTCTCCGACAATCGGAGTGACAAATCCTAATCTCGAAATATGCCAACCCAACATTTACCTTTGGAGACACTTGTAGAGCTCCTTTATAATCACCCAATTACGTTGTGACGTTTGGTAGCACACAAAGTGTTCCTCGGGCAAACGGGAGTTGCATAATCTCATAGTCATAGGAACATGCATAAGTCATGAAGAAAGCAATAGCAACATACTAAACGATCGGGTGCTAAGCTAATGGAATGGGTCATGTCAATCACATCATTCTCCTAATAATGTGACCTCGTTAATCAAATGACAACACATGTCTATGGTTAGGAAACATAACCATCTTTGATTAACGAGCTAGTCAAGTAGAGGCATACTAGTGATGTTTAGTTTGTCTATGTATTCACACAAGTATTATGTTTCCGGATAATACAATTCTAGCATGAATAATAAACATTTATCATGATATAAGGAAATAAAATAATAACATTATTATTGCCTCTAGGGCATATTTCCTTCAGTCTCCCACTTGCACTAGAGTCAATAATCTAGATTACACAGTAATGATTCTAACACCCATGGAGCTTTGGTGCTGATCATGTTTTGCTCGTGGAAGATCCTTAGTCAACGGGTCTGCAACATTCAGATCCGTATGTATCTTGCAAATCTCTATGTTTCCCACCTGGACTAGATCCCGGATGGAATTGAAGCGTCTCTTGATGTGCTTGGTTCTCTTGTGAAATCTGGATTCCTTTGCCAAGGCAATTGCACCAGTATTGTCACAAAAAAATTTCATTGGACCCGATGCACTAGGTATGACACCTAGATCGGATATGAACTCCTTCATCCAGACTCCTTCGTTTGCTGCTTCCGAAGCAGCTATGTACTCCGCTTCACATGTAGATCCCACCACAACGCTTTGTTTAGAACTGCACCAACTGACAGCTCCACCGTTTAATGTAAACACGTATCCAGTTTGCGATTTAGAATCGTCCGGATCAGTGTCAAAGCTTGTATCAACATAACCATTTACGATGAGCTCTTTGTCACCTCCATATATGAGAAACATATTCTTAGTCCTTCTCAGGTATTTCAGGATGTTCTTGACCGCTTTCCAGTGATCCACTCCTGGATTACTTTGGTACCTCCCTGCTAGACTTATAGCAAGACACACATCAGGTCTGGTACACAACATTGCATACATGATAGAGCCTATGGCTCAAGCATAGGGAACATCTTTCATTTTCTCTCTATCTTCTGCATTGGTCGGGCATTGAGTCTTACTCAATTTCACACCTTGTAACACAGGCAAGAATCCTTTCTTTGCTTGATCCATTTTGAACTTCTTCAAAATTTTGTCAAGGTATGTGCTTTGTGAAAGTCCAATTAAGTGTCTTGATCTGTCTCTATAGATCTTAATGCCAAATATGTAAGCATCTTCACCGAGGTCTTTCATTGAAAAACTCTTATTCAAGTATCCCTTTATGCTATCTAGAAATTCTATATCATTTCCGATTAGTAATATGTCATCTACATATAATATCAGAAATGCTACAGAGCTCCCACTCACTTTCTTGTAAATACAGGCTTCTCCAAAAGTCTGTACAAAACCAAATGCTTTGATCACACTATCAAAGCGTTTATTCCAACTCCGAGAAGCTTGCACCAGTCCATAAATGGATCGCTGGAGCTTGCATACTTTGTTAGCTCCCTTTGGATCGACAAAACCTTTCGGTTGCATCATAGACAACTCTTCTTCCAGAAATCCATTCAGGAATGCAGTTTTGACATCCATTTGCCAAATTTCATAATTAGAAAATGCGGCAATTGCTAACATGATTCGGACAGACTTAAGCATCGCTACGGGTGAGAAGGTCTCATCGTAGTCAATCCCTTGAACTTGTCGAAAACCTTTTGCGACAAGTCGAGCTTTGTAGACAGTAATATTACTGTCAGCGTCAGTCTTCTTCTTAAAGATCCATTTATTCTCAATTGCTTGCCGATCATTGGGCAAGTCAACCAAAGTCCATACTTTGTTCTCATACATGGATCCCATCTCAGATTTCATGGCTTCAAGCCATTTTGCGGAATCTGGGCTCACCATCGCTTCTTCATAGTTCGTAGGTTCATCATGATCTAGTAGCATGACTTCCAGAACAGGATTACTGTACCACTCTGGTGCGGATCTTACTCTAGTTGATCTACGAGGTTCCGTAGTATCTTGTTCTGAAGTTTCATGATCATCATCATTAGCTTCCTCACTAATTGGTGTAGGTGTCACTGAAACTGGTTTCTGTGATGTACTACTTTCCAATAAGGGAGCAGGTACAGTTACCTCATCAAGTTCTACTTTCCTCCCACTCACTTCTTTCGAGAGAAACTCCTTCTCTAGAAAGTTTCCGAATTTGGCAACAAAAGTCTTGCCTTCGGATCTATGATAGAAGGTGTATCCAATAGTTTCCTTTGGATATCCTATGAAGACACATTTCTCCGATTTGGGTTCGAGCTTATCAGGTTGAAGCTTTTTCACATAAGCATCGCAGCCCCAAACTTTCAGAAATGACAACCTTGGTTTCTTGCCAAACCACAGTTCATAAGGCGTCGTCTCAACGGATTTTGATGGTGCCCTATTTAACGTGAATGCGGCTGTCTTTAGAGCATATCCCCAAAACGATAGCGGTAAATTAGTAAGAGACATCATAGATCGCACCATATCTAGTAAAGTACGATTACGACGTTCGGACACACCATTACGCTGTGGTGTTCCGGGTGGTGTGAGTTGCGAAACTATTCCGCATTGTTTCAAATGTACACCAAACTCGTAACTCAAATATTCTCCTCCACGATCAGATCGTAGGAATTTTATTTTCTTGTTACGATGATTTTCAACTTCACTCTGAAATTCTTTGAACTTTTCAAACGTTTCAGACTTATGTTTCATTAAGTAGATATACCCATATCTGCTTAAGTCATCTGTGAAGGTGAGAAAATAACGATATCCGCCACGAGCCTCAACATTCATCGGACCACATACATCTGTATGTATGATTTCCAACAAATCTGTTGCTCTCTCCATAGTATCGGAGAACGGTGTTTTTGTCATCTTACCCATAAGGCACGGTTCACAAGTACCAAGTGATTCATAATCAAGTGGTTCCAAAAGTCCATAAGTATGGAGTTTCTTCATGCGCTTTACACCGATATGACCCAAACGGCAGTGCCACAAATAAGTTGCACTATCATTATCAACTCTGCATCTTTTGGCTTCAACATTATGAATATATGTGTCACTACTATCGAGATTTAATAAGAATAGACCACTCTTTAAGGGTGCATGACCATAAAAGATATTACTCATATAAATAGAACAACCATTATTCTCTAATTTAAATGAATAACCGTCTCGCATCAAACAAGATCCAGATATAATGTTCATGCTTAACGCTGGCACCAAATAACAATTATTTAGGTCTAATACTAATCCCGAAGGTAGATGTAGAGGTAGCGTGCCGACCGCGATCAAATTGACTTTGGAACCATTTCCCACGCGCATTGTCACCTCGTCCTTAGCCAATCTTCGCTTAATCCGTAGTCCATGTTTCGAGTTGCAAATGTTAGCAACAGAACCAGTATCAAATACCCAGGTGCTACTGCGAGCATTAGTAAGGTACACATCAATAACATGTATATCACATATACCTTTGTTCACCTTGCCATCCTTCTTATCCGCCAAATACTTGGGGTAGTTTTGCTTCCAGTGACCAGTCTGCTTGCAGTAGAAGCACTCAGTTTCAGGCTTAGGTCCAGGTTTGGGTTTCTTCTCTTGATTAGCAACTTGCTTGCTGTTCTTTTTGAAGTTCCCCTTCTTCTTTCCTTTGCCCTTTTTCTTGAAACTAGTGGTCTTGTTGACCATCAACACTTGATGCTCCTTCTTGATTTCTACCTCCGCAGCTTTGAGCATTGCGAAGAGCTCAGGAATAGTCTTATTCATCCCTTGCATATTATAGTTCATCACGAAGCTCTTGTAGCTTGGTGGTAGTGATTGGAGAATTCTGTCAATGACGCAATCATCTGGAAGATTAACTCCCGACTGAATCAAGTGATTATTATACCCAGACATTTTGAGTATATGCTCACTGACAGAACTGTTCTCCTCCATCTTGCAGCTATAGAACTTATTGGAGACTTCATATCTCTCAATCCGGGCATTTGCTTGAAATATTAACTTCAACTCCTGGAACATCTCATATGCTCCATGACGTTCAAAATGTTGTTGAAGTTCCGATTCTAAGTCGTAAAGTATGGCACACTGAACTATCGAGTAGTCATCAACTTTGCTCTGCCAGACGTTCATAACATCTGGTGTTGCTCCAGCTGCAGGCCTAGCACCCAGCGGTGCTTCCAGGACGTAATTCTTCTGTACAGCAATGAGGATAATCCTCAAGTTACGGACCCAGTCCGTGTAATTGCTACCATCATCTTTCAACTTTGCTTTCTCAAGGAACGCATTAAAATTCAACGGAACAACAACACGGGCCATCTATCTACAATCAAACATAAACAAGCAAGATACTATCAGGTACTAAGTTCATGATAAATTTAGGTTCAATTAATCATATTACTAAAGAACTCCCACTTAGACAGACATCCCTCTAATCCTCTAAGTGATTACGTGATCCAAATCAACTAAACCATGTCCGATCATCACGTGAGATGGAGTAGTTTCATTGGTGAACATCACTATGTTGATCATATCTACTATATGATTCACGCTCGACCTTTCGGTCTCTGTGTTTCGAGGCCATATCTGTATATGCTTGGCTCGTCAAGTATAACCTGAGTATTCCGCGTGCGCAACTGTTTTGCACCCATTGTATTTGAACGTAGAGCCTATCACACCCGATCATCACGTGGTGTCTCAGCACGAAGAACTTTCGCAACGGTGCATACTCAGGGAGAACACTTCTTGATAATTAGTGAGAGATCATCTTAAAATGCTACCGTCAATCAAAGCAAGATAAGATGCATAAAAGATAAACATCACATGCAACCAATATAAGTGATATGATATGGCCATCATCATCTTGTGCTTTTGATCTCCATCTTTGAAGCATCATCGTGATCACCATCGTCACCGGCGCGACACCTTGATCACCATCGTAGCATCGTTGTCGTCTCGCCAATCTTATGCTTCCACGACTATCGCTACCGCTTAGTGATAAAGTAAAGCATTACAGCGCAATTGCATTGCATACAATAAAGCGACAACCATATGGCTCCTGCCAGTTGCCGATAACTTGGTTACAAAACATGATCATCTCATACAATAAAATTTAGCATCATGTCTTGACCATATCACATCACAACATGCCCTGCAAAAACAAGTTCGACGTCCTCTACTTTGTTGTTGCAAGTTTTACGTGGCTGCTACGGGCTTAAGCAAGAATCAATCTTACCTACGCATCAAAACCACAACGATAGTTTGTCAAGTTGGTGCTATTTTAACCTTCGCAAGGACCGGGCGTAGCCACACTCGGTTCAACTAAAGTTGGAGAAACTGACACCCGCTAGCCACCTTTGTGCAAAGCACGTCGGGAGAACCGGTCTCGCGTAAGCGTACGTGTAATGTCGGGAGAACCGGGCTCTGATACCACTGTTGGGGAACGTAGTAATTTCAAAAAAATTCCTACGCATACGCAAGATCATGGTGATGCATAGCAACGAGAGGGGAGAGTGTGATCTACGTACCCTTGTAGACCGACATCGGAAGCGTTAGCACAACGCGGTTGATGTAGTCGTACGTCTTCACGGCCCGACCGATCAAGCACCGAAACTACGACACCTCCGAGTTTTAGCACACGTTCAGCTCGATGACGATCCCCGGACTCCGATCCAGTAAAGTGTCGGGGAAGAGTTTCGTCAGCACGACGGCGTGTCGACGATCTTGATGTTCTACTGTCGCAGGGCTTTGCCTAAGCACCGCTACAATATTATCGAGGATTATGGTGGAAGGGGGCACTGCACACGGCTAAGAAAACGATCACGTGGATCAACTTGTGTGTCTAGGGGTGCCCCCTGCCCCCGTATATAAAGGAGCAAGGGGAGGAGGCCGGCCATCCCTATAGGCGCGCCAAGGAGGAGTCCTCCTCCTAGTAGGAGTAGGACTCCTACTAGGAGGGGGAAGGAAGTGGGGAGGGAGAAGGAAAGGGGGGTGCCGCCGGTAACGATATTGAACTAGGTATTGAGATACCGACGATCAAATCTCGGGCAAGTAACATACCGATGACAAAGGGAACAACGTATGTTGTTATGCGGTCTGACCGATAAAAGATCTTCATAGAATATGTAGGAGCCAATATGAGCATCCAGGTTCCGCTATTGGTTATTGACCGGAGACGTGTCTCGGTCATGTCTACATTGTTCTCGAACCCGTAGGGTCCGCACGCTTAACGTTATGATGGCATTTTCATTATGAGTTTATATATTTTGATCTACCGAAGGTTGTTCGGAGTCCCGGATATGATCACGGACATGACAAGGAGTCTCGAAATGGTCGAGACATAAATATCAATATATTGGACGGCTATATTCAAACACCGGAAGTGTTTCGGGTGATTCCGGAGAAAACCGGAGTGCCAGAAGGGTTACCGGAACCCCCCGGGGAAGAATTGGGCCTTAGTGGGCCTGAGGAGAGAGAGAGGGCAGCAGCCCAGGAGGTGGCGTGCCCCCTCCCATGGGGAGTCCGAATTGGACTAGGGGAGGGGGGCGCGGCCCCTCTTTCCCTCTCCCTCTCCCTCTCTTTCCTTTCCCCTTCTCTCTTCCTAGTTGGACTAGGAAAGGGGAGTCCTACTCCTACTAGGAGGAGGACTCCCCCCTCCTTGGCACGCCCCAAGGGCCGGCCGGCCTCTCCCCCTTGATCCTTTATATAGAGGGGCAGGGGGCACCTCTAGACACACAAGTTGATCTTCGTGATCGTTCTCTTAGCCGTGTGCGGTGCCCCCCTCCACCATAATCCTCGATAATATCGTAGCGGTGCTTAGGCGAAGCCCTGCGACGGTAGAACATCAAGATCATCACCACGCCGTCGTGCTGACGGAACTCTTCCCCGACACTTTACTAGATCGAAGTCCGGGGATCGTCATCGAGCTGAATGTGTGCTAGAACTCGGAGGTGTCGTAGTTTCGGTGCTTGATCGGTCGGGCAGTGAAGACGTACGACTACATCAACCGCGTTGTGCTAACGCTTCCGCTTCCGGTCTACGAGGTACGTAGACAACACTCTCCCCTCTCGTTGCTATGCATCACCATGATCTTGCGTGTGCATAGGAATTTTTTTGAAATTACTACGTTCCCCAACACTAGAGACAGCTACATTCACTTTAAATAGGGCACTGTCTAAATCCGTTGAGATGACACCGTATGAATTATGGTTTGGGAAGAAACCTAAGCTGTTGTTTCTAAAAGTTTGGGGATGCGATGCTTATGTCAAGAAACTTCAACCTGAAAAGCTTGAACCCAAGTCGGAAAAATGCGTCTTCATAGGATACCCTAAGGAAACCATTGGGTATACCTTCTACCTCAGATCCGAAGGCAAGATCTTTGTTGCCAAGAACGGGTCCTTTCTGGAGAAAGAGTTTCTCTCGAGAGAAGTAAGTGGGAGGAAAGTAGAACTCGATGAAGTACTGCCTCTTGAACCGGAAAGTAGCGCAACTCAGGAAGATGTTCCTGTGGTGCCTGCACCGACTAGAGAGGAAGTTAATGATAATGATCAAGGTACTTCGGATCAAGTTGCTACTGAACTTCGAAGGTCCACAAGGACACGTTCCACACCAGAATGGTATGGCAACCCTGTCCTGGAAATCATGTTGTTAGACAACGGTGAACCTTCAAACTATGAAGAAGCAATGGCGGGCCCAAATTCCAACAAATGGCTTGAAGCCATGCAATCTGAGATAGGATCCATGTATGAAAACAAAGTATGGACTTTGACAGACTTGCCCGATGATCGGCGAGCGATAGAGAATAAATGGATCTTTAAGAAGAAGACGGACACGGATGGTAATGTTACCATCTATAAGGCTCGACTTGTCGCTAAGGGTTATCGACAAGTTTAAGGGGTTGACTACGATGAGACCTTCTCACCCGTAGCGAAGCTGAAGTCCGTCCGAATCATGTTAGCAATTGCCGCATACTATGATTATGAGATATGGCAAATGGACGTCAAAACGACATTCCTTAACGGCTTTCTTAAGGAAGAATTGTATATGATGCAGCCGGAAGGTTTTGTCGATCCTAAGAATGCTAACAAGGTATGCAAGCTCCAGCGCTCCGTCTATGGGCTGGTGCAAGCATCTCGGAGTTGGAACATTCGCTTTAATGAAATGATCAAAGCGTTTGGGTTTATGCAGACTTATGGAGAAGCCTGCGTTTACAAGAAAGTGAGTGGGAGCTCTGTAGCATTTCTCATATTATATGTGGATGACATACTTTTGATGGGAAATGATATAGAACTTTCGGACAGTATTAAGGCCTACTTGAATAAGCGTTTTTCAATGAAGGACCTTGGAGAAGCTGCTTACATATTAGGCATCAAGATCTATAGAGATAGCTCGAGACGCCTTATAGGTCTTTCACAAAGCACATACCTTGATAAGATATTGAAGAAGTTCAATATGGATCAGTCCAAGAAGGGGTTCTTGCCTGTGTTGCAAGGTGTGAAATTGAGCTCAGCTCAATGTCCAACCACGGCAGAAGATAGAGAAAAGATGAGTGTCGTCCCCTATGCCTCAGCCATAGGGTCTATCATGTATGCCATGCTGTGTACCAGACCCGATGTAAACCTTGCCATAAGTTTGGTAGGAAGGTACCAAAGTAATCCCGGCATGGAACACTGGACAGCGGTCAAGAACATCCTGAAGTACCTCAAAAGGACTAAGGATATGTTTCTCGTATATGGAGGTGACGAGGAGCTCGTCGTAAAGGGTTACGTCGACGCTAGCTTCGACACAGATCTGGATGACTCTAAGTCACAAACCGGATACGTGTATATTTTGAATGGTGGGGCAGTAAGCTGGTGCAGTTGCAAGCAAAGCATCGTGGCGGGATATACATGTGAAGCGGAGTACATGACAGCCTCGGAGGCAGCGCATGAAACAATCTGGATGAAGGAGTTCATCACCGACCTAGGAGTCATACCCAATGCGTTGGGGCCGATCACTCTCTTCTGTGACAACACTGGAGCTATTGCCCTTGCCAAGGAGCCCAGGTTTCACAAGAAGACCAGGCACATCAAGCGTCACTTCAACTCCATCCGTGAAAATGTTCAAGATGGAGACATAGATATTTGCAAAGTACATACGGATCTGAATGTCGCAGATCCGTTGACTAAACCTCTTCCGCGAGCAAAACATGATCAACACCAGAAATCTATGGGTGTTCGATTCATCACAATGTAACTAGATTATTGACTCTAGTGCAAGTGGGAGACTGTTGGAAATATGCCCTAGAGGCAATAATAAAATGATTATTATTATATTTCCTTGTTCATGATAATTGTCTATTATTCATGCTATAATTGTGTTATCCGGAAATCATAATACATGTGTGAATACATAGACCATAACATGTCCCTAGTGAGCCTCTAGTTAACTAGCTCGTTGATCAATAGATAGTCATGGTTTCCTGACCATGGACATTGGATGTCATTGATAACGGGATCACATCATTAGGAGAATGATGGACAAGACCCAATCCTAAGCATATCACAAGATCATGTAGTTCGTTTGCTAGAGCTTTTCCAATGTCAATTATCATTTCCTTAGACCATGAGTTCGTGTAACTCCCGCATGCCGTAGGAGTGCTTTGGGTGTACCAAATGTCACAACGTAACTGGGTGACTATAAAGGTATACTACAGGTATCCCCGAAAGTATCTGTTGGGTTGACACGGATCGAGACTAGGATTTGTCACTCCGTATGACGGAGAGGTATCTCTGGGCCCACTCGGTAATGCATCATCATAATGAGCTCAGTGTGACCAAGTGTTTGGTCACGGAATCATGCATTACGGTACGAGTAAAGTGACTTGTCGGGAACGAGATTGAACGAGGTATTGGGATACCGACGATCGAATCTCGGGCAAGTAACGTACCGGTTGACAAAGGGAATTGAATACGGGATTGATTGAATCCTCGACATCGTGGTTCATCCGATGAGATCATCATGGAACATGTGGGAGCCAACATGGGTATCCAGATCCCGCTATTGGTTATTGACCGAAGAGTCGTCTTGGTCATGTCTGCGTGTTTTCCGAACCCGTAGGGTCTACACACTTAAGGTTCGGTGACGCTAGGGTTGTAGAGATATTAGTATGCAGTAACCCGAAAGTTGTTCGGAGTCCCGGATGAGATCCCGGACATCACGAGGAGTTCTGGAATGTTTCGGAGGTGAAGATTTATATATAGGAAGTCCAATTTCGGCCATCGGGAAAATTTCGGGGTTAATCGGTATTGTACCGGGACCGCCGGAAGGGTCCCGGGGGTCCACCGGGTGGGTCCACCTATCCCGGAGGGCCCCATGGACTGAAGTGGGAGGGGAACCAGCCCCTGGTGGGCTGGTGCGCCCCCCCATGGGCCTCCCCCTGCGCCTAGGGTTGGAAACCCTAGGGGTGGGGGCGCCCCACCTGACTTGGGGGGCAAGTCCCCCTTGGCCGCCGCCCCCCCCCTTGGAGATTGGATCTCCTAGGGCCGGCGCCCCCCTAGGGCCCCTTTATATAGTGGGGGGAGGAAGGGCAGCCGCACCCAAGCCCTTAGCGCCTCCCTCTCCCCTCATAACACCTCTCTCTCTCTCGTTGGAGCTTGGCGAAGCCCTGCCGAGATCACCGCTGCTTCCACCACCACACCGTCGTGCTGCTGGATCTCCATCAACCTCTCCTTCCCCTTGCTAGATCAAGAAGGAGGAGACGTCTTCCCAACCGTACGTGTGTTAAACGCGGAGGTGCCGTCCTTTCGGCGCTTGGTCATCGGTGATTTAGATCACGACGAGTACGACTCCATCAACCCCGTTCTCTTGAACGCTTCCGCTCGCGATCTAAAAGGGTATGTAGATGCACTCCCCTCTCCCTTGTTGCTAGATGACTCCATAGATTGATCTTGGTGATGCGTAGAAAATTTTAAAATTCTGCTACGTTCCCCAACAAAAGGTTCAGTCATATACATAATCGTTTTCACTCTCGAGCAATATTAGACACTACACACACTGTGAAAGACTATAATTTTGAATTTGACATTTCATAAATTTTGAAATTGAACAACGGGCGTTGCTACGGGTGACATACAAGTAAGTCCGTGATTGATGCAGCAGTATTGAAATATACACATGTTTTTGCTTGATATAATTTTGAATGCAGTAGTTCACAGATTCACTCGTGCTTGTGCCTCCAGCCTGACTTGTTCTACTTACCGGACTTCTTCAGGTTATTTAGATTGCTCATAAATTGAGTGAGCCTGTCTATGCATTTTTAGTTCCTCAGCTTCTGATAAGTAGCAACTTTATCTGATATTCACAATTCACTTAATCCTAGCAGGTCACTCACCACTCACCATGCATTGTATTTTTTTTTCAGTGTTCAAATATATTTCTTACAAAGGACCAAAATATATGGCTCGATAAGTATTCTCTAACAAAACCAGGTTGGAAAAATACTTGAAATAACTGCACTGTGAATACTGGTAACGACAATATTTTGTGTCCTGAATATATATGTTGTTGTCTGAAACAGGTGATTTTGGGCTGATTAAAGTATTGACTTCTCATGACTTAGCTGCGTCAGTAGTTTTTGGAGCTATGCTAACTTTGTCATTGCAGTTTGTTTTGTAGGACCCGTTTTTACCATATTGGCATAGGTTAATACACAGTTACAATGTGGTCATATTCTTTGAAATACTTTCTGTTTGATAGAATTGTTTGAACCTTGCGATTGTTCGAAGAAAATTTTACTGTCAAAACACATTATTTCTTGAGCAAATTCTGCTTATTCCATTTCAATAAAGTGGCTTGTTTGAAACCATCTTTTGTGTGTGCAGAAGATAGTTACATACACAATATTTCGAAGTTGGATTACTTTTCCAAGAGACTCTACAATGGATGTTGGTTGGTGGTCCATCCAGGATCTGCATGAGTTCATCTTGGGAGATCGCAATGTGCCTATCACTTCTTGCCAATTTTTCATGGCTTACAGTTTGTTGTCACCAAGCTACTTGCTTACTTTTGCTGTTCAAATCACTAATTCCCTGCTCTTTCTTGGATTTCTCACCAGCTCGTGGGTTAGTAAGTGCTTTAGCACTTACCACACAGTTTGGTCTCTTGTGCCCAATAATTTCTTCAATCAAGGATGGCTACACTGTCAAAGATATCTATGACAATTAGGTGTCGTTTCTTCAGTTTTCAATATCGTGATCAGGCTTGATTTTTTAGTAATGAAACCTCTCTGGAGTTGAGGCATTCATTAGAATGGGCATGGTTGGGATGGCAGGTGCCGGTGAAAATTGTTGTGCTTGGGTACAGTGTAGTATTGTAATATTATCGAACCAATTTTGATTGCTAACCTGGTCATTCATTTTTAACTTCTGAGCCCCTTGTTGTTTTTAATTTACCTCTTAATGCTTATCAGTATTCATTGATGGTAAGCATACTTTTTGTAGCACGTTACTCTATTGTGAGAAGTGAAGATGGATGTGTATGGACATGAAAAAACTATGGTGTGTTATGTTGCATGCAGCCTAAGATAAATGATCTAAACTGAAAGGTTGCGATGCATGTGGCTTCTTTCATCTTTGAAAGACATGCATGCGTGCTCCAAAGAAAGCACATGTGGGAGGCCGTATAACATCACAACCTAAATTAGATTTTTTAGCTATTTTTGAAACTCATTTAGTTACAAGTTTGTTTGTAATATACTTTTTGACTATTACTATTGAACTACCTTTCCCATACACAAATGTTCGCATGCACAATGAAATGGAAGAACTTAAGGAAGGAAATCACTTTAATTATTCGGGTCTTTGTTTTAATTTGATTTTCTCAGCTATACATCTTTTTTCGCACTTCTGTGTTCCTTGTGGTCCTTAGAAGCATTATCCGTGTTGCGGTTGAGGCAATATTGATGATCTAAACTTCTGTTTCCGTTCCAAGCAGGCCACTTATTGAAATATAAATTCTCAAATGAGCTCAATGAGCATCGATTGCCTTGAAAAGAAAGGCTTAGGTTTTCATATTTGTATTCAGTTTTGTTTAGGCTGGTTAGTTCAAAAAAAAGTTTTTGTGTGGATGATATTTGCGCCATTTAGAAAAAAAAGCACTTAAATTAATAATTTTTCTTCATGTCTTGCTTCTGCACTGTGTCAACACATATATTATCCGTATAAATAACATACAACAATAATGGATCTCTATGCACCAGTGGACACTCGCAGTGTCACAGTCTATAAGAATCAGGCGCCGAGATATGGAGGAGCCAGCATGGGCGGGGAGGGGCGGCGCGCACGGGTTAGACTAGCCTCGAACGGTGGGTCAAGAGGCTGGAAGGAGGAAGACGAAGGTGAGGAAGAAAAGATGGTGTGCACGGTATTTGATTGGTGCAAAAAAAATGTGAACAACTGACATATGATCTTTCACATAGCATTTACTAAACAAATTTACAAATGGATATATAGTCGAAGGACTTCGACATGTTGCTTAGTCACCTATTTGATTTATTTGTATGTCGCCCGTAGCAATGCAAGGGCGTTCTACTAGAAATTTTGAAATTGAAGATATTTCAGAAATTTCGAACACAGCGACGCGAGAGGTTTAGAAGGGTTGAAGGAGGCGGGCCATGTCGTGGCGGAAAGAGAAGGGGCCTCGCGATGCCATGGATAAGAGGGGAGGCGGCGGAGAGAGGAGCGGGTGGGCTTCACCATGGTGTGGAGGGGAGGTTGATCAAAGAGATGGCGTCGACAACGTTGTGGCGGGGAGATGAGATGCGGCGACAACCAGTGGTTGGCTGACTATGCGGGAGTGAAGAGAGGAGTGGCTGCTTTTTACCCATCAATATTCTGAACTACTCTTTGTGTACACATCGTTGTATTAGGTTTTTTATCAAATGAAGTGGATTTCAATTACTTTTACGTGCTATCATTTCTATGCATGTAAAATTTGACATGCATTATGTTCATATGTGCAACCGACAAAAATACATTCATGGCCCATAGCAACGCACGGGCATTCTACTAGCGGCGCTGCTATACACACGACAATCCTGCGCACGACGCATGGACGATCCTACATGGCAGCGCTACAGCCAGCATCCACGCACGAGGCAGTTGAGGACCTTGTTCACCTAAAGTCCAAGCCCAAGCCCCACCCAAACTGCCATAGCCCAAACCCAAACTGAATGGCATAGTCCAAATAAATCTCGTCTCATCCCCTGTCTCTCGTGCGCGGCCGACGCGGTGGCCGGCGCAACATCCCGTCCACAGACGGACCTGCACACTGGACTTCTAGCCCTCCGCCACCCCGACGAACGTCCCCTTTCTCTCGCTATTCTCGTCTTCCGTCGCCGTCGTTTGCTGCAACGATTCTGTGACCACGCCGTCGTGGTCTTGGTTGCGCCGCCGCGACCACGCCGTCGTCATTTTGGCTTCATCAAAGTTGTCTGATGGTGTGTACCTAATCTAGTGGCAAGAAATTGACTCGTGTAGATACAAGGACTGGCTGTTCTTATTCTGTACCTGGTGCTGTTCTGTACTCTGTTTGAAACAGATGAGCTGCTTTTGTATCCATAAGCACGTTAAGCTATCTACTTAGAAAGTGTATATATATGCAAAGAATGGCAATACAAAAATTATATCTTCCAGATTTGTTTCAGCTCTCTATTGTAGCTTCACCAAAACTAGTAATAGTTGAATATGAGATTTCAGAACACTTTCAGAATACAGAGCTGTTGTTGAACAAAGAGAATAGAGTTTGCAATAAACAGATGGCTCTCAAAATATGTTTGTCTAGAGTTTAGATTGTGACAAACAACATCCAGCCACAAAATATGCATCTCATACAGAAGGTACTTTCTTTCAATCATTTAACAAAAACTAAATCAGCATCATCACAGAGCTCCGGTCATTTTTTACCAGAATTATCCATATAACCTCACTACAATTTCAAGGCTAAAACTGCAGTTACATTCTGAAGTACTCCAGACTCCTTTCATCCATTCAGGTTAGCAGCGAGCAAGTCCATGGCATCTTTCTTTCCCTTAGAAGTTTAAAGAACCCAATTAGTCATTGACAAATACTTTATGACAAATAGTTGATGGTGTATATGTGTAACACCTGGAGAATATCAATGTAAGACATGATATGAGTTGGTGTAGCAGGTTCATTTGTTTGTAGCTCCTGAAAAAAGTAGCAGTGCTTGAGTGTCTTGTATATATAGTATTGTACAATTTGTACTGTAAGGCAACTGCTCAAACTAAGTACCTGGAACTCATTTGGAAAGAACAAAAAACTTCCAGCCTCATATCCTTCATTTTATACTTGTTTGTTAAGTATGTAGTGTCAAATGTGATGGCATCCCAATAAGACTCATATGCAGCCCTGCTTCTTGCATCTGCCCAAAAGACATTTCTCAGACGTCCATCCTCAGCCACATCCATAACATGGAAAAAGTCTGGATCTTTTGATTGCATACGAAGAAAATATTGATAAACAACATGTGCATCTCCAGCACCAAGTTGCAGCCTTCTTTTCTCTTGCAAATAGTTCCTACATTCCTTTTCACCAAACTCAAGATTTCCATATCCGCCAGCTTCCATAACAAGAGAACCAAAATTCTTGTTCATACGGATTCCTGCTTGATCATTCAATTCTAGCCTTCTCTTTGAATGCAAGTCCAACTTCTTGTGGCATCTAAAAAATCTGGATTTGCTTGGACTTATAGGATGATTGTGGTCAAGCGTAAGAGATGTAATACAAAACTTCTCCTCACGGCGGGAGAAATTACTCTTAGCTGGGCATTGCATCCTTGTCGACGGATTAGGCATAAATGAGTTCTTTTCTGAGCATTGAGTCTTTCCTTGTCTGCTACAAGCGAGAGTAAAATAAGTAACCATGTTATCTTCTCCGTATCTAGTCGTCCTTCTCATCACACCAAAGCCCTTCTTTTTGGCATAACCTTTGTAGAACCTGACAGCATCATCCTCACTATCGAACACCATCCCCTTCCTGGATTCCAATGTCCTGATTGGCTTTACTTGTCGTTCATCCGAAGAATCCCCAATCTCCTCGACGATGAAAGCATCTTCATCATCTTCGTCAAGTACTGGTCTATTCTGTTCTGCTACTTCATCCAAATTTAAACCCGGCTCGATTGAGTACCTAAAATTGCCAACAAAAAGATCAGAGATGTGGTATAGTGGGAGGCATATATTTAGTGTGGAACATGTATAGATTGGATTAATCAATGCAATCAGATGTTGTAGTGGGAGGATAATATTAAGTCTGAAACATGTATAGATTGGATCCAATCAATGCAATCAGAGATGTTGTAGTGGGAGAGCAATATTATGCGTGGAACATGTATAGATTGGATCCAATCAATGCAAAAAATAAGCCAAGAATTGTACAGACCTCATGTTGTTTGCCCTTCTTATCAACCTTGTGTGTAGTGGCTGCAGATTATCTTGAGCAAGATTGATCTATAAATCAGCAAGAGAGGATCCAGATTTGGGGGAAGGAGGAGGCGTCAAGGTTTTGGAGGTAAGAGGAGAAGACGCCATGGTCATGGAGGGAAGGGGAGAAGGCGTGAAAGGGTTATGGAGGGGGTCAGATCGGGTCTGGGTTTGGGCTGGGTTGGGCTTGACGGTAGCTCTGCCTTTTCTTGAGCGGTTCGTTTCTTGAGCTGACGCTAGCGTGGGGGGAGGTATCGTTCGCAGATCGTGCGAATGTGTCGTGCATGAAGCAATTTCGTTCTACTAGTTAGGTTTGTATATGTGTCCTCACCTAAAAACTCAAGCCATCCCTGTCTACTACTGTCCCCACCACCCAAAATAAAAAGGAAAAAAAATCTCTGCTAATCACACCTAGCCATGTGATTGCTCACTCTAATGGACCCAAAAGCAGTGTTGCACGGAAACTCATGCCCGGATTTATTTCGCCAAACTGGAAACCGCAAATCTGTGTAGCATATTTGCACGTGTCCGATTTATTTTGCCAAATCAGGCACCCGAATCCGAGTCGGATCCGGGGACTTTATTTTGCG
Organism: Triticum dicoccoides; assembly: GCF_002162155.2. Taxonomy (NCBI): domain Eukaryota; kingdom Viridiplantae; phylum Streptophyta; class Magnoliopsida; order Poales; family Poaceae; genus Triticum; species Triticum dicoccoides. Next base: position 616,497,186 of record NC_041392.1, read on the forward strand.
GAATCAGACAGCCGAATCCGAGTCGGATTCGGGTACTTGTGTCCGTGTCAGAGAATTACTTATAGCACGAGAGAATGACCAAAAACACCACTAATCAAAGTGGAAAGCTGCAAAATATCACTAGTGAAGACCAAAGCGCCAAAATACCACTCAGTTCAGTTTTCCCATGCCAAAACACCACTAGTGTCAAACGGAGACTAACACGTTCCAAGAAAGACACATATATGCCCCTTGCTTGTCTCCTTCAGTTCCAGAGCAGAGGGTACAGCAATGCATCGTTTGCAGGATTATAGGATTGATAACCCCAACTTGGCAACTTCAATGCAACCGGCAATCAAGCACGCGAACTTGTGAATCAGAAAGACAACTGCCAGAAGAAAAGCTCTGCAAGCACGGGAACGGATGACAACGGGAGCAGTAATTGAGTACAATGGTGAATTACTAGCCACAGCTCGGGTAAGTAGTTCAGATCAGCGTACGGGAAAGAGAGAGGGGCAGCACCTCGACACGCGCCGCCGGTCCTTACTCGGCCAGCGGAGTAGGGGCACGCGTGCCGGCGCGGCTGAAGTCAACGTTGAGGGGACGGGCGCGGCGCGGTCGGAGGAGCAGCGGCGTCTTCGAGGTCGCGGGGGCGAGCCGGGACAGGGGCGCGGCACGGTCGGCAGAGAAGGGCCGCGGCGCGGTCAGTGGACCAGAGGGGGAGGGGAGCAGTCGGGAGGAACGAGCGCCTCGGTCGGGTCGGGTCGTTTTTTTTTTCTGTTCTTTCGGGAAGGATTGGGGATACAGGTTGAAACAGGGCTAGAGTTCCAAAATGGTGTGGCTAAAGTTTCCTCCCGCCAAAGTTTCTTATTTTTCAGGTTCTATTAAAAAAATGTCCCCCGTCCCATAAATATAGAGGAAATGGGTTGGAATATGCAGATCCCACCAAAAAATACCGGACGGATGATTTTGTGGAATCTATTCCGAGCAAACAAATGCCATCATCCCACAAACTGACGGTTATTTTGCTGGATGGTCCCTTTTAGGGATCTGCTAAAGATGCTTTAAAGTGACATAGTATATAAGAAAAAAAAAACTGAAAAAAATAAGTACAAATCTCATGTAAGATCAAAGGCATATAACATCAACTGAGACATGACGAAGCCCCGGTTAACTGAGACTTAGCAAAAGTGCCCCCTCGCCGACCGCTAATCTCCCCAGCCGGTTTGACCTGATTTGACCACTAATGACCTCCCTTGTGTCGCTGACTGATACGTCTTCAATGTATTTATAATTTTTGATTGTTTCATGCTATTATTATCAATCTTGATGCTTTATATGCATTTATATGTTATTTTATATTATTTTGGGGATTAACCTATTAACTTAGTGTTCAGTGATAGTTCCTGATTTTTTTGCTTGTTTTATTTTTTTTGAAAAACAGTAACAAACGAAGTCCAAACACGATGAAACTTTACGATGATTTTTTCTGGACCAGAAGGGGCCTTAGAAGGTTCGGGAGGAGGCCACAAGACGTACGAGAGAGCCACGAGCTTACAAGGAGGGAACTCGTGACTCCCAAGCAACTCCGTTTGACCTAATTCCACCTCTATAAATTTTCAAATAAAAAACCAACAGAGAGCCATTCGAAACATTTTTTCCATCGTTGCAAGCTTCTGTTCTTCCGCGATCACATCTGGAGGTCTCTTTCCGGTACTCTGCTGGAGGGAATCGGTCATGGAGGGCTTCTACATTATCCTTGCTGCCTTCAAATAATGCGTGAATAGTTCATCACAGACATACGGGTCCATAGCTAGTAGCTAGATGACTTCTTCTCTCCCTTTGATCTTCAATACCATATTCTTCTCGATCTTCTTGGAGTTCTATTCGATGTAGTCTTTTTTTGCGGTGTGTTTTTTAGATCGGATGAATTGTGGGTTTATGATTAGATTATTCATTGAAAGTAATTGAGTCTTTCTGAATTTTATTATGCATGATTGTGGGTTTATAATATCCATTTGGTTTGGCCAACTAGATTGATTTATCTTCAGTGCGAGAGGTGCTTTGTAATGGGTTCAATCTTACGGTGTCCTCACCCAATGACAGAAGAGGTAGCGAGACACGTATTGTATTGTTACTATTAAGGGTAAAACGACGAGGTTTGTTTATATTGGTTGGGTTTATTTTCTCTATATTATATGTCATCTTATTTAAGATGTTATTCTGTTTGTCATGAACTTAATACCATAGATGCATGGTAGCGGTCCATTGATGGAGTAATAGTAGTAGATGCAGACATGAGTCGACCTACTTGTCTCGGATGTGATGCCTATATACATCATTGTCGTGAATACATCATAACTATACGCTTTTCTATCAATTTCTCAACAACAATTTATTCACCCACTGTATGCTATGTGTTTGAGAGAGAAGCCTCTAGTGAAATGGCACCCAGGGGGCATGAAAAATTGTGTTACTATCCTTGCTTGTGTGCCATGTGCCTTCTATTTGCTTGCTAATAAACTATTGATATGGATCATCATCCACTTGCTAATCTTTTTGAAAAATTCAATTATGATAAACCAATTGCTAATGATTTTAGTGCACTTGATTATCTCTATAAAGTTTTGCTTAAAATTATGAATATGAAAATTAATGTATAAAAAAGACCAGACAAACCTGGATTAATTCCAAAATTTAACACGATATTCCTATTGGTCTATGTTGTCTCTGTAAAAAAAATCAAGACGGGCAGAGACGATGTATGTCGTTTCGCACACAGAGGTGACACGTCCCTCTCGAAACCATGAGGCTTCTTGAAAGAAGCTCCGGTTTGTAAGAAGCTTATACCAAAACTTGTTTCAAATCAGACAAAATTTTTACCACGGCATGTTGATGCCATTTCATGATACCATGCCAAGTTTCATGATTTTCAGGCAATTTTTGGATTTACAGAAATTTAAAAACCAAGTATCTTAATGTTTCCGGCCGAACTACGATGTTGAGGTATTTGAAATTTATTCTCATTTCTTGCATGGGACCTAAAAATTTACCCAAGTACACATATATGATTTTTCAACTCATCTCAATGCACTGTTCCGCCGCTGGTTTCGTCAATCCCTTCCCACAAGTGTGCCTAGCGATCAAGCAGCGAGGGAACCAACTCCGTTGATTTGTGGCTTGGACCAAACCCACAAAGCCCAACGAGAGAAGCGTTTCTCGACAAAGCCCAGCAAAAAAAGTGTTTCATTCGTTAGGTTCATTCTTCCATATGGTGGGAGCAACTAGTTAACGAGCGCTTCTTCGGGAGCCTCGCAACGATCAGCGCCACTTGGCGCGCTCTCAGCCATTCGCCACGTGTCGCGCTTTGGGCGCTTCCTCCGGATTTTATTTTTTTGCACGCGTTTTCAGCTTTTTAAACGGTTTTTTCCTGGTTTTTTTTGATGTTTTGGTTTTCTCCCGGTCTTTCTTAGCTTTTCGATCAAAAAAATATTCGAAAAAATATATTTTTTTGCACGAAAAAAACACGTTTTCTTTTCTTTTCTTTCGCGGAAGTCACGATTTTTTTTGCAAGAGGCACGGTTGTGTTTTAGCGAGAGTCACGGCCGTGCCTTTCTGAAACGAAAAAAACGCATTTTCTTTTTTTTTTCTTTCACGAAAGTCACGATTTTTTTTCGCAAGAGGCACAATTGTGCTTTAGCGAGAGTTGCTACCTATTGAGCATTGCGTTGGATTTCCTTCAAGAGGAAAGGATGATGGAACAAAGTAGCGTAAGTATTTCCCTTAGTTTTTGAGAACAAAGGTATCAATCCAGTAGGAGGTTGCGCACGCGTCCCTAGTACCTGCACAAAACAAATGACTCCTCGCAACCAACGCGATAAGGAGTTGTCAATCCCTTCACGGTCGCTTACGACAGTGAGATCTGATAGATATGATAAGATAATATTTTTGGTATTTTTATGATAAATATGCAAAGTAAAATAAAAGCAAAGTAAAAAGTAAAGGAAATAACTAAGTATTTGAAAATTAATATGATGAAGATAGACCCAGGGGCCATATGTTTCACTAGTGGCTTCTCTCAAGAGCATAAGTATTCTACAGTGGGTGAACGAATTACTGTTGAGCAATTGACAGAATTGAGCATAGTTATGAGAATATCTAGGTATGATCATGTATATAGGCATCACGTCCGAGACAAGTAGACCGACTCCTGCCTGCATCTACTACTATTACTCCACTCATCTACCGCTATCCAGCATGCATCTAGAGTATTAAGTTCATGAAAATAGAGTAACGCCTTAAGCAATATGACATGATGTAGAGGGATAAATTCATGCAATATGATAAAAACCCATTTTGTTATCCTCGATGGCAACAATACAATACGTGCCTTGTTGCCCCTACTGTCACTGAGAAAGGACACCGCAAAATTGAACCGAAAGCTAAGCACTTCTCCCATTGCAAGAAAGATCAATCTAGTAGGCCAAACCAAACTGATAATTTGAAGAGACTTGCAAATATAACCAATCATACATAAAAGAATTCAGAGAAGATTCAAATATTGTTCATAGATAATCTTGATCATAAACCCGCAATTCATTGGTCTCAACAAACACACCGCAAAAAGAAGATTACATCGAATAGATCTCCACAAGAGAGGGGGAGAACATTATATTAAGATCCAAAAAGAGAGAAGAAGTCATCTAGCTAATAACTATGGACCCGAAGGTCTGATGTAAACTACTCACACTTTATCGGAGAGGCTATGGTATTGATGTAGAAGCCCTCCGTGATGGATACCCCCTCTGGTGGAGCTCTGGAACAGGCCCCAAGATGGGATCTCGTGGATACAGAAAGTTACGGCGGTGGAATTAGGGTTTTGGCTCCGTATCTGATCGTTTGGGGGTATGTAGGTATATATAGGAGGAAGGAGTACGTCGGTGGAGAAACAGGGGGCCCATGAGGGTGGAGGGCGTGCCTGGTGGGGGATGGGGGGGGGGGTAGGCGCGCCCCCTACCTCGTGGCCTCCTTTGTTTCTTGACGTAGCGTCCAAGTCTCCTGGATCATGTTCGGCGAGAAAATCACGTTCCCGAAGGTTTCATTCCGTTTGGATTCCGTTTGATATTCCTTTTCTTCGAAACCTAAAATAGGCAAAAAAACATCAATTCTGGCTGGGCCTCCGGTTAATAGGTTAGTCCCAATAATAATATAAAAGGGGATAATAAAGCCCAATAATGTCCAAAACAATAGATAATATAGCATGAAGCAATCAAAAATTACAGATACGTTGGAGACGTATCAAGAGTCACAGCCGTGCCTTTCAGAAACGAAAAAAACGTGTTTTCTGTTTTTTTTTCTTTCGTGAGAGTCACGGTTTTGCTTCCGCGAGAGGTACGGTTATGCTTTCGCGAGAGTCACGGTCGTGCCTCTCGGAAAGGGAAAAACAAAACGCGTTTTCTGTTATTTTTTCTTTCGCGAGAGGCACGGTTGTGCTTTCATGAAAGTCACGGCTGTGCCTCTCAGAAAGGGAAAAAATACGCATTTTTTGTTTTTTTCTTTCGCAATAGTCACGGGTTTGCTTCCGCGAGAGGCACGGTTGTGTTTTCGCGAGAGTCACGGTCGTGCCTCTTGGAAACGAAAAAAAACGTGTTTTCTGTTTTTTCCTTCCATGAGAGTTACGGTTTTGCTTCCACAAGAGGTACGAGTGTGATTTCGCGAGAGGCACGAGCGTGCCTCTTTTAGAAAGGAAAAAAACCGTGCTGCTGGATCGGTTTTTTCATCCGGTTTTTTTCATGAAAAAAAAGTTCGTCAAAACCTATCAACATGGGATCTAGTTTTAAAGATCTCGACGCGAGAAATCCAATGATGAAAACGGTCAAGATTTAGACGCACGGTTTAAAAGATAAAACGTTTTGAATAAACGAATCTATAAAAAAAGGAAAACTCACATATTGCGACAAGTGACGCGCTGATTAGTGATTTCGCCATATGGTTCCCGTGTCCTCCATGCAGGGAGATTAATAGCTACGACCTTGTGTCAACTAAATACAACTACAAACTTGTGCGATTCTAAAAAAAACAACTATGATCGCATGCCGAAATAAAAGATGCAGCTATGACGAACAATTATAAAAATTATTCACCAATGACGGAATGCAAATCAACAAAAAAAATATTCAGTGAGGATAGTTGTGGTTCCCCGTTAATAAAAACAATTCTTTTCAATTGGTTACTTATTCTAAGAAAACTACGACCTTATGCTAAAAAGAGCGTCAGCTACGACCAACGCTTACAAAAATTATTCAGCTATGTCCGAACGCAACCCAGCAAAATAATAATCAACGAGGACAGTTGTGGTTCACCGTTACTAAAAAATATCCTTTTGAATTGGTTATTTATACTGTTTTATTACATAGATACTTACTATCCACAGCAATGCACGAGCCTTTTTAATAATATGCGATGAACATCTTATACGTATGATTGCATACTTTTCCCCATTTTTTGCAATACATATTCCCCATTTTAAAACTGATTCATATTTTTTTCACAACTATGAAATACAAAAATCTCCTGAAAATTTGAAAACCAAACATTTTTCAAATATGCATTTCACATTTTATTTTATCTTCATTTTTCAATATTTGATTTTTTTGTGTATTATTTTTTTGCACACCAATTTTTAAATATGTCATGAAATTTTTACAAGTATGCAATGATTTTTTTTAATTCCATGATGAACATTTTCTGAAAATGCCAGAACATTTTTCCAATGATTGGATGGACATTTTTTATTTTTTTGAATGCATGAGTTTTTTAAAGACACTGATATATTTATTTCTGGCAAAAAAGGTGGGTTGTGATTTGCACATAAGGTTTAGGCACGCGAATTGCCAAGCAAGAGACAATCGCCTCACTTGCAGTTTGTGTTATCTTGAACTGTGTGTTTTTATGCATGAAACTTTTACAAATATATGATGCATGATTTTCAAGTGTGTGATGAACATTTTACAAAGATGCAATGAATATGTTTTTGAGTACGTGATAAACACTTCTTTCTAAATAAAACTATTTTCAAATACGCGAAGAACATTTTCCGAATATACGATAAGCATTTTTAGAATACATGATAAACATATTAAATGTATGAATGTGTAAATTTCATTTTTTGCAATATATTTT
>NC_041392.1:616504495-616516151 GCF_002162155.2 Triticum dicoccoides
CACACAAATAAGAAAAACCCAGTCAAAAATTGCACATTCAATATGCGATGACATTTATTTTAGTATATGAACTATTTAACATATATACCAGATTTTAATAGATATGATGAACATTATCGAATAGATGACAAATTCTTTGGACGAACCTGTAAGAATTTATTCATGTGTTTTTTTATTTTAATTACAGTAGAAGCTATCCATCAGAGGCACAAGTGACCAAACTAGCTAAAAGATTCTGCCCAAACACTTAACTGACAATATCTTCCTGGCTCAAAGAATGGTCTCCCATTAAACCTCCTAATCAGATTCTAATCAGGGTTTGAGAATCACGTGTAGCACTACTAATCATCCAGAACCTAAACCTAAAAGTTGGTGCAAAATGGTTATTTCATGTATGTGCTCATATTAACCTAATTGGGTCGACCTCTCTCTTGTACAATACTGAGCCCTATCCTGGCTACGGATCAAAATTCCTTCTCTTCCATCGGATCCCATTCTGAATATTGTTCAAGTGAGATGCAATATCATTCCCCAATTTTTAGAAGGCGATTTCTAAACTAAAATTGAGCATCTGAAAACCTCCTAGTGTAGCGGTGAAAGATAAGTGAGATGGGCTCATCGCCATTTCTGAAGACCTCTGCATTGTTAATTTTCCACATGTTTCAAAGAGCGGCGGTAAGAACAGAAGAGCACTTTACTGGGAACAGTCGCAGGATCTGTCAAAGATGAACTCATCGGTGTTGATTCAAGAAGAGGGCCAGATGGTGAACCGGCGAACGTAGACCTCCCTGCAATGATTAACAACATATTATTCTCAGTCATGTATCAAAGTGCAATTTTCATAAATTATTATATTCAATGCTTCCACAGATAACAAGACCGCACATGACATAGACCCACCCTAACACGAAAAAGATTAAACACTGTTACTTGTAAAATATTATTTTGTGTTACTGACATGAAGAAAAGAGCATATGAATATATGATGTTCGGTCCGAAACACATTACTGGTTTTTAGACTACATGGTAAACATATTAAATGTAGGAATGTGTATTTTCCATTTTCTGCAATATTTTCCCCATTTTTATAATTGATTGACTTTCCTCTAAAAATGGGAAATAACCCCTCCCCCCCCCCACACACACACAAATATGGAAAACACAATTGAAAACCGCACATTCAATACACATTGAGATTTATTCTAACACATGGAAATTTTAAAATATTAATAGTTTTTAATAGATGTGATGAACATTTTTTATTACACGACGAACTTTTTTTAGCCGAACTATAAAAATTTATTCATGTGTATTTTTGTAAATTTTAATTAGAAAAAAAGACAGTATAAGCGTGGGAGTCCTGGATTAGGGGGTCTCCGGACAGCCGGACTATCTCCATTGGCCGGACTGTTAGACTATGAAGATACAAGATTGAAGACTTCGTCTCGTGTCCGGATGGGACTCTACTTGACGTGGAAGGCAAACTAGGCAATACGTATATGGATATCTCCTCCTTTGTAACCGACCTTGTGTAACCCTAACCCTCTCCGCTGTCTATATAAACCGAAGGGTTTTAGTTCGTAGGACAACAATCACAACATACAATCATATCGTAGAGTAGCTTCTAGGGTTTAGCCTCTCTGATATCGTGGTAGATCTACTCTTGTAACACCCATATCATCAATATTAATCAAGCAGGACGTAGGGTTTTACCTCCATCAAGAGGGCCCGAACCTGGGTAAAACTTCGTGTCCCTTGCCTCCTATTACCATCCGGCCTAGACGCACAGTTCGGGACCCCCTACCCGAGATCCGCCGGTTTTGACACCGACATTGGTGCTTTCATTGAGAGTTCCTCTGTGTCGTCACCGTTAGGCTTGATGGCTCCTACTATCATAGATAGCGATGCGGTCCAGGGTGAGACTTTTCTCCCCGGACAGATCTTTGTATTCGGCAGCTTTGCACTGCGGGCTAATTCGCTTGGCCATCTGGAGCAGATCGAAAGCTACGCCCCTGGCCATCAGGTCAGATTTGGAAGTTTGAATTACACGGCCAATATCCGTGGGGACTTGATCTTCGACGGATTCGAGCCATAGCCGGGCGCGCCGCACGGTCGCGATGGGTATGACCTAGCTCTGCCATCGGACGGTACTCCAGAGGCCGCGCCCGCATCAGCTCCGACCCTTAGCTCGGAGCCAACTGCGCCAATCGAGGACGGGGGGCTAGACACCGCCTCAGGGGTTGTAGTCTCAACGGTGATCGAGCTGAACACTAGCATAAATCTCCTTGCAGCCCGTGACTCCAAGGTGCTGGACTCTCTTCCGGACCCCGAACCATCCGCGCCCCTGCTAATCGAATCCGAGTGGGCGCCGATCATGGAATTCACCGCCGCGGATATCTTTCAGCACTCGCCCTTCGGTGACGTTCTGAATTCACTAAGGTCTCTCTCTTTGTCAGGAGAGCCCTGGCCGGATTATGGCCAACAGGATTGGGATGCGGACAACGAAGAAATTCGACGCCCACCCACCACCCACTTTGTAGCCACTGTCGATGACTTAACCGACATGCTCGACTTCGACTCCGAAGACATCGACGGTATGGACGACGATGTAGGAGATGAACATGAACCAGTACCTACAGGGCACTGGACAGCCACCTCGTCGTATGACATATACATGGTGGATACACCCAATGAAGGCAATAGCGACGAGATAACGGAGGATGACCCCTCCAAGAAGCAACCCAAGCGCCGACGTCAGCGGCGCCGCTCTAAGTCCCGCCAAAGCAAAAGTGGTGATACCGGCACAGAAGATAATAACACTCCGGATAGCGCCGAAGACAACAACAATCCCCTCCAGCAAGAGCAGGAGGATGAAGGAGCCAGCTCTCCTGAGAGAGCGGCTGGCGGAGAGGAGGAGGATGAGAATTACATGCCCCCCTCCGAAGACGAGGCAAAGCCTCGGCGACGATGAATTTGCCGTACCAGAGGATCCCGTCGAACAAGAGTGCTTCAAGCGCAGGCTTATGGCCATGGCAAATAGCCTAAAGAAAAAGCAACAACAGCTTCAAGCTGATCAAGATCTGCTAGCTGACAAATGGACTGAAGTCCTCACGACCGAGCAATATAAACTCGAGCGTCCCTCCAAGAGTTATCCAAGGCGCAGGTTGCTTCCCCGACTGGAGGAAGAAGCATACGAAACGGCTGATCGGCCACCCCGTGGCCGCGATAGAGAGGCATTCCAGCCAAAAGCTCAGCCTCCATCCCAACGCCATTCAAATAAAAAGGCATGGGGAGATACACCAGACCTGCGAGACATATTGGAGGACAAAGCAAAGCATTCAAGATCGATATACGGATCACGAGGGCGCACCACTCTACGAGATGATAAACGTCACGCCGGATACAGTAAAAGCAAATCCGGCCGGGCTGAACACAGCGGGCAGGACCCATTCGAGCTGCGTCGTGATATAGCCCAATACAGAGGTGCCGCACACCCCTTATGCTTCACAGACGAAGTAATGGAACATCAATTTCCAGAAGGTTTCAAACCTGTAAACATTGAATCATACGACGGCACTACAGACCCCGCGGTATGGATTGAGGACTTCCTCCTCCACATCCACATGGCCCGCGGTGATGACTTACATGCCATCAAGTACCTCCCACTAAAACTCAAAGGACCAGGGCGGCATTGGCTTAATAGCTTGCCAGCGGACTCCATTAGCTGTTGGGAAGATCTGAAGAAGCATTCCTCGACAACTTTCAAGGCACTTATGTGCGACCACCAGACGCCGATGACTTGAGCCACATAATTCAGCAGCCAGAAGAGTCGGCTAGGCAATTCTGGACTCGGTTCCTTACAAAGAAAAATCAAATCGTCGACTGTCCGGATGCGGAGGCCTTAGCGGCTTTCAAGCACAACATCCGAGACGAGTGGCTAGCCCGGCACCTTGGTCAGGAAAAGCCAAAATCTATGGCAGCCCTCACGACGCTCATGACCCGCTTTTGTGAGGGAGAAGACAGCTAGTTGGCTCGCAGTAATAACATATCAAAGAACCATGGTACCTCAGATACCAAGGACGGCAATAGCAGGTCACGTCGCAACAAGCATAAGCGCCGCATTAACGGCGAAAGTAATGAGGATACGGCAGACAATGCTGGATTCAAAGGTTCTAAACCCGGTCAGCGGAAAAAGCCATTCAAACAAAGTACGCCGGGTGCGTCCAGCTTGGACCGTATACTCGATCGCTCGTGTCAAATAAACGGCACCCCAGACAAGCCAGCCAATCACACCAACAGGGATTGTTGGGTATTCAAGCAGGCCGGCAAGTTAATTGCCGAAAACAAGGACAAGGGGCCGCATAGCGATGACGAGGAAGAACCCCGGCATCCGCACACTAGAGGACAGAAGAGGTTTCCCCCGCAAGTGCGGATGGTGAACATGATATACGCAACCCACATCCCCGAGAGGGAGTGGAAGCGTGCGCTCAAGGACGTATATGCGTTGGAGCCAGTCGCCGCAAAGTTCAACCCTTGGTCCTCCTGTCCGATCACCTTCGATCGCAGGGACCACCCCACTAGTATCCGTCATGGCGGATTCGCCGGACTGGTCCTAGACCCAATCATTGACGGATTTCACCTCACTCGAGTCCTTATGGACGGCGGCAGCAGTCTGAACCTGCTTTATCAGGACACAGTGCGCAAAATGGGTATAGGCCCCTCAAGGATCAAACCCACAAAAATGACCTTTAAAGGCGTCATTCCAGGCGTAGAGGCCCGCTGCACAGGCTCAATTACACTGGAAGTGGTCTTCGGATCCACGGATAACTTCCGAAGCGAAGAGTTAATCTTCGATATAGTCCCGTTCCGCAGTCGTTATCATGCGCTGCTCGGACGAACCGCATTTGCTAGATTCAATGCGGTACCACATTATGCATACCTCAAGCTCATGATGCCAGGACCTCGCGGAGTTATTACAGTCAATGGAAACACAGAGTGCTCTCTCCAAACAGAGGAGCACACCGCAGCCCTCGCAACAGAAGCGCAAAGCAGCCTCTCAAGGCAATCTACCAGTTCGGCGTTTCAAAGCCCGGACACCTTCAAGCGCGCTCGGGGCAATCGGCAAACAGACCGCCTGGCGCGATCTAAGCTCGCGTAGCAATACGGCGGCCACCCCAATCCCAGCCCAACGGCGTTGTTCGTGCCGCGGGTACATAATTACACATTAAAAATACCATGGGCACAGGTGGGGAGGGGGGGCACAACTACGACACGACCCAAAACGCGGCCTAAATCGCACCAGGGGCTTCCCATTTGGTTATTTTTCTTTTTCTTTCAGGACTTGAATCTCTGGAAACACTGTCCGGCAGCTCTACTACCGAACACATGATACAACAACCAAGGAGGCCGACAACTACGGAGTTCCCAGGTGGATTACAGATTTCGTATAATTCCTCAGCTCGCCCTTGGAAGGGACATAGTCCTACTCTTTTGCTTATTACACTATTTGTATCACTCTGCTTTAATGCAATTTTTTACTATACAATACATGACATTATGACTATTATCGCATTTTTGTTATATATATACATATCTATGCGTTCATTAATAACGCCTAGCAATTGTACACTCTGGTACGGCTAATGCACCAGGGGCTTACGTACCCACAATATGGTGTGAAAAGTCCGAACAATTTCACAAGTGCGGCACCCCGAACTTATAGCATTATATGCATCAGCTCCGAATCATGTCTTTGGTAGAATGTTGGGTTTGCCCGGCTCCTATGTTTTGGTACCTTATGTTCCGCTCTATCGGCTAAGGTAGCGCTAGGAGAACTACTGCGATTGTGCCCCGGTTCTGCCGGGCCGAGCACCTCAGTAGAGAAAGCTAAAACTGACTGTCATGATAAGGCGAGAGACTGGTCGCTGTTCGGCGAGGTTTTTTGAGTCCCTTAAGACTTATGCCGCTTAGGGCGAGGGCCCGACTCCGTCCGGCTTACAGGCGTGTATCGTGCCCCGAATTCGGCCTTACGAATACCAGGGGCTTCGCCGAAATTCAAAATTATAGAATTCTATGGCTAAGTGAGAGTGATAAAGCATTATTAGTCCGGTTGCCTTGTTCGTTGTGTTGAGCACCTCCCTCGAAGGACCCAAACATGGGAACAAGAGTGCTCAGGTTTATCCCGAACACCCCGGCACTCGTGGCATGGGGGCAGAAGCCGAGGACTAGCCATCTCTCAGATTGGATAAACAGCCAAACAGAAGGTAATATTTTAAATTCACACAAGCGTTGCATAGTGAAAACGATACAAGTTACAGGACAAAACGAGCAAGTCTCATTCAAATATTACATTTTGCGAACACTCATCCGCGATAAGACGGGCGCCTGGCAGAACACCCTCGTAGTACATCTCGGGGTGGCGGTGCTCCTTGCTCTCCGGCGGCCCCTCCTTGATCAGCTTCACGGCGTCTAGCTTGACCCACTGCGTTTTTACACGGGCGAAGGCCCGGCGTGCACCTTCAATGCAGACGGATCGCTTGACGACCTCCAGCCGTGGGCAGGCATCCACAAGCCGCCTCACCAGGCCGAAGAAGCTGTTCGGAAGGGCGTCGCCAGGCCACAACCGGACTATGAAGCCCTTCATGGCCTGATCGGCCGCCTTATGTAGCTCGGCCATCTGCTTCAGCTGGTCGCTCATTGGCACCGGATGTTCGGCCTCAGCATACTGAGACCAGAACAGCTTCTCCGTCGAGCTTTCGTCATCGGCCTGGTAGAATAGTGCGGCATCGGACACACTGCGGGGCAAATCTGCGAATGCTCCTGAAGAGCTCCGGATTCGGGTAAGTAATCGGTAATTCACCTTTACATGCTTGCTTTGCATACAGAAAGCCTTACCCGCCGCTATCTTCTTCATCGCGTCGATCTCCTGAAGGGCCTTCTGGGCCTCGGCCTTGGCACTCTTCGCGCTCTCATGGGCCGCGGCAAGCTTAGACTCTCTCGTCTTCAAGTCAAGCTCCAACGCCTCGTGCTTTGTCACGAGAGCCTGGAACTCTTGCTGCACCTCGCCCACCCGAGCCTCGTGCCTCTCTCGCCCGGTGCGCTCCTGGGCCGCCTTTTCTTCGGCCTGGGATAACGCTTGCTTCAGGGTCGCCACCTCGGTCGTGGCCCCTGGCAAACATACAATGATCCTGTCATTTAGCAATCGCGTCCTTTTTCTCATCTACAGACGGGGTATTACTTACCCTTGTTCTCCTCGAGCTGCCTCTTAGCAAGGCCGAGCTCTTTCTGGGACCCCTCGAGGGCCTCCTTCAGTACGGCGACCTCCGCAGTTAGTGCGGTGGATGCCAGCAGCGAAGCCTGCATATGCATATTGACATACTTATATTAGACTCCCGCGATATTATTTGATCCTCTGTTCGGCTTTTCTTTGTGAACACCGAACAAAGCATCAGGGGCTACTGTCTATGCAGTAATATTTATACTATATTTTAAAACACTTACCTCGAAGCCTGTTAGAAGGCTAGTACAAGCTTCAGTCAATCTGCTCTTGGTGGACTGAACCTTCTGGATCACCGCACTCATGATAGTGCGGTGCTCCTCCTCGATGGAAGCGCTGTGAAGCGCTTCCAACATAGTGTTCGGCGCCTCTGGATGGACAGAGGTCACCGGCACAGGCGTCTCACCCTCCTTAGAAGGGTACCACCTGCCCGAGCTCGGAACCGTTGGAGGGTCCGGCGCGATGTTCGGGTAAGGGCCGAACTCGGAGCTCTCGGGGACCCCGTCCCCTCGGCTCCCGGAGTCCGGAAGGTCGCGTTGAGGCGCCTCCGGGACTGTCCCCCCTCGATTCGGTGCCTCTTGAGATAGCACCTCGGCATCGTCGGCTGGATGAGGGGAGGTGGCGGTCGGGACTGGATCGCTATCCATGTCCGACGAGCCCAGGGAGCCGTCCGAGGATACCTCGATATTAGCTCGGGGCAGCCTGAATAATTGAGTTCAGCGTTAGGGAAAGCAATGCGACAAACGAATCCTACGGGTTACTTTGGTATCCGAATACTTACGATCTCCCCTGGGGCTTGGCCTTGGGCAACCACTCGTCTTCACTTTCGTCGGCGGCGATGGAGCTGTCCGAAAGGAGCGTCCTTCCCTTCTTGGACCCTCCGGCCTCTCCAGTTGGGGCGGCCTTCCTTTTCTTGTCTCCCCCAGTCGGTGGGGGAGCCTCTTCTTCCTCTTCCTCATCTTCGGGGGAAGAGTGCACCGCAGAGTCATCGGACGGTGAGTCCGACGACGCCTGGCGTCGGGAACTGTTTCGAGCTCCCTTGGCCTTCTTGGTCTTCTCCGGCACCTTATAAGGGGTCGGAGTCAGCATCTTCGTCATAAGAGCATCTGCGGGGCCTTCGGGCAAGGGAACCGGACAGTCAATCTGTCCGGCCATCTTCTGCCAGTCCTGACAAAATTACGGGAGTTTAGATCCCGCATAGAGTCAATCTATATAGAAAACAAGTATCCTGTGAAAGGTAAAACAACTGACCGCACTGGCGTGGCGCTTCGCGCTGAATCCGCGATCCTCAATAATGGGGGAAGGGACCTCGACGCTCTTGAACAGCACCCTCCAGGCATCTTCATGAGTCGTATCGAAGATCCTGTTCAGAGTTCGGTGTTGCGCCGGATTGAACTACCACAAGGTAAACTCCTGTTGTTGGCACGGGAGTATCCGGCGGACGAGCATAACCTGGACTACATTGACAGGCTTGAGCTTCTTGTCCACCATGTTTTGAATACATGACTGGAGTCTGGTCAGCTCTTTTGAATTACCCTAGGACAGGCCCTTCTCTTTCCAGGAGGTGAGCCGCATGGGGATGCCAGATCGGTACTCGGGGGCCGCTACCCATGCAGGGTCGCGCGACTCGGTGATATAGAACCACCCCGATTGCCACCCCTTTATGGTATCCATGAAGGAGCCCTCAAGCCATGTGATGTTGGGCATCTTGCCCACCATGGCGCCTCCGCACTCCGCCTGGCAGCCGCTCACTATCTTCGGCTTGACATTGAAGGTTTTCAGCCATAGGCCGAAGTGGGGCTTGATGCGGAGGAAGGCCTCGCACACGACGATAAACGCCGAGATGTTGAGGATAAAGTTCGGGGCCAGATCATGGAAATCCAGGCCGTAATAGAACATGAGCCCCCGGACAAAGGGATGGAGAGGGAATCCCAGTCCGCGGAGGAAATGGGTGAGGAATACCACCCTCTCATGGGGCTGTGGGGTGGGGATGAGTTGTCCCTCATCTGGGAGCCGGTGCGCGATGTCGTCGGGCAGGTATCCGGCTCTCTTAGTTTCTTGACATCTCCCTCCATGACGGGGGAGACCATCCACTTGCCTCCCGCTCCGGACATGGTTGGAGAAGGTTGAGATGGAAGTGAGGACTTGGGCGCTAGAGCTCTAGTGTGCGGGAGCGGATGAGCAGAGGAGGAAGAAGGCGTGGATAGAAAGGTGAATCCTTATCCCTTTATATGGGCAGACAAAACTAAGCATCCCCACTTGCCTGGTAAAACTCGCTTATCCCCCAAGCACCGCAATTGATGGCGCGGTTGGGTTACCCACGCCCGTATTGATGAGAATCCCGTAATAAGGGGACACGATCTCTGCTTTGACAAGACGTGTCGAAAAAACTGCCTCGCGTTATGTGCGGGGCTGGTTAAAAGAAATGGTTCGAATAATCACCGGGCCATGACGTAATGTCATGTTGCCAAAACAAGCTAGCGGATTAGATCTGCGAAAACATTATTCTCTCTACGGTGAAATGTGGAACTTATTTTGCAGGGTCGGACACTATCCTCGTATTCAAATTCTTCTGTAATGTATTCGGAGAAGGAACCCGCCTTGCAATGCCGAAGATAACTGCGCGCCGGATTCATCGTCATTGAAGCCTGGTTCAGGGGCTACTGTGGGAGTCCTGGATTAGGGGGTCTCCGGACAGCCGGACTATCTCCATTGGCCAGACTGTTAGACTATGAAGATACAAGATTGAAGACTTCGTCTCGTGTCCGGATGGGACTCTACTTGGCGTGGAAGGCAAGCTAGGCAATACGTATATGGATATCTCCTCCTTTGTAACTGACCTTGTGTAACCCTAACCCTCTCCGGTGTCTATATAAATCAAAGGGTTTTAGTCCATAGGACAACAATCACAACATACAATCATATCGTAGGCTAGCTTCTAGGGTTTAGCCTCTCTGATCTCGTGGTAGATCTACTCTTGTAACACCCATATCATCAATATTAATCAAGCAGGATGTAAGGTTTTACCTCCATCAAGAGGGCCTGAACCTGGGTAAAACTTCGTGTCCCTTGCCTCCTGTTACCATCCGGCCTAGACGCATAGTTTGGGACCCCTACCCAAGATCCGCCAGTTTTGACACCGACAATAAGCTATCCATCAAAGGTACAAGTGGGCAAGCTATCCAAAAGATTCTATCCAAGCACTGACCTGATTATATTTCTTCTTGGTTCAAAGAATTGTCCATTGAACCTGCTAATCAGCTTCTAATCAGAGCTAGAGAATCGCGTGTAGCACTCCTAATCATCCAAAGCAAACCTAAAAAGTTGGGTGAAATGGGATATTTCATGTATGTGCTCATATGAACCTAATGGGGTCCTCTCTCTTGTACAATACAGAGCCCTATCCTGGCTACGGATCACAATTCCTTCTCTTCCATCAAATCCCATTCTGAATATTGTTCAAGTGAGATGCAATATCATTCCCACACTTTTTAGAAGGGGATTTCTAAACCGAAATTGAGCATGTAAAGACCTCCTAGTGTAGCACCGGAAGATAAGTGAAATGGGTTCATCCCCACTTTCGAAGACATTTGCATTGCTTATTTTCCACATGTTCCAAAGAGCGATGATAAGAACAGAGGAACAAACTTTACTGAGAACTATGGCGGGCCGGGATCTGTCAATGATGAACTGGTCGAAGTTGATTCAAGAAGAGGGCCAGATGGTGGATCAAGAAGGTAGAACTCCCATTAATGATTAACAACATATTATTCACTCATGTATCATAAGTGCAATTCTCACAAATGATTGGATTTCAACTGCTTGCACACATAATAAGACCGCACATGACATGCTACAATCAATGCTCACACATTAACCTAAACCCATCCCAACACAAAAGATATTAAAGGGTATTGCTTGATGTAAAGTTTGTTTTGTGTAACTGACATGAAGGAACGACATACAAAGATACGATGTACAGTCTGAAACACATCATCAACAGGTAACAAATAAAGACATGAGTTCCATGAACAATTGTTTTCACCGACACCATGAGAAACAAATCTTTTTGGATCAATGTGATGTATGAAATTTACAATAGAAAGGTGATTTAAAATTCACATCCTCACCATGCTACCTTCTATATAGTACCAGTACATTTTCTTTTTATTCTTGTATCCACCTTCTCATTGAAATGTTCTTGTAGATATGGGTGTTGTTGGGACACTACGCTGAAATCATTGATCTCAAAGAAGTGCCTTCATATGAACTATTAGAAGATGAATTTGCTAACCCATGGCCAATTTGTGAAAATCAAAAAGAAACATTGTGAAAGGGCATTCAACATTGTGGGGTTAAACTTCACCAATGAATTCCCCT